>NC_133847.1:3383428-3735928 GCF_047830755.1 Zonotrichia albicollis
AATTTTGGAATAAAAATGAACTGCAGATGAGTAAAACTTTCTGTTCCACATTGCTCTGCTAGCAGGACCCAGTGAAACTCAGATTTCTCTTTTTGCACGTTTAAAAAGGCAATTTATATCATGGGTTAAATTCCTCCAGCTGTGTCCTTAAAACCCAAGCTTTTTTCTTCAACTGCCACCAAATAATTAATACATCATACACTGCAATTCTAATTCACTTTCCCCTAAGAATTACTTAATTCCTTGGTGATGAGTCTCTCCTTAGTCAATCATTAAGGAATTTCTGTTCTGACTTTTTCTTTTGGCAGCTACTTGCTTGAATTTATATTGTGATGTTTGGGCAATGAAATGTTCCACACAGTGAAGGTTTTGAATGCATTCTCCTGATTTCTGAGTGATCTCTGAATACATGAGGATTGAATTATGTGATTAGCCACAACATCATGCAATATTCTGCTGGGGAAAAGTAAATTGTCTGTGGATGGATTTCCACTTTACACTTCAGGTTTATAACCATCATAGCACAGCAGTGAATGGAAGTTGGTGACAACTGACAGCCTGTGGCCACTCTGCAGTGATATTTATACCTTTTTCTTGCTCAGGTTTATAAAAATTTTACTAATTTTTTCCCTGTATCAGAAAGTTAATATAAGAGTTGGGCTACTGGCTGTTCCCTGGAAGAATGATTTCCCCCCAAAACAGGAGCAGGTTGGCTAGAGGATGTAGGCAGTAATAAGGTCCAATAATGTAAAAACACAGGATTTTAATTTAAAAAATCTGTTCCCTTGTCCAGCCTCAGCTTTGGCCCTTTGACACTGGAGAGCCAGGCTGCAAACACCATTTCATTAAATGTCTCCTTCTCTTCTCTTCTCTTCTCTTCTCTTCTCTTCTCTTCTCTTCTCTTCTCTTCTCTTCTCTTCTCTTCTCTTCTCTTCTCTTCTCTTCTCTCTTCCCTTCCCTTCCCTTCCCTTCCCTTCCCTTCCCTTCCCTTCCCTTCCCTTCCCTTCCCTTCCCTTCCCTTCCCTTCCCTTCCCTTCCCTTCCCTTCCCTTCCCTTCCCTTCCCTTCCCTTCCCTTCCCCTCCCTTCCCCTCCCTTCCCCTCCCTTCCCCTCCCTTCCCCTCCCTTCCCCTTTTTCCCCCTCTCCTCTTTCTTCCTTTTCCCCCTTTTCCCCCTTTTCACCCTGTCCCCTTTCCCCCCTCTCTTCTTTCCCCCTCTTCCCTTTTCCTTTTTCCCTTCCCCTCTCAGCTGTCCCTGCCTCTTTCCCTGTGACTCCTCCAAACCCCTTTTTGGAGCTTTGGAGTGCAGAAAAATGAGAATTATTCCTTCTGGAGTTCTTTCTGCCACAGCACCTAAGTGCAGAAGCAGGGAAGCTGATGGTGCTCTTTTTTTTTTTTTTCTCCCTTCCATCTGCAGAAAGTAAAACTTCTCCAGTAAAACAAAAAATAATAAATTCAATGTTCTATTTGTTGTTAAAATTTGCTGTCAATGTCTTGATTGCTGCCCTATACCACTAACCCCATTCACTTTAGCACCACGTGGTGAATAAGAGCAAAAAATGTCCCTTCTCAGTTGGAAGACTGAACTGGAAATTCAGGATTAACAAAATCTACTTGGCTTTTTTGCCTTTGAAACAGGCAGATGGGATTGTTTAACATATCATTTGCTAAGGCTTATTTTGACTGAAGTCTGATGGCAAGCAGCACCCCAAGCAAATATTTCAGAATAAAATACCAAATTTCTGCCTTACAACTCTGTTGCTGTTGGTTTAAGCTAACTCTGGTGATCAGATCCCTCCTGTTGGCTCAGGCTCTGGTAGCAGAGCAGGAATTGTTTGTATACTGCATTTTAAACCTCGTGTTTTCCGCTCTTACCTTAATGGAAAACATATTTTGACATCTTCCCCTTAACTCCCTGCCTAAATAACTGGGTTTGGAATTCCATCTGGCTGCACAGAAGAAACTCTTTGCTCTGTTCCCCACCCAAATCTCTCCGTGGTAAATAAAGGAGCCAATGAAAGGTGAAGGTTTTTTGTTTTTTTTTTTTTTTAAGAGAACAAATCATTCTGCTGTTAAAATTGGCAGCCCCGTGGTCTTTCCTGGCTACTGCTGCTCTGAGGCTCCCCAGAGCTGCTGGGAGCTGTTTCTGAAATTCTCTGAGCTGTTGGAACACGTTTGGCTCATAAATACCCACAGCTCGTGGCCCATAGAGAGCTGTGAGTCACAGAGCAGGGAAGGGTGAGTGGGGACGGTGAAAAAAACCCAATCCCAACACCTCAAAAACCAAATAAAGTGGAGTTTCATGCTCTGTCCTTTCTGCCCTTCTTACAGGATTTTTTTCCTTTTTCTTTTAGGGAAGAAAGCTGCAAAGAAGGGATTTACCCTATGGAATATCATAGGGTAATAATTAATTAATAATAATATCCCATTAGTGTTAGGTTTTAAAATACAGCTTTATGCAATTCAATTTATAACCTTTGCCTTAACAAGGCAAAGTTAAGAGAGAAATAATGGGGTAATAAACAATTCATAATTTCCAAAAGAAATAAAGAAACATTCATCATTTAAAAGGAAAATAGAGTAAATCCTTAGTGCAGTGAAAAACCTGAATTCTGATTTCTCTGATCCTTCTGAAGTTCTGCAACTCAGGCAGGAGAGTGGATGGTTTAGAAACCCCAACACCTGAAAAACAGAATAAAGTGGAGTTTCATGCTCTGTCCTCTCTGCCCTTCTTACAGGATTTTTTTCCTTTTTTTTTTTGGGAGGAATGCTGCAAAGAAGGGATTTACCCTATGGAATGTCATAGGGTAAGATTAATAATAATGTCAGATTAATGTTAGGTTGTACCTTTTAAAATACAGCTTTATGCAATTTAGTGAAAGCAAAGTTAAGAGAGCAATAAGAGCATATTGGGGTGATAATTCATAATTTCAAAAGGGAAATAGAGTAAATCCTTAGTGCAATGAAGAACCTGAATGCTGATTCCTCTGATCCTATTGAAGTTCTGCAACTCAGGGATGAGAGTTGGTAGAGAAACCCCAATCTCAACATCTCAAAAACAGAATAAAGTGGAGTTTCATGCTCTGTCCTCTCTGCCCTTCTTACAGAATTTTTTTTCTTTTTCTTTTTGGGAGGAATGCTGCAAAGAAGGGATTTACCCTATGGAATGGCATAGGGTGATAATTAATTAATAATAATATCACATTAGTGTTAGGTTTTAAAATACAACTTTATGCAATTCAGTCACAAGGCAAAGTTAAGAGAGCAATAATGGGCTGATAAACAATTTATTATTTAAAAGGAAAATAGAGTACATCCTTAGTGCAGTGAAGAACCTGAGTGCTGATTTTTCTGCTCCTTTTGAAGTTCTGCAACTCAGGCAGGAGAGTGGATGGTGTAGAAACCCCAACACCTAAAAAACAGAATAAAGTGGAGTTTCATGCTCTATCCTTTCTGCCCTTCTTATAGGATTTTTTTCCTTTTCCTTTTGGGAGGAATGCTGCAAAGAAGGGATTTACCCTATGGAATATCATAGGGTAATAATTAATTAATAATAATATCCCATTAGTGTTAGGTTTTAAAATACAGCTTTATGCAATTTAGTCACAAGGCAAAGTTAAGAGAGCAATAATGGGCTGATAAACAATTCATCATTTAAAAGGAAAATAGAGTAAATCCTTAGTGCAGTGAAAAACCTGAGTGCTGATTCCTCTGATCCTATTGAAGTTCTACAACTCAGAGATGAGATTTGATATAGAAACCCCAATCCCAACATCTCAAAAACAAAATAAAGTGGAGTTTCATGCTCTGTCCTCTCTGCCCTTCTTACAGGATTTTTTTCCTTTTTCTTTTTGAGAGGAATGCTGCAAAGAAGGGATTTACCCTATGGAATGGCATAGGGTGATAATTAATTAATAATAATGTCAGCTTAGTTAGGTTGTACCTTTTAAAATACAACTTTATGCAATTTAGTCATAAGGCAAAGTTAAGAGAGCAATAATGGGCTGATAAACAAACAATTCATAATTTCAAAAAGAAATAAAGAAACATTCATAATTTCAGAAGGAAAATAGAGTAAATCCTTAGTGCAGTGAAGAACCTGAATGCTGATTCCTCTGATCCTTCTGAAGTCCTGCAATTCAGGCAGGAGAGTTGATATAGAAACCCCAATCCCAACACCTGAATAACAAAATAAAGTGGAGTTTCATGCTCTGTCCTTTCTGCCCTTCTTAGAGGATTTTTTTCCTTTTTCTTTTTGGGAAGAATGCTGCAAAGAGGGGATTTACCCTATGGAATGTCATAGGGTAAGATTAATAATAATGTCAGATTAATGTTAGGTTGTACCTTTTAAAATACAGCTTTATGCAATTCAGTCACAAGGCAAAGTTAAGAGAACAATAATGGGGTGATAAACAATTCATAATTTCAAAAGGAAAATAGATTAAAACCTTTAGAGCAGTGGAAAATATGAATGCTGATTCCTCTGATCCTATTGAACTCAGCAACTCAGGCAGGAGAGTGGATGGTGAAAAACCCAATCCCAACACCTCAAAAACAAAATAAAGTAGAGTTTCATGCTCTGTCCTCTCTGCCCTTCTTACAGGATTTTTTTCCTTTTTCTTTTTGGGAGGAATGCTGCAAAGAAGGGATTTACCCTATGGAATATCAGAGGGTAATAATTAATTAATAATAATATCCCATTAGTGTTAGGTTTTAAAATACAGCTTTATGCAATTCAGTCACAAGGCAAAGTTAAGAGAGCAATAATGGGGTGATAAACAAACAATTCATAATTTCAAAAAGAAATAAAGAAACATTCATAATTTAAAAGGAAAATAGAGTAAATCCTTAGTTCATTGAAGAACCTGAGTGCTGATTCTTCTGCTCCTATTGAAGTTCTGCAATTCAGGGATGAGAGTTGATATAGAAACCCCAATCTCAACATCTCAAAAACAGAATAAAGTGGAGTTTCATGCTCTGTCCTCTCTGCCCTTCCTACTTTTCCTTTTTCCTTCTTTAGAAGTGTAGCCCATGAACATTTTTAGGGAAGAATGCTGCAAAGAAGGGATTTACCCTATGGAATATCATAGGGTAATAATTAATTAATAATTATATCACATTAGTGTTAGGTTTTAAAATACAGCTTTATGCAATTCAGTCACAAGGCAAAGTTAAGAGAGAAATAATGGGGTAATAAACAAACAATTCATAATTTCAAAAAGAAATAAAGAAACATTCATAATTTAAAAGGAAAATAGAGTAAATCCTTAGTGCAGTGAAAAACCTGAATGCTGATTTCTCTGATCCTTCTGAAGTTCTGCAATTCAGGCAGGAGAGTGGATGGTGTAGAAACCCCAACACCTAAAAAACAAAATAAAGTGGAGTTTCATGCTCTGTCCTCTCTGCCCTTCCTACAGGATTTCTTCCTTTTTCTTTTTGGGAAGAATGCTGCAAATTTCTTCCCTTGTATACTCAGAGAATTAAATCTGTGCAAATTTCCTTCTTTCCCTGTCCCTGTTTAAACTTTCCCTGAGCTTGGTATTTGAAATATCCATGGAAAAAGCAGTTCCAGGTGTGACTGGGTCAGAACCTCAGGTGATGCTGAGGAAATTCCTTCTCTCTCTGCCTTTTCTGCTCATTTGATGGCAGAAATGGATTTGTAAAAAATTCGTAAAACCTGATATGTGGTCTTGTATATTTATATGTAAACACTTCAGATTTTAAATTAATAAAAATAAATTTAAATTAAGTTTATATTATTTTAATTATTTAAGGCAATAATTTTAATTATTTTTGTTAAATTTAATTAATTAATTAATTTAAAATTATTTTTGAATGTTGAATAATTTCATTTTAAATGTATTCATTGAATTTTAACTAATTTTAAAATTTTAAATCATAAAAATTAATTTGAACTTTACAATTTTATTATAAAATTAATTTAAGTTAATCACTCTGGGGATCAGTCCCAGCTTGGACTCAATGCTCTGGGAGGTCTCTTCTACCCTAAATGTTCCAAAATCCTTTTTCCATGCAAGAATATTCCTAGAAAACCTTTTCTTTGCTGCATTTCCCCACTGGCATTTGCATTGCTGATGATTTGGCCTTGGGAGAAGTTGCTCTGCTCTCAGCAGCTGCTGCTTTCCTTTCCAGAGGAGATGGATTTGTTTTTTCCCATCCCTGAATAATTTAGATCCTATTCATAGCTTCAAAATATTATTTTGCAGAGTAACGAGGTGCTGAAAATGAGGCTGAAAATGAATGTTCTGATGGATTTCCACCTGCAAAATGACAAAAGTGCTGCGTGAAGTTTGCTGTGACAAAGCTTTAGGGACTCCAGTTCAGTCTGCATTTAATCAATTTGTTTTGTAGAGGAAAATTTATAGCAAATCTGGCAGCCCTTTTAATGGGTAGGTTGCAGAAATGAAATTAGGCCTGATTCTGCTTGCAAATGTGCTGTGACATTAGTGTTAAAAAAAAAATTCAAATTAGTAGTTTTGCTTCTCTTCATTGCAAAATGGGCAGGCATTGTATATAGAGATTGTGTATTGTGTATAAAGAGATTTGTTTCAGTTTTTTAACCTTTTTAACAGGTTTTGTCGTGCTTTAAAACCTCTTTAAAAGTTTTTGTCATCCTCAGCTGATATTGGTTAGAATGTAAGAAACATATGAACATGGGTTAGAACATAAGAAATATCTCATAATTTGCAAAACAAACATTTTCATCCTCGACTGATAATGGTTAGAATATAAGAAACTTAAGAACATAGCATTGGTTAGAACATAGGAAAATCATATTTTGAGTTTTATAATTTGAAATAATTTGAAAAATATGAAAATATGAAAAATCTCATCATTTAAAAAACAAACATTTTCATCCTTAACTGATATTGGTTAGAATATAAGAAATATAAGAAATGTAAGAATATAACATTGCTTAGAACATAAAAAACTCATATTTTGAGTTTCATAATTGGAAATAATTTGAATATTATGAAAATATGAAAAATCTCATAATTTAAAAAAACAAACATTTTCATCCTTAACTGATATTGATTAGAATATAAGAAATATAAGAAACGTAAGAACATAACATTGATTAGAATATAGGAAGCTCATATTTTGAGTTTCATAATTTGAAATAATTTGAAAAATATGAAAATATGAAAAATCTCATCATTTGAAAAACAAACATTTTCATCCTTAACTGATATTGGTTAGAATATAAGAAATATAGGAAATATAAGAACAGAACATTGGTTAGAACATCAGGAACCTCTCATACTTTGCAAAACAAATATTTTCGTCCTTAACTGATAATGGTTAGAATATAAGAAATATAAGAAATGTAAGAACATAACATTGATTAGAATATAGGAAACTCCTATTTTGAGTTTCATAATTTGAAATAATTTGAAAAATATGAAAATATGAAAAATCTCATAATTTAAAAAACAAACATTTTCATCCTTAACTGATATTGATTACAATATAAGAAACATAAGAACATAGCATTGGTTGCAATATAAGAAACATAAGAACATAACATTGTTTAGAATATAAGAAACCTCATATTTTGAGTTTCATCATTTGATATAATTTGGAAAATATGAAAAAACTCAATTTGCAAAACAAACATTTTCAACCCTAAGTGATACTGGTTGGAACATAAGAAACATAAGAACATAACATTGGTTAGAACATAAGAAATGTCTCATAATTTGAAAAACAAACATTTTTGTCCTCAACTGATATTGGTTAGAATAAAAGAAATATAAGAACATAGCATTGTTTAGAACATAAGGAACCTCTGATAATTTGAAAAAAACAAACATTTTCTGCCTGGCTTGTATTAAAGAAAATACTTAGCCTGGATTCTTGAATTGGGCTGGTGGCATAAATCATAAATTTGCTCCCAGCTGAGGCCAATACTCATTTCTTTGTTTGGAAAATGTGAGGAGTGACCCCAGTGGGATCTTCCCATCCCAGGTGGAGGAGGATGAGCTGTACTCCGGTTCTGGGATTGTCCTGGAGCAGCCACAGCCTGCAGGGGACAGGGAACCAGGGACAAGGAACCAGGGACAAGGAAACAGAGACTCTGCTTTGGCTGATTGATGGTGGAAACTTTGAGCTGTGTCCTGGAAAGGAACCTTGGAAATGCTTCTGTGCCAGGTTTTTCTGGAGATGCTGTGGAGGGACAGGACACAGGGAATGGTTTCTACTGCCAGAGGGCAGGGCTGGATGGGATATTGGGCAGGAATTGTCACCTGAGAGGCTGTGGAGGGGCTGGGATGGAATTCCCAGAGCAGCTGGGGCTGCCCCTGGATCCCTGGCAGTGCCCAAGGCCAGGCTGGGCGGGATTTGGAGCAGCCTGGCACGGTGAAGGTGTCCCTGCCATGGCAGGGCTGGGATGGATGGGCTTTGAGATCCTTCCAACTTGAGCCCTCCTGGAATTCTGTGAAATTTCCATTGCTTGGCAGCTTCTGTGGAGCAGTGGAAGGGCAGGGGTGGCGCTGGGTGGGCTTTGAGATCTTCCAACCTGAACCATCCTCGAATTTTGTGAACATTTCCATTGCTTGGAAGTTCCTCTGGAGCAGTGGAAGGGCAGGGGTGGCACTGGATGAGCTTTGAGATCCTTCCAGCTTGAACCATCCTGGGGTTCTATGAACATTTCCATTGCTTGGAAGTTCCTCTGGAGCAGTGGAAGGTGTCCCTGCCATGGCAGGGGTGGCACTGGATGAGCTTTGAGGTCCCTTCCAACCTGAACCATCCTGGGGTTCTATGAACATTTCCATTGCTTGGCAGCTTCTGTGGAGCAGTGGAAGGGCAGGGGTGGCGCTGGGTGGGCTTTAATGTCCCTTCTAACTTGAACCATCTGGGGTTCTGTGAACATTTCCATTGCTTGGAAACTTCGCTGGAGCATTGGAAATTGTCCCTGCCCATGTCAGGTGTGGCTGGAGGGGCTTTAAGGTCCCTTCCAACTTGAGCCATCCTGGAATTCTGTGAACATTTCCACTGCTCTGGAGCAGTGGGAGGTGTCCCTGCCCATGGCAGGGGTGGCACTGGATGGGCTTTAAGGTCCCTTCCTACCTGAACCATCCTGGGGTTCTATGAACATTTCCATTGCTTGGCAGCTTCTCTGGAGCAGTGGAAGATGTCCCTGCCATGGCAGGGCTGGAAGTGCATGAGCTTTGAGGTCCCTTCCAACCCAAACCATCCTGAGATTGTGTGAAGATTTCCATTGTTTGGCAGCTCCTCTGGAGCAGTGGAAGGGCAGGGGTGGCGCTGGATGAGCTTTGAGATCTTCCAACCCAAACCATACTGGGATTCTATGAACATTTCCATTGCTTGGAACCTCCTCTGGAGCAGTGGAAGGTGTCCCTGCCCATGGCAGGGGTGGAAGTGCATGAGCTTTGAGATCCTTCCAACCTGAGCCCTCCTTGGGTTTTGTGACCATTTCTATTGTTTGTGAGCTTCTCTGGAGCAGTGCAAGGGCAGGGGTGGCACTGGGTGGGCTTTGAGATCTTCCAACCCAAACCATCCTGGGATTCTATGAACATTTTCATTGCTTGGAGGCTTCTCTGGAGCAGTGGAAGGTGTCCCTGCCATGGCAGGGGTGGCACTGGATGGGCTTCAAGGTCCCTTCCAACCTGAACCATCCTGAGATTGTGTGAACATTTTCATTGCTTGGCAACTTCTCTGGAGCAGTGGATAGGCAGGGTGGCCTGAGGCTTTGAGATCCTTCCAGCTTGAACCATCTGGGGTTCTATGAACATTTCCATTGCTTGGAAACTTCAGTGGAGCATTGGAAAGTGTCCCTGCCCACATCAGGTGTGGCTGGAGCAGCTTTAAGGTCCCTTCCAACTTGAGCCATCCTGGAATTCTGTGAAATTTCCATTGCTTGGAAGTTCCTCTGGAGCAGTGGAAGGTGTGGAAGGGGTGGAAGTGCATGAGCTTTGAGATCCTTCCAACCTGAGCCCTCCTTGGGTTTTGTGACCATTTCTATTGTTTCTGAGCTTCTCTGGAGCAGTGCAAGGGCAGGGGTGGCACTGGGTGGGCTTTGAGATCTTCCAACCCAAACCATCCTGGGATTCTATGAACATTTTCATTGCTTGGAGGCTTCTCTGGAGCAGTGGGAGGTGTCCCTGCCATGGCAGGGGTGGAACTCAATGGCCTTTAAATTCCCTTCCAACCTGAAATTCTATGAATATTTCCATTGCTTGGCAGCTTCTGTGGAGCAGTGGAAGGGCAGGGGTGGCACTGGATGAGCTTTGAGATCTTCCAACTTGAACCATCCTGGGGTTCTATGAACATTTCCATTGCTTGGAGGCTTCTCTGGAGCAGTGGAAGGTGTCCCTGCCATGGCACTGGATGAGCTTTGAGGTCCCTTCCAACCCAAACCATCCTGGTTTCGTTCTATGAACATTTCCATTGCTTGGCAACTTCTCTGGAGCAGTGGAAGGGCAGGGGTGGCACTGGATGAGCTTTGAGATCTTCCAACCCAAACCATCCTGGGGTTGTGTGAACATTTCCATTGCTTGGAAGTTCCTCTGGAGCAGTGGAAGGTGTCCCTGCCCATGGCAGGGGTGGAAGTGCATGAGCTTTGAGATCCTTCCAACCTGAGCCCTCCTTGGGTTTTGTGACCATTTCTATTGTTTGTGAGCTTCTCTGGAGCAGTGCAAGGGCAGGGGTGGGATGGATGAGCTTTGAGATCTTCCAACCCAAACCATCCTGGGATTCTGTGAACATTTTCATTGCTTGGAGGCTTCTCTGGAGCAGTGGGAGGTGTCCCTGCCATGGCAGGGGTGGCACTGGATGAGCTTTGAAATCTTCCAACCTGAACCATCCTCGAATTCTGTGAACATTTCCATTGCTTGGCAACTTCTCTGGAGCAGTGGATGGGCAGGGGTGGCACTGGGTGGGCTTTAAAGTCCCTTCTAACTTGAACCATCCAGGGATTGTGTGACCATTTCTATTGCTTGGAAGTTCCTCTGGAGCAGTGCAAGGTGTCCCTGCCATGGCAGGGGTGGCACTGGATGAGCTTTGAGGTCCCTTCCAACCTGAACCATCCTGGGATTCTATGAACATTTTCATTGCTTGGAGGCTTCTCTGGAGCAGTGGAAGGTGTCCCTGCCATGGCAGGGGTGGGATGGATGAGCTTTGAGATCTTCCAACCCAAACCATCCTGAGATTGTGTGAACATTTCCATTGCTTGGCATCTTCTCTGGAGCAGCGGAAGGGCAGGGGTGGCACTGGATGAGCTTTGAAATCTTCCAACCTGAACCATCCTCAAATTCTGTGAACATTTCCATTGCTTGGCAGCTCCTCTGGAGCAGTGGAAGGTGTGGAAGCGGTGGAAGTGCATGAGCTTTGAGATCCTTCCAACCTGAGCCCTCCTTGGGTTTTGTGACCATTTCTATTGTTTGTGAGCTTCTCTGGAGCAGTGCAAGGGCAGGGGTGGGATGGATGAGCTTTGAGATCCTTCCAGCCCAAACCATCCTGAGATTCTGTGCCCATTTCCATTGCTTGGCATCTCCTCTGGAGCCTCCTGCAGCTGCAGAGGGGCTGATCCCTGAACCTTCTCCTGCAGGACCCCTCTCTGCTCCAGCTCCTGCTCTTTTCCTGCTTGTGGGAAATGGATTTGGAGAGAATTCCCAAAGTTTGACCGAAGGCTCACACAGTGTGTGCAAAGCTTGAGATAAGAAATGCTGACCTAGAAATGCCATGGAATGGCACAGACATTGCTGAGGGAGAAATGAAACTAGAAACAAGTTTTAAAGAGTGGCCTTACAAGTAAAACTAGATACTTTAGAGAAATAGAACTGTAGAAGATGCATTGTAGTAGCACCCACAAAGAATAATTTAGGGTATTATATATATATATATATATAAAATATGTGTATTATATATATTATATATATTGTATATATTTTATATATATATATATTGTATATAATATATATTATATGTATATTATATATATTATATATATTTTTATATATATAATTTAGATTATTAGTTTAAGGCATTTGCAGTATGGTGTGGCAAACCCTATCTTATAGTGAAAATATATTGTGGAAAGAAAATAAAGAGAAACTCCATATATCTTTTAGAAACCTAGCTTACAGTGAAAACATGGAAAAAAAAGGAAAGAAAAACTCCATATATCCTATTAAAACCTATCATATAGTGAAAATATATTATGGAAAAAAAAGGAAAGAAAAATTCTATATATCCTACAGAAACCTAGCTTATAGTGAAAATATCTTTTGGAATGAAAGTAAAGAAAAACTCCATATATCCTATAGAAACCTAGCTTATAATGTATTGCAATTAGGAAATAGTTGGCTTCTGATTGTGATGGCATTAATTGTTACACCTGTATTATCTCAGGTGTAAACAGAGAAATAGAACTATAAAAGATGCATTTTATTAGGATCCTCAAAGAATAATATAATTTAAGGTATTTGCAGTATGATGTGGCAAAAGCTGATAGGCCAAGAAACCTGTCTTATAGTGAACATAAATTATGGAAAAAAAGGAAAGAAAAATCCCATATATCCTACAGAAACTTAGCTTATAGTGAAAACATTATGGAATAAAGGAAAGAAAAATTCGATATATCCTATAGAAACCTAGCTTATAAAGTATTGCAATTAGGAAATAGTTGGCTTCTGATTGTGATGGCATTAATTGTTACACCTGTATTATCTCAGGTGTAAACAGAGAAATAGAACTATAAAAGATGCATTGTACTAGCACCCACAAAGAATAATTTAGATTATTAGTTTTAAGGTATTTGCAGTATGGTGTGGTAAAAGCTGATAGGCCAAGAAACCTGGCTTATAGTGAACATAAATTATGGAAAAAAAGGAAAGAAAAATTCTATATATCCAATAGAAACCTATCTTATAGTGAACATATATTATGGAAAGTAAAGAAAAATCCCATATATCCTACAGAAACTTAGCTTATAGTGAAAACATTATGGAAAAAAGGGAAGAAAAATTCGATATATCCTACAGAAACCTAGCTTATAGTGAAAATATATTTTGGAATGAAAGTAAAGAAAAACTCCATATATCCTATAGAAACCTTGCTTATAGTGAACATATATTGTAGAAAGAAAGTAAAGAATATATCCTATAGAAACCTAGCTTATAATGTATTGCAATTAGGAAATAGTTGGCTTCTGATTGTGATGGCATTAATTGTTACACCTGTATTATCTCAGGTGTAAACAGAGAAATAGAACTATAAAAGATGCATTGTACTAGCACCCACAAAGAATAATTTAGATTATTAGTTTTAAGGTATTTGCAGTATGATGTGGCAAAAGCTCATAGGCCAAGAAACCTATCTTATAGTGAACATAAATTATGGAAAAAAGGAAAGAAAAGTTCTATATATCCTATAGAAGCCTAGCTTATAGTGAACATATATTGTGGAAAGAAAAGAAAGAGAAACTCCATATATCCTACAGAAACCTATCTTATAGTGAACATATATTATGGAAAGTAAAGAAAAATCCCATCTATCCTACAGAAACTTAGCTTATAGTGAAAACATTATGGAAAAAAGGAAAGAAAAATTCTATATATCCTATAGAAACATAGCTTATTGTGAACATCTATTAGGGAAAGTAAGTAAAGAAAAACTCCATATATCCTATAGAAACGTAGCTTACAGTATATTGCAATTAGGAAATAGTTGGCTTCTGATTGTGATAGCATGAGTTGTTACACCTGTATTATCTCACCCTCCAAATGAGACTGAAAATGGAATAAAAGTTTATAAAACACCTCTCAGTTGCCCCGTGTGTGGGTCAGAAAAGGGTTTAGTCCAGTGCTGCTCACTTCAGAGAATGAAAGCATTCTTAGCATTCCTTCCAGTCTGCATCGTAGCTACACAACATCTAATCACACTTCTCCACAACAACTGGCCTGAAAATTAACATTATAATGCATCCTAAGGGTTTGTAATTACTCAGAAATGTCATTGGGCTGGAGGAGTGCCGGGCTCTGCTTGGCAGCATCTTCCCTCTCCCTTCTTGGAGTCTTCCTGCAGGTGAAAAATTCATTTTCCTGAGGTTTTGTTGTTCTGAGCATCTCCTCTGTTGTAATGATTGTCACCAAAATTAGGGACCAGGCTGAATTCAGCATCACTGAATTTCTGTGCTGAGCTGAACCATCCCAATAATTTCTAAACACCACCAGCTTCTGTTTTCTTCTGTCCCATCCCAATTTTGATGTTTTATTTCTTCACTGGAGTGGTTGGAAGAGCTGCCTTTGGCAGGGATGGGGTCTTCTTGGAGTCTTCCTGCAGGTGAAAAATTCATTTTCCTGAGGTTTTGTTGTACTGAGCAGCAATTTGCTCCTCTGTTGCAATGATTGTCACCGAAATTAGAGACCAGGCTGAATTCAGCATCATGGAATTTCTGTGCTGAGCTGAACCATCCCAATAATTTCTAAACACCACCAGCTTCTGCTTTCTGCTGTCCCATCCCAATTTTAATGTTTATTTCTTCAGCCAGAGTGGTTGGAAGAGCTGTCTTTGGCAGGGATGGGGTCTTCTTGGAGTCTTCCTGCAGGCAAAATTTTCATTTTTCTGAGATTTTGTTGTCCTGAGCAGCACCTTGCTCCTCTGTTGTAATGATTGTCACCGAAATTAGAGACCAGGCTGAATTCAGCATCACTGAATTTCTTTGCTTAGCTGAACTATCCCAACCATCTGTAAACACCACCAGCTTCTGCTTTCTGCTGTGCCATCCCAATTTTGAGGTTTATTTCTTCAGCCAAAACAGCCACTGGAGTGGAAGAGCTGCCTTTGGCAGGGATGGGGTCTTCTTGGAGTCTTCCTGCAGGCAAAATTTTCATTTTCCTGAGGTTTTGTTGTACTGAGCATCTCCTCTGTTGTAATGGTTGTCCTAGAGTGTCACCAAAATTAGGGACCAGGCTGAATTCAGCATCATGGAATTTCTGTGCTGAGCTGAACTATCCCAATAATTTCTAAACACCACCAGCTTCTGCTTTCTGCTGTCCCATCCCAATTTTAATGTTTATTTCTTCAGCCAGAGTGGTTGGAAGAGCTGCCTTTGGCAGGGATGGGGTCTTCTTGGAGTCTTCCTGCAGGTGAAAAATTCATTTTCCTGAGGTTTTGTTGTGCTGAGCATCTCCTCTGTTGTAATGATTGTCACCAACATTAGGGACCAGACTGAATTCAGCATCATGGAATTTCTGTGCTGAGCTGAACCACCCTAACCATTTCTAAAAACCACCAGCTTCTGTTTTCTTCTGTCCCATCCCAATTTTGAGGTTTATTTCTTCAGCCAAAACAGCCACTGGAGTGGAAGAGCTGCCTTTGGCAGGGATGGGGTCTTCTTGGAGTCTTCCTGCAGGCAAAATTTTCATTTTCCTGAGGTTTTGTTGTGCTGAGCATCTCCTCTGTTGTAATGGTTGTCCTAGAGTGTCACCAAAATTAAGGACCAGGCTGAATTCAGCATCACTGAACTTCTTTGCTGAGCTGAACCATCCCAACCATCTCTAAACACCACCAGCTTCTGCTTTCTGCTGTCCCTTCCCAATTTTGATGTTTTATTTCTTCACTGGAGTGGAAGAGCTGCCTTTGGCAGGATGGGGATGCTGCTCCCACAGCTGCTCCTCACAGGGAGAGGAGCAGAAATCTTTGAATTGTGGCTCAAACCCTGCCTTGGGCAGGGCAGCAGCAGCATTATCCTTCCTGCTGTCCATCAGGAGAATTCCCACATCTGGAATGTGGAATTCCCACATCTGGAAGGTGGAGAATTCCCTCCTCAGATGGACCGAGGGCTGCAGCAGTGGGGTGGCTGCTGCTTCACCAAACTGACACCAGAATTTTTGGCTCTCTGCGTGGGCAGCGCTGCAATTCCCTCCAGAGCTTCTCTTGGAGCAGCTGCATCTCCTGATGTACCAAAAATGAGATTTTATCCCCTAAGGGGAGCTCCAGGTGGGTTGTGCAGGATGCATCCCAGCCTGGAACTAAACTGGCAATATCCATCCTTTCCACAGCTCCATTTTCAGCCAGCATTCCCCTTTTGGGAAAAAGAATGATCTGCCACGAATTTGCTGCCTTTTTGTGGGAAAAAAAAAGGGGGGAAGGAATGAAATAATAGTTAATACTTAATGCATATGAGCAGCAATGCTGCTGGGGTTGCCTAGCAGCCACTTAGACAAGCAGGAGAATAAAAAGAGCTGAGTGAATGTGAATTTGGAGCTGGTTCCTGGGTCTGAGGGTGGAATCTGACCCATGCAGCCCAGTTGGGTTTTTTTTTTTTTTTTTTGGGAGGGAATTTACCACTAATGGATATTTTAGCTCTGGATCATCTCTATGCACTCCCCCACCCCCATCTGGTTTTTCCTTTTTGGTTTTCTTCAAGTGTAACTTGGAGAGTTTTAGCCAAAAGGAGGTGTTAAAGTTTTGTGTGGTTTTTCTGGAGATGGAATAGGCAAAAAAAAAAAAAAAAAAAAGAAAAAGAAAACCTCTCAAAGAGATTTTTTCCTTCTTTTTAGGACAGTATCTCTGGCAGTCTGGAGATCATTAGCATTTCATGGCCTCTTCAGTGTACTGCTCAGTAAATGCTGTGGAGACTGGAAATAGCTCCTGCAGTCACACTTTACACTCCTCACATTGCTCTCCTCCCTGCAAAAAGTTCATTTCATCTTCTGAAAAGCAAAAGTAGAAAGAAACTTTGGAGAAAAAAAAAAGAAAGGAGAGGAGGTTTGAGCTGCTCTGTGAGTGCAAATAAACTCCTTCACCATGAGACCAGAAATTCCCCAAAGTATAAAGCTGGGTTAAAACCCCACTAGGAGATAAAAATAAGGGAGGCTGACAGTTTAAATAGTGATTTTTGCCTTTTTTTTTTTCTTTCAGTAAAAGTTGGAAAGCTGGAAACCCTTTTCCTTGTCAGGCACTCGTGGGAGTTCCAGGACTCCAGCAACTGGAATCCTAAAAACCTCCCCTGCCATCCACACTTGAGAGGTGTGAACTCTCCATTTTCATGTGTTTTCCTCATCCCAGCAGTAATTTTTAGCATATTAAAGCAGAGAAAAAGGGCACTTAGGAGAAAGGGATGAAGTGAGAAGCATCTTGGATTGAATTTGGAATAAATGAAGTGGCTCTGTGAGGGCAGCTGGGCTCTTTTACACCCTGAGGGGAGCTGATGGCTCTTGGGTCAGTGCCAGCAGAGATATCCTGCAGGAATTCTGCTGCAAGGTGTCCGGTTTATCTCGGCTGTTTGAGGGGCCTGGAATGGCCTGAGGTGGCCTTGGGGCAGCCCGCGTATCGAAGGACGAGAAGAGGCTTCAGTTCTTCTTTCGGTTTTTATGTTTATTAATTGTTTATCTAAAAGATGTTCTTTCAGCCAAACAAAGATCTGCTCAGCAGCCAGCCATGAGCACACTGTGCCGTCCCCCGGACCGCCACGTATCTTTATACCCATTGTTACGTGTACAATATTTATCATTTTTCCCCAATACCATTTATTCTCATTGCTGGGTGCACTCTCAGTAATAACCAATCCAAAGGTGCCACCGTGGCCAAAGAAGATGGAGGAGAAGAGGAAGAAGAAGGAGGACAGGACACGCCCCAATTCCTCCATCTTACTTCTCTAAACCCCCCTGTACATAAATCCTAAACCCTGTTTCTCACCCTCTAATTAGCTAATCTTTTCGCCCTTCACCCCGGTGAAGTCCTCTTATCTTCATAAAGGTGTCGTCTCCCGTGTAGGGTCAAAGTCCAGCCACCAGACACTTCTGGCAACATTCCAGGACTCCCGAGCCCCCCAAGGGTGGTCTCGGTGGCTCGGCATCTCAGGACTCAGATCCTGAGATCCCACACAAGGGGGTCACACAGGGAATTTAAGGGTTTTCAGGTTTTTTTTTGAGTGAGAGCAGAGTTCTCAGGAGCTTGGTCACGTCCACCTCTGCTGCTTCTGCTGTTGTGGCCAGAATTCGCTTTTGGAATCCTTCACTTGGCCAAACGTCCCAGTGGCAAAGCAGATTTTCACCATTTTCACCCCTTTTGGAGGCTGCGGTGCTGAAGTTGGCCTTAAAGCAGTGGTGGGATGGGCAGGGCTTGAATGAGCTTGGTTTGATTGATTTTTTCATTAATGAGTTGAAATGCTCTCAGATCACCTCAGAGGTGCTGTCTGTGCTATCCCTTAGCCAGGCAGAGTCTTTAAATTATGATTTTATAATTTCCAGTTGTCATTTTTAAGTTGTTCTTGTCTTCCATAAGTAACTGCTTTCTGAACATCTCCAAAAGATTATTTACCTCCTTCAGGATATTTCTGGGTTAATTCTTCTTGTACAGGGAATATTTCTGAGTTTATTCTTCTCCCTCCTGAGAAGGAAATAAATGCTGTTGAATGCTGCTCTAAACATCCCCACCATAAGATTATTTACCTCTTTCAGGATATTTCTGGGTTAATTCTTCTTGTACAGGGAATATTTCTGAGTTTATTCTTCTCCCTCCTGAGTGGGAAATAAACGCTAAAAGACCAAGGAGTAGTTTGGGGGCTGGGTCAGCAATAGCTGAGGGGAAAAAATCTTTAAAGATCCTTAAAATTTTTAAGGATTAAAAATCCTTAAAGAACCAAAATTTTGGAAGACTTGTGCTCAGGATTGTGACTTTTATTTTTCATCCAGTGGATGAATGATTCCAGCTTTTTATGACGTGTATCTCAGAGAGGTGAATGCCTCAGACTGTGCATTCCATCCAAGGCTGGCCTTTATCCTGGAGGTCTTTTCCAAACTTTCTCATTCTATAATCAGTAATAAATCACCTGCAGAAACACCAAAGGAAGCCCTGAAAGCCCCCAGAGCTGGAAACCACCAGCGAGGAGCTTTTATTGATCACTGCCAAGCTGAACTGAAGTGATGCCGCTGCCGAAATTCAGATTTAAAAGCTGAAAATATAAATTGTGCGCCACGTCTGGAAGCTGTGGCAGCAGCCAGTGATGATCAGCGAGCACAGCAGAATTTTGTGTGTTAGATCAGCCCACAGCACCCAGGACAATGATGTTCCCACCAGCCCAACAAAAGCTTTTCTCTTTTATTTCCCCCAGAGAGAGCTCTCTTAAAATCCTCCAAGTGTCTCTACATTCTTTTTTTTTGCTTATGATTAATTGCCTCAAATTCTACTGTGAAAAAATCGATGTGGAGAATTTAAATTAGCTTTCCATGTTCATGGCACTAAAAGGAAACATCCTTTTGATTAATTTCTCCTCTTTATCAAATCAGAGGACATTCCAAAATCACACATCCCCTCTCCCAAAATGTCATTTCCAGCCTGGAGTCGCAGCCACCACCAAGAAAATCAAACCTGGTTTAAGTCAGCTAAACCCTGGCTGAGAGGGATCTAAATCTGCTGGAAAACTTAGAGGGATCTACAAATAGATGAGAAAAAAATAATAATAATTTGGAAGAGAACTTGCTGAGGGACTTGGGTGTGTTTGGGGGTGCAGAATCGCTGTGGGTAGTTTAAACCCAGCTTCAAAAAAGCTAAATTCCTTAATATTATTAAGGAATTTATAAATAAATAATATTATTCCTTAATATTATTTTTAAAAATAACCCAAATGAACAAAAAGATTTCTCTCCTGAGCATCTACACCCAGCTACATCCAAAAAAGCTTAATGTTAGCTTTAATATATTCTTTAATATATTAATTTCTTTAATATTTATCAATATTTATTCTTTTTATTCTATTTGTTCTGTAAGGAATATTTACTCTTTTAAAAGAATATTTTTCTTTTCATTCTTTTTCTTCTTTGGTATATTAATTAACTTCATATAGTCCTTAATATTACTTTTTAAAAAAACTCCAACCGAACAAAAAAACCAAAACTATTTCTCTCCTGAGCATCTATACCCATGTCCAAAAAATCTTAATATGAGCTTTAATATATTAAATTATTTAATATTTATTAATATTTATTCTTTTTATTCTATTTATTCTTTAATATATTAATTAATTTAATATATTCCTTAGTGTTACTTTTAAAAACCCGCAACTGAACACAAAAAGAAAACTATTTCCCTCCTGAGCATCTATACCCATGTCCAAAAAATCCTAATATGATCTTTAATATATTAAATCCTTTAATATTTATTATTTTTATTATATTTATTATTTTTAACATAATATTTAAAAATATTTTTATTCTTTATTGTATTAATTAACTTACTATATTCCTTAATATTACTTTAAAAAACCAACTGAACAGAAAGCACAAAACTGTTTCCCTCCTGAGCATCTATACCCATGTCCCAAAAATCCTAATATGATCTTTAATATAATAAATCCTTTAATATTTATTATTTTATTCTATTTATTATTTTTAAAATAATATTTTTATTCTTTAATATATTAATTAACTTAATATATTCCTTAATATTACTTAAAAAGAACCAAAACAATTGAACAGAAAGCACAAAACTATTTCCCTCCTGAGCATCTGCCTTGCCCAGCTCTCCCCCGTCCCCGCTAATCCGTTTATTCTGCAATAACAATTCAATCAAACAAACGCAAAGCAAAGCAAAGCGGCGGCGCTGCGGGCCCCCCCCCCCCCCGCAGTTGCCATGGCAACCGCGTTATTTGTCCCTCCCGCCCCGGCGGGCTCCTGAAATACCCTCTGACATATTTGGGATGGGGATGTTTGGTTTGGGAAACGCTGCCCGCGTTGCCTGGCAACGGGAGGAGAGCGGGAGGGGACGGCGTCACCCCTGGCAACCGCTGTTGGTCCCCAAACATCGCGGCCTCCCTCCCTCCCTCCTTCCTCCCTCCTTCCTCCCCCGCGTCCTCCTCCCGCCGGCCGCGGCTCCGGGCGGGGCACCCGGAGAGCCTCGGGGGGATCGGGGGTGGTAAAGGAGATTTTCACCTTCCTTGAACCTCCCCGGTTTGGGGTTCAGAAGGGTTTGAGGGTTCCCCGTTTGTGCTGGTGCATTGGGAGTGTCTGGGATGAGGAAGGGGGAATGAGGGTTTGGGGTGAGGTGGGGTTGGATGGTGGGATCAAGTGAGTTTGGGATGAGGTCGGTTTGGGGATCATGGACGAGGTGGGGTTTGGGATGGTGGGATGCAGTGGGTTTGGGGTGAGGTGGGTTTGGGGATGGTGAGATGAGGTGACGTTTGGGATAAGGTGGGGTTGGGGATGGTGGCCTGAGGGGTTTGGGGATGGTGGGATCGGATGAAGTTTGGGATAAGGTGGGTTTGAGATGAGGGGATGAGGTGGGTTTGAAATCAGGTAGGGTCTGGGGATGGTGGGATGAGGTGAGGTTTGGGATGAGGTCGGTTTGGGGATCATGGATGAGGTGGTTTAGGGTTGGTGGGATGAGGTGGGTGTGGGATCAGGTGGGATTTAGAAATGGTGAGATGAGGGGTTTGGGGATGGTGGGATCAGGTGGGGTTTGGGATAAGGGAATGAGGGGTTTGGGGATGGTGGGATCAGATGAGGTTTTGGATCAGGTGGAGTCTGGGGATGGTGGGATCAGGTGGGGTTTGGGATGAGGTGGGTTTGGGATGAGGGGTTTCAAGATGGTGGGATCAATGAGGTTTTGGATCAGGTGGGGTTTGGGATGAGGTGGGTTTGGGGATGGTGGCCTGAGGGGTTTGGGGGTGGTGGGATTAGATGAGGTTTGGGTTGAGGTGGGTTTCAGGATGAGGGGATGAGGTGAGGTTTGGGGATGGTGGGATGAGGTGGGTTTGGGATCAGGTGGGATTTAGAGATGGTGGGATCAGGTGAGGTTTGGGATGAGGTTTTGGGGATCATGGATGAGGTTGTTTTATGACTGGTGGGATCTGGTGGGTTTGGGGATCATGGGATGAGGTGGTTTTAGGGATAGTGGGATGCAGTGGGTTTGGGGTCAGGTGGATTTAGGATGATGAGATGAGGAGTTTGGGGATGGTGGGGTTGAGGGATGGTGGGATGAGGTAGGTTTGGGAATGAGGGGATGAGGTGGGTTTAGGCATGGAGGGATGAGATGGGTTTGGGATGAGGTGGGGTTTTAGGGATGGTGGGATCAGGTGGGTTGGGGGACAGTGGGATCAGGTGAGGTTTTGGATCAGGTGGGTTTGAGGATCATGGATGAGGTGGTTTTAGGGATGGTGAGATGACGTGGGTTTGGGGATGGTGGGATCAGGTGAAGTTTGGGATGAGGTGGGGTTTAAAGATGATGGGATCACATGAGGTTTGGGGTGAGGTGGGTTTGGGGATCATGGGACGAGTGGTTTTAGGGCTGTTGGGATGGGATGAGGTAGGTTTGAAGATGGGATGAGGTTGGTTTGGGATCAGGTGGCTTTTAGGGATGGTGGGATCAGATGAGGTTTCAGATGAGGTGGGGTTTGAGGATGGTGGGTTGAGGTCAGGTTTGGGAAAAGGTGGGTTTAGGTCTGGTGGGATGAGGTGAGTTTGGGGATGGTGGGATCAGGTGGGGTTTGAGGATGGTTGGCTTAGATGAGGTTTGGGATGAGGTGGGTTTGGGGATGGTAGGATCAGCTGAGGTTTGGGATCAGGTGGGATTTAGAGATGGTACACAAGGTTTGGGATGAGGTGCGTTGGGGATGGTAGGATCAGCTCAGGTTTGGGATCAGGTGGGATTTAGAGATGGTGGGATCACACGAGGTTTGGGATGAGGTGCGTTGGGGATGTCAGGGTGAGGTGAGGTTTGGGGATGATGAGCTGGGTTTTGGGATCATCAGAGTCCCTGTCCAGCCAGAGCAGAGACAGAAGGGTCACTGGGGTGAGCTGCCTGTCACAAAGCCCCACTCATTCTGCAGGCCAGAAACTCTGCCCACAGGAATTTACTGCCTGGATAAATTATCTTGCTCAGTTAATTCCAGTTCTGTAGCAGCCAATTCTCTTTCTTTGGGCCAGTGGGAGCTGCTGGAGCAGTGTGGAGCTGTTGAAGCCTTTATCTCCTCCCATTCCTGTAGGATACAATTTGTCTTCCTGCTGTCCTCACCAAAAATCCACCAGTGCTGTTCTCCAAGTGCAGAATATTCAAATCCATATTCCCAAACTGCGTTTCTAGGACACCTACAGCATCCTTCTCTTTGCCTTTCCAGGGAGAATTGCCTGTCTCTAGATAGTTTCAATCTTCTATTTGGGGTTTTGTTTAGTCCTGGAATCTGTGCCAGTCACCAGCAGCTTTATGAACTTTAAATTCCCACAGAAAAATCCGTCCTTGTCCTCACAGTGGTGGGGAAGCAATTGCTGATGTCCCTTGCTGAAATGTGCACTGAACACGGCCATGGAGTGCTGGAGATCTGCTGGGAGTTTAATTTTGGGCCACCCCATGTGGCTGAGGAGTGGCTGGAGATCACAGAATCATGGAATGGTTTGGGCTGGAAAGGCCCTCAAAGCCCATCCAGAGGCACCCCTGCCATAGCAGGGACTCCTTCCGCTGTCCCAGCTGCTCCAAACCCAGTGCTGGGACACTTCCAGGGGTCCAGGGGCAGCCACAGCTTCTCCAGCCCCTCCCAGGGAAGAATTCCCTCACAATATCCCATCTCACCCTGCCCTCTGGCAGTTTGAAGCCATTCCCCTTGTGCTGTCCCTGCAGGCCTTGTCCAAAGCCTTCTCCAGGGCTCTTCCCTGACTCCATTTTCTGTGCAGTGCAGGAGCAGAGCTCAGATTTTCCTGGTGGTTGCTCCCAGTTCCACCAGTTCCTGGCCAGGGCAATGCTCCTTGTGTTGTGCTGAGCTGGGACAACCTGGAACCTCCTCTTCCTTCTCCTCTTCCTCCTTTTCCTCTTCTGCCTCCCAAAGTACAAACTCCCAGTTCATCCCATGGTGGGATCCTCTGGAGATCCAGATCCAGTGATGCTGTAAAATCTGAGACAAAGTCATCTCTTGTCCAAACAGCCCCAGTTTGTGTTTGTTGCTGCTTCTGCTTCGCTTTGTGAGGCACCACAAGGCTCCTGAGTGGTGCTGTGTAAATAAACAGCAACACCCGGGGCTGTGCTGGCAGCAGTTCCTGCTGTGCTGCTGGAATCAGCTGCTGCAGCCACCCCACATCCCCATGGAACACTGCAGCCAGTCCCCATGGAATAGTGCAGCAATTCTCCATGGAATAGTGCAGCAATTCCCCACAGAATATTGCAGCCAGTCCCTATGGAATATTGCACCCAGTCCCCATGGAATAGTGCAGCAATTCCCCATGGAACACTGCAGTCAATCCCTATGTAATAATGCAGCCAATCCCCATGGAATCCTCCAGGAATTCTCCATGGAATAGTGCAGCAAATCCCCACAGAATATTGCAGCCAGTCCCCATGGAATCCTGCAGCAATTCTCCATGGAATAATGCAGAAAATCCCCATGCAATACTGCAGCAATTCTCCATGGAATAGTGCATCAATTCCCCATGGAACACTGCAGCCAGTCCCCATGGAACAGTGCAGCAATTCTCCATGGAATAGTGCAGCAAATCCCCACAGAATATTGCAGCCAGTCCCCATGGAATATTGCAGCAATTCTTCATGCAATACTGCAGCAATTCCCCATGGAACACTGCAGTCAGTCCCTATGTAATAATGCAGCCAATCCCCATGGAATCCTGCAGCAAATCCCCATGGAATAGTGCATCAATTCTCCATGGAATAGTGCAGCCAATGCTCATGGAATACTGCAGCAAATCCCTGTGGAATCCTGCAGCAAAATCCCCATGGAATATTGCAGCAGTTCTCCATGGATTACTGCAGCAATTCTCTATGCAATACTGCAGCCAATCCCCATGGAATAATGCAGCAGTTCTCAATGGAATCCTGCATCTATTCTCCATGCAGTACTGCAGCAATACTCCATGGATTACTGCAGCCAAATCCCCATGGAATAATGCAGCAATTCCCCATGCAATACTGCAGCAATTCTCTATGCAATGGTGCATCAATTCCCCATGGAATCTTGCAGCAATTCTCTATGGAATATTGCAGCCAATACTCATGCAATACTGCAGCAATTCTCCATTGAATACTGTAGCAAATCTCAATGGAATACTGCATCAATTCTCAGTGCAATACTGCAGCCAGTTCCCATGGAATACTGCACAATTCCCCATGCAATCCTGCAGCAATTCCCCACGGATTACTGCAGCAAATCCCCATGGAATTCTGCAGCCAATCCCCATGGAATCCTGCATCAATTCTCCATGCAATACTGCAGCCAATCTCCTGCTCCCACTGAAATTCTCAAAAGCTGCTTTGTTGTTTGGCCCAAGGGAGTCAAAAATGAGGGCTGGTGAGCTACAGGTGTGAGTTAGACTGATCTCAGGGAATTCATTTCCAGTGAGTGACACATTCCATAGTGCCCTGACGTCAGACAAGCTATAAAAGCCACAGGACAGGCTATAAAAAACAGCAGCAAGCTTTGCAGCTCCTTGCTCCACAATGAGCCCAGTGCAGGCAGAGGAGGTTGATTTGTACCTGGGATTGTCCTGGGAGCAGCCACAGCCTGCAGGGGACAAGGAACCAGGGACAAGGAAACAGAGACTCTGCTTTGGCTGATGATGGAAACTTGGAGATAATCCTGGAAAGGAACCTTGGCAATGCTTCTGTGCCAGGTTTTTCCTGGGCACAGTTTTCTCACAGGGACAGGACACAGGGAATGGCTCCCACTGAAGAAGTGACATTTAGATGGGAAAAAATTCCATTTAGATGGGATATTGGGCAGGAATTGTTCTCTGGCAGAGCTGGGGGTGCTCACCTGGACAAGGGAAGGCTCCAGGGACACCTCAGAGCCCCTTTTGGGGCCTGAAGGGGCTCCAGGAGAGCTGCAGAGGGACTGGGGACAAGGCCTGCAGGGACAGGACACAGGGAATGGCTCCCACTGCCACAGGGCAGGGCTGGGTGGGAGATTGGGAATCAGGAATTGTGGAATCCATCCCTGGAATGGATTTCCCAGAGCAGCTGGGGCTGCCCCTGGATCCCTGGCAGTGCCCAAGGCCAGGCTGGACAGGGCTGGGAGCAGCCTGGGATGGTGGAAGGGTCCCTGCCATGGCACTGGATGGGCTTTGAGATCCTTCCAACCCAAACCATGCTGGGATTCTGTTTCAGACTATTTCTGCTTTCAGAAATTGTATTTCCCCCATTGAATCACAGTCCTGGGCAGCCCCCTAGAGTGCACATATTAAAAAAAATGGGAAACAATTCATTCAAGCCCAGAACTTGTGCTTGTTTCCATCAGGTAGCACCAATGTGTTTGTTACAGCCTGGGCATGGAGAGCACTGGAATGTGATTTTTAATTCCTCCTTCCAGGTGTGAAATCGTCCTCACTGCTCAGCAGATACCCAGATGTTGTTTTTTAGCTGACATTTGCCATCATTGCAGCAAAACTTCTCTGAAGTCAAGGTGTGGGTGGTTCATAGGAATGAAATAAGGAGTTCTACTTGTTGACAGGGTTGTGCTACACTAAAAATCTGGAATTTCTTGGACTTTTCTGACCAATAAACAGCTGTGAGTGGTGCAGGGGAGTCTGTGAGTAGCCCAGGAGGGGCTGGAGCTGTGTCAGGGCTGGGCATGGAGCTCTGGGCACTGCCCACTGTCACAACTTCGCTGCTGCTTCTTTCTTCTTGCAACATCAGCTTTTTATCTGCAAAGAAGAATGCAGCTTTATTACAAAGATGACCCAGTTCTTTAGTTCTTAGGCTGGTTCATGGAGTACATGTCCATTTTCCTGTAAATATGACCTTACATTCAGGTTATTAACCCAAAAGAAAACAGGCCAGGTTTTTGTTTGGGAAGGATTTTCCCTACAATGCTCAGCCCATGGCTGAGATTCCTGCGCATGGGATTTAGATTTTGCCAGCAACCCCTCAACTGTTGTGGCTTCTGCTCTTCAATTTCATCTGGCTCTAAAGGAAACTCCAAATTACAGATCCATTCCTGACTCTTCTGTCCTCAAAGTTACTTTTAAAGCAACAGCAGAGATTAGAGAACTGCTGTTACACAACAGTTATGTGTGTGTATATATATTACTTGACTTAATTCTGTGAAATCTAATTAAAGACTGGGTGTATATTTGTATTTCAGTGTATTATTAACTTGCTAATAAAAGCCATTTCCAGATTTGTATTTTTCCATGAGGACCAGGTTTCTGGAAAAAAAAAACCACCCCAACTATAGTGCCTGCTGCCCTTGAAAAGTGTGTTTTGGGTTTATCTGTGTTTCCAGGTAACTGGAGCTCGTAGACAAGCAGTGTTTGCTTCTGTTTTAAATTAATTTAACTTAATCAGTGGCAGGGTCTGGTGCCTTCTCTTGTTTATAAAATTTTGAAGCAGTGTAATGAGCGGTGTCTTCAGAAAGCTTCTTTTCAAGTTGTATTTTGCTTCCCATTTCCATTCCCCTCTTCTTACCAGGACTCAGGGAAGGGGCAAAGTTATGATGTGGTTCAGAAGGCTGATTTATTGTTTTATTAAATATATGATATTAAAAGAAAATGATATGTTAAAACTATACTGAAGAATAGAAGAAAGGATTTCATCAGAAAGAAGGGAAGGGAAAAGGGAAAAGGGAAAAGGGAAAAGGGAAAAGGGGAAAGGGGAAAGGGGAAAGGGGAAAGGGGAAAGGGGAAAGGGGAAAGGGGAAAGGGGAAAGGGGAAAGGGGAAAGGGGAAAGGGGAAAGGGAAGGGAAGGGAAGGGAAGGGAAGGGAAGGGAAGGGAAGGGAAGGGAAGGGAAGGGAAGGGAAGGGAAGGGAAGGGAAGGGAAGGGAAGGGAAGGGAAGGGAAGGGAAGGGAAGGGAAGGGAAGGGAAGGGAAGGGAAGGGAAGGGAAGGGAAGGAAAGGAAAGGAAAGGAAAGGAAAGGAAAGGAAAGGAAAGGAAAGGAAAGGAAAGGAAAGGAAAGGAAAGGAAAGGAAAGGAAAGGAAAGGAAAGGAAAGGAAAGGAAAGGAAAGGAAAGGAAAGGAAAGGAAAGGAAAGGAAAGGAAAGGAAAGGAAAGGAAAGGAAAGGAAAGGAAAGGAAAGGAAAGGAAAGGAAAGGTCCTTCTTGTTAAGGTTATGGAGATTTCTTTACAAGAGGAAAAAAATATCTATTTTTTTAAATGATGACACAGCCTGTTATTCCTTGGAGGTCTCATGAGCAGCAGGGATGAAGGATGGGTGTGAGGCAGGAGCCAGGCTGGGTTTAACACAAATATTTGCCTCAGAGGAGGGAGAAGTCACTGGATCCATTTTCATTCACATCAAATAAAGCAGTTCCTCCTTCCA
This sequence comes from Zonotrichia albicollis, assembly GCF_047830755.1. Lineage (NCBI taxonomy): Eukaryota > Metazoa > Chordata > Aves > Passeriformes > Passerellidae > Zonotrichia > Zonotrichia albicollis. The sequence goes on from NC_133847.1 coordinate 3,411,665, forward strand.
AAGAATGGAACACTTCCTTTCTGTGCCCTGCCTCAAGCACAACCAATGCCTTTTCAGGGCAAGTTATTGCATGGACACCGAGCCAGAAATATTGAATGAAATGGAAAATATTTAAGGAAGTTTTCTTTAGGAAAATAACTGTGGCCTAGAGTGTTCTGGATGAAGTAGATGGATGCTTGCATCTGCTAGAAAATAATCAAAATCAGCCATTCCTTGCATTGCTTTTATTATTTTTCAGTCTGTTTTGAGAGTGTTGAGAATTCTCAGTAGTGAAACCATTAAATGTAAATTCCCTGGTTCCTTTTTCTGCAGTCAGGGGAGCAAATACCATTTAGAGCCCATCTAGAACGTGATGGTTAAATAGCATTTTTAGTTCTCCTGCATTCCATTACTGCTGTTCTGGTTTTCTCATTTATCTAAGCCCCAGGCCAACTAAACCTGAATAAAAATTCCAATAACCAAATAATTAGTTTTAAATGTAAGCCTTCCTTTCAAAGCATGCAAAAAAAAAAGCACAAAATAAACCAAAAAAAAAGGAAAAATCTGGATTTCAATTTTGATCTTTGCAGGTTGGTGTTGTGAATGAGAAATAGTTTTAAAAAAATATATATTATTTTTTTTAATTTAAACTGCAGTAAAATTCCAGTAAAATAACAGATATCAGGAGGTTTTTATTAAAAATTTGTAGCTGTATCATGGGATTGGATGAGATTCCCTGGTAATTCACCCACTGGACAACAAAAGGAAAATGTGGAGCACAAACTGTGCCAGCTGCACTAAACCTCATTAATTCCTGATATTAATATCAGGAATTAATAATAATAATTAATAATAATAATATTAAAGATGAACAAAAGTTATTTGCTGTATTAGTTTAAGGTGAATTTCCCTGAATAAAATGCCTTTGGCAATCCCATCCACCCCCAGGTTTCCTGCAGTTCTGCTGCATGGAACAGCTTTATTTCTACCATGGAATTTTTAAGGTTGGAAAAAACCTCTAAAATCAAGTCCAATAAATACAAATCTTGCTGGAGCTGAGCTTTTCTCAGTTCTCTGTCTGTTGAGATTTCAGCTGCAGATTTATTTTCAATTCTCACAACGGGAAGTGTCTGACAACCTGCACTGGTGAATTTTAGAAATTCAGGTTTGCCTGGGTTTACCTGGAGAGCCAAAGCTTTGGGCATTTGTTCCCTGCTTGAAGAAAACCAGAAATAAAAACCCTCATTAGAGCAGCTTCACCTGGAAAAATCAACTTTTCCCACCTTTTAGGTCTTAATTTGAACTAAAAGCTGTGGAATTTTGTGGACTTGGCAGTGATGATGGTTGGATTCAATGATTTTAAAAGTCTTTTCCAACTGAAATTATTCTATAAATACATCCTTCAGGCATCCAAAATCTGATTTAATGTTTCCTGTACCTCTAGGCAGTCATTTTGCTGTCGGATTTTTATGCCTCACTTTTAAATCCCCTTTGAGGAGAACTTGTTAAACCCATTTATGAATGGCAAGGACAGCAGTGGATTTCTTACCCATGGAGGTAATAACACCCACCAAGCTTTATTGGGAAGCTTAAATTTAAGTAGCTATAAAAAAAAACCCCAAAACTTTATCCCAGAGGTGAAATAATTGATTGTTCTTAAAACTAACAAAAAACTGACTGAGGATCTTTTCCTTTCCCTCATTTCTATCCCAGTATTATATTCCATTTCAAAAAGTCCTGCCAGAAATAAAAGGATGTAATAAAAGAATTTGAAAAGTTTAAATAAGATCAAAGGATGACCAACCAAGTAAGCTTTGAAAAGCAAATTAAATCAAATAGTTCATGATCTGTTTTGTCTTCAAATGAGCAAGTGATTCACTGGAACAGCAATGATTTTAATGTTTTGAAAGCAGCACTAATAGAAATGTATGATTCTGTAGGGAGGAAATTCCTGCCTCGGTGAGAATTGAAAATAAATCTGCAGCTAAAATCTCTACAGAGAGAGCAGATGGGGCAGGAGGAATAAAATCCTGGTGAGAATCCCAGAATGTTTAGGTGGGAAGGGACCTTAAAAATCTTATTCCAATGCCAGGGACATTTCCACTGTGCCAGGTGCTCCAAACTGGTCCAGCCTGGCCTTGGGCACTGCCAGGGGCACCCTGTGCCAGGGCCTCACTGCCAGCAATTCCCTTTTCAGTGCAAATTTCTCAATTTTCTAATTTCAAATGTCTCAATTTCAAATTTCTCAATTTCAAGTTTCTAATTCTTTTAATCTCAAATTTCTCCATTTCATATTTCAAATTCTCCATTTCAATTTCAAATTTTAAATTTCTCATCTTCCTTCACCTTACAGCCATTCCCCCCTGTGTCCTGTCACTGCACGGCTTTGTAAAAATCCCTTTCCAGCTCTTTCATAGGCACTTTTGGACACTGAAAAGCTGCTCCAAAGTTCTCCTTGGAGTGGATTTATTCAGCACATTGGCATTTCAGACAAGTTTGAAGTTGCTGGTGATGTCAGAGGAGCCACCAGGGCCCTGGAAGGCATCGGGGACATCTGGATTCCAGGTTGCATCACCACTGGGTGAATCAGGCAGATAAGCAGGGCTGCTGGAAACCTTCTGTTTACACACAGCCAGCCGGGTATCCAAGCAAACAGCAGGGACAGGAAAGGAAATTCAGGGGAAAAAAAAAAAAATAAATAAACCTGAATAACTTGTGGGTGCTATTTCTGGTGCTGCCAGCTCGATCCATGACCTTGAGCAGGATGGTTCCTTTTCCCTGTGCTGCAATAATGCCACTCCTAAAAAAGCCACAAATCCTCCCCTAGGCAAGGTGGGTTTCAAGAATTGAGCTCTGAGAGCTGTCAGGGGTTTTTAGAAAGAAAAGAAAAGCAGGAGAAGCCTTGAGGGCTGATAAAAAGTCAGGTTTTCAGTGTGAAAATATCACTGTGAGCACACAGAGCACCTGGACACTCCTGGGGTCAGGGGATGGGAATTCAGGGATATGAACCTTTCATATCCATATCCATAATCCTGGGATGGGGGATGAGGAAGCAGAAATTAAAGGTTAAAAAAATAGAGGATCCAAATTTAAAGCAGAGGGGTGGCTAATGACAAAAAGAAAATTGCTAAATGAAAATGCATAGGGATTAAATCAAAATAAATAGGATGGGGTTCTGGTTCTGTCACAGATTTTCATTTTCACAAAAAATTTTGATTTTTTTTTTTGAATCTCATCTCTCACACATGAGACTTTGCTTACAGGTTAGAATGGATTTTGCCCTTGTTGGCTGATGGAATTCTCCATTTAAAACTGACTAGAGCAAGCACCTGGACACTCCTGGGGTCAGGGGGATGGGAATTCAGGGATATGAACCTTTCATCCATCCCATAATCCTGGGAATGAGGATGAGGAAGCAGAAATTAAAGGTCAAAAAAATAGAGGATCCAAATTTAAAGCAGAGGGGTGGCTAATGACAAAAAGAAAATTGCTAAGTGAAAATGCATGGGGATTAAATCCAAATAAGTGGGGTGTAATTCTGGTTCTGTCACAGATTTTAATTTTCACAAAAAATTTTGATTTTTTTTTTTTGAATCTCATCTCTCACACATGAGACTTTGCTTACAGGTTAGAATGGATTTTGCCCTTGTTGGCTGATGGAATTCTCCATTTAAGCCTAATAGAGCAAGTACCTGGATGCTCCTGGGGTCAGGGGGATGCTCCTGTCTCTGCCTGTGCAGGGAATTCAGGGATATGAACCTTTCATCCACCCCATAATCCTGGGATGGGAGGATGAGGAAGCAGAAATTAAAGGTCAAAAAAATAGAGGATCCAAATTTAGAGCAGAGGGGTGGCTAATGACAAAAAGAAAATTGCTAAGTGAAATGGCATGGGATTAAATCAAAATAAATGGAGTGGGATTCTGGCTCTGTGAGAGATTTTCACAAAAAATTTGATTTTTTTCTGAATCTCACCTCTCACACATGATACTTTCCTTAGGGGTTAGGATGGATTTTGCCCTTGTTGGTTGATGTAATTCTCCATTTAAGCTGACTAGAGCAAGCTATGAAAAAAAAGAGCAATTATTTCTTCTTCCATGCCTGCTTTTACCACTTTTGGTGAGCATGGAAACAATGAGAACCATGTTTCATTCATAAGGCAGCCCTGCCTCCGTGTAAATGGCCTTGCCTTTGTTCATCTCTCCTGCCTAAAGCAGCTCCAGAACGCTGGGGAAACAGAGATAAGAGGAGCATTTCAAAATATTTTCTATGTTCAGATTTGCAGGGGGAGTGGGGGGAAAGGAGGAGATCCTTCAAGGATAAAATTCCTTTATTACATCCTTTTATTTCTGGCAGGACTTTTTGAAATGGAATATAATACTGGGATAGAAATGAGGGAAAGGAGAAGATCCTCAGTCAGTTTTTTGTTAGTTTTAAGAATAATCAATTATTTCACCTCTGGGATAAAGTGATTTTTTTATATAGCTACTTAAATTTAAACTTCCCAATAAAGCTTGGTGGGTGTTATTACCTCCATGGGTAAGAAATCCACTGCTGTCCTTGCCATTCATAAATGGGTTTAACAAATTCTTCTCAAAGGGGATTTAAATGTGGGGCATAAAAATCCAACAGCAAAATGACTGCCTAGAGGCAGAGGAAACATTAAATCAGATTTTGGATGCCTGAAGGATGTATTTATAGAATAATTTCAGTTGGAAAAGAATTTTAAGATCATTGAATCCAGCCATCATTAGTTCAGGTGCTGAGGAGGGGATGGAGCAGCATCTCCTGTACCCCAGAAGGGCCTGGGGAAGGAGGGGAATGGTGCCAGTGCTGAATAAATCCAGTGTAAGGAGACCTTGGAGCAGCTTTTAGTGTCCAAAAGTGCCAATGAAAGAGCTGGAGAGGGGCTTTGGATAAAGCCACGCAGGGACAGGACATGGGAAATGGCTTGAAGGTGATATATTTATTTTTTATATATAGGTATATATTTATTATTTATATATAATTACTTTATGTATATTTATTATAAATAATAAAGTATTTATATTTATAATAAATATACATAAAGTAATTATATATAAATAATAAATATATAATATACTTTATATATAAATATTATATATAAAGTATATTATATACATTATATACTTTATAGATATATAAAGTATATAATAATATATATACACTTTATATATATTATTATTATATACTATAATAAGTATATATAATATATATTATATATAATTATATATAAATATATAATTATACTTTATATATATAAAGAATATCATAACATATATACACTTTATATATATACTTATATTATTATATACCATAATAATATAAGTATATATAATATATATAAAATATAATTATATATAAAATATATAATTATACTGTATATAATATATATAATATATTATATCATATAATACATAATATATATTATACATTATATATATTTATTATATAAAGTACAATTATATATTTATATATAATTATATGTAAATAATTATACTTTATATAATAAATATAGATAGTATTTATATATATAAATAATATATAAAATACTTTATATTTAAATATTATATATAAAGGATATTATATGTATTATTTACTAAATATATATATAAAGTGTATTATAATATATATACTTTAAATATGTACTTATATGTATAAATATATACTTATACTTTATACATAATATATTTGTATAATATATAATATATACATTATACCTTATATATATCTATTATGTAAAGTATAATTATATATTTATATATAATTATATGTAAAATATACAATTATACTTTATATAATAAAGATATAAAGTACTTATATATATAAATAATATATAATATACTTTATATATAAATATTATATATAAAATATATTTTATATATATTATATACTATATATATAAAGTGTATTATAATAAATATACTTTAAATATGTGCTTATATATATAAATATATACTTATACTTTATATATAATATATTTGTATAATATATACATTATACATTATATATATTTATTATATAAAGTATATTTATATATTTATATTTAATATATGTAAAATATACAATTATACTTTATATAATAAAGATAGATGGTATTTATATATATAAATAATATATAATATACTTTATATATAAATATTATATATAAAGTATATATTATAGACTATATATAAAGTGTATTATAAGATATATACTTAAAATATGTACTTATATATAAAAATATATACTTATTCTTTATATATAATAAAGTATATATATTATTTATATCCATAAGTACTATAAAGTACTTATGTATATAAATAATAAAGGATCAATAATAAAGGATAAATAATAAAGTGAAGGGGAAGGATCCAGGCTTTGGGTGCCACATTTCCTCTCCTCCCTGAACCCCTTGTGCCCCCTCTGGCGGTGCCAGCTGTGGTGCCAGGGCAGCACAGAGCTCTGGCACCCCGTGCTGGTTTCTGGGGGCACAGGAATTCTGGGGTGCTCTCAGCTTTTCATCAGCACAAATTGCCCAGAGCAGATGGCACACACAGATCTGAGTGCAGTCTCAGGAAGTGCAGGGTGGTTTAATGAGAAGGGAATTATTCCTTCTCCAGGATGTTGCGGTGATAAAATAAAATAACAACAAGTCCTGTTCCTCGTGGTTTGGCAATGCAGGACTTGTCTGTCTGTCTGCCTTGTCTGGAAGTGCCATCTGCAGATTTCCTGGGAGCCTTTGTGTCTGGCTGTCATCTCAAACCTGAAAATCACTCTGGGATTTATTCTGGCAGCAAACAATTCACCTTCCACCCTGCCCACGTCTCTCTGGCCACTGAGGGAAAGCAGGAGCCAAAATGTGCCAGCAAAGATGAGTTGTTGGTGATTTGAGTCAGATGTGATTTGAATCAGAGAATCAGGAAATATTCTGGCTTGGCAGGGACTTAAAAGGATCCTCAAAGTCCAATTCCATCTTTTCTAAGTGTTCATTTCTGATTACAGCTCCACTTCAAAAGAGACCTTGTGCAGACCTAAAATGCCAAGAGCAGACCCTGCCAGAACCATTAATAGATAATTAAAATATCTTTGTCAACTCTTCCACTTTTATTCTGTAACCTCACCATTACTCAGAAACCCCTGCAGAGCTGCAAACCAAGCCCAGGGCACAAGGGACAGAAAAGAAACACTTTTGGAAAAATTAGGGACAGAAAAGATACACTTTTGGAAAAATTAGGGACAGAAAAGAAACACTTTTGGAAAAGTTAAATGTGGTAAAAGTGCCCCCTCTCCTGCCTGAGCTTCTCCACCTGAATATCCCAAACTCAGCAATGCTTCCCCAGTGTTTAATTACCAATAATTCATGGCTGGAGCAGGAATTTACTGGGAGAATTTTTATTTTCCTGATCCCACGGTGCTGTTGCAAACTGGAACCTTCTCCCAGGGAGGTTTTGGCTGCAGCCCAGGCAGAGGCAGTGATGGGGAGAGGCAGGTGCTGCCTTTTTATAGCAGAGCTGCAGGGATGGGGGTGCTGAGGGCAGCTGGGGGGACACAGGAATAAATATTGATTTAATTTCCCTTCTCTCTGCCTTGTTGGATTCATCTGGTAGCTCTGACTTTATCTACTTTTTCTCCCAGATGTGAGAAAAATTATTTGCAAGCTCTGGGATTTTAGGATGGTTTGGAGAGTAATTGTAATTTGCTAATGGGGTTATGAAGTATTGGGGAAAAAACCCTTAAAAAGCAGTTTTTTGGAGAATTTTAATATTTGGGGTTTTTGCTTATGGCTGAATGAATAAACAGGTAGATTCTGTAATTTCACACTTCCCTTGCATTTCTTTTGAACACAAATGAGCAGTTCCAATGTCCTTTAGTTTCTCAGTTTTCCTTTTTCCTTTTAACTTGCACAAATATGAGGAAAAAATTTAAATAATGGCAGAAGAAGGGAAATAAAAGCCATCATAACGTTGTTTAGGGGCTCAGCAGTGAGGCCAAGAAAGCAGAAATGGCACTGCCCAAAATCTGGATGTCTTTAACCTTTTGATTTTGAAGTGACAGCAGAAACCCTCCTAAAATAGTTTATTAAGCAGGAAGTTTCACAAGAAAAATGAGGAAAAAAGGCTCCCCCACCCGACAAAAAACCTCTCAAAATGCCATTGTGTGCTGTCTCAGCATCCCCTGGTGTTTCCAGGGCTGGCACTGAGGATTTGAGGATGCTGAGGGCACCATCAGGGCTCTGTGGCACTGGAGGGTGATGCTGGGGCTCTCTGGGGTCCTTGGTGGGATTTTGGGGTGATGGGAAAATGGAGATGCTGCTTTTGTGAGGGTGGAAATGCTGATTTGGGAGGGTGGAGATGCTGATTTTTGTGAGGGTGGAGATGCTTCTTCAGGGGGTCCAAAATGTTGCTGAATTTTGTGCTCTTCATCCTTGATTTTTTTTCTGGTTATAAACTCAAGCTGCCCACCCCATTTTCCCATTGAAATTGAGGTTGGATTCAAAGCATTTTTTCCAGCAGTTAAATGTGATAAGGCATCCCTTGGTGTCCCCAGAGCTGGCACTGAGGATTTGAGGATGCTGAGGCACCATCAGGGCTCTGTGGCACTGGAGGGTGATGCTGGGGCTCTCTGGGGACCTTGGTGGGATTTTGGGATAATGGGAAAATGGAGATGCTGCTTTTGGGATGATGGAGATGCTGCTTCAAGTGGTCCAAAATGTTGCTGAATTTTGTGCTCTTCATCCTTGATTTTTTCTGGTTATAAACCCAAGCTGCCCACCCCACTTTCCCATTGAAATTTAGGTTGGATTAAAAGCTTTTTTTGGCACTAGTTAAACGTGATAAGCCATCTCCCTGGTGGCAGACCTGGCACTGAGGATTTGAGGATGCTGAGGGCACCATCAGGGCTGTGTGACACTGGAGGGTGATGCTGGGGCTCTCTGGGGTCCTTGGTGGGATTTTGGGGTGATGGGAAAATGGAGATGCTGCTTTTGTGAGGGTGGAAATGCTGATTTTTGGGAGGGTGGAGATGCTGATTTTTGTGAGGGTGGAGATGCTGCTTCAAGTGGTCCAAAATGTTGCTGAATTTTGTGCTCTTCATCCTTGATTTTTTCTGGTTATAAACCCAAGCTGCCCACCCCATTTTCCCACTGAAATTTATGTTTGATTAAAAGCTTTTTTTGGCACTAGTTAAACGTGATAAGGCAGAGGGGGGAGAAAACATTATTTTTAAAAATATTCCCCAACTCTTCCCAATCATGTGTGATGCTCACTGTGACACAATAATTTTCCAACACCACTTTTCAGTTAAATATAGAAGTGCATTTTCTGTTCCTTCCTTCTCTCTGTGAAACAATTGTGCAACTTTCTTTTTTCCTTCACATAATTCTGCATTAAAATGAGCTCCAGGGACTAAAACCAGCCCGGTGTGTAGGCCGGGAGCTGCCTCCTTTCCCTCTGGATATTCCCCTGGGATTTCAGCGCTGTTCTCAATGGGCTGGGGGTGTGTGGCTGTGCTGTGCTGTCCCCTCTGATGTCCCCGTGCTGTCCCCACAGGGAGCATGCAGAGTCCAGAGGGTGGATCAGACTCAGCAGCTTCTGTGGCTCTCCACCCGTCGGGCTCAGCGCAGGCCCCGGTGGTGCAGGCAGTGCCAGCCTCGCAGCAGGTAAGGCACGCACAGCTGGGGATGCTGTTACCATGGAGAAAAGCCCTCCTTCCCCTGGAAGATGCATTTAAATCACAGGTTTTGGTAGTTGGGAGAAGGTTTTTAAGCAGCTCCTTGTGGTAGTGGGGACAACCTGTTGGTAAAGGTGTTCTCCTATGGGTTTGAGCTCTGCCAAGCTTTGCAAGGTGGGGTTTGGGGTTTAATTAATCTAAGGAGGTCACTCTGTGCCAACTGATTTTAACCCCAGATTTTGGTAGTGGGGTGAAGGTTTTTAATCAGCTCCTTGAGGTACTGGGGACAACCTGTTGATAAAGGTGATGTCCTGTGGGTTTGAGCTCTGCCAAGCTTTTAAAGGTTTGGGGTTTAATTTAGGTGTTCAAGGGAGTCATTTTGTGCCAGGGATTTTAATCCCACATTTTGATACTGGGGTGAAGGTTTTTAATCAGCTCCTTGAGGTAGTGGGGACAACCTGTTGATAAAAGTGATGTCCTGTGCATTTGAGTGCTCCCAATCCATATTCAAGCTTTAAAAGGGGGCATTTGTGGTTTAATTTAGGTTCCCAAAGGGGTCACTTTGTACCAGGGATTTTAATTCCACTTTTTGATACTGGGGAGAAGGTTTTTAATCAGTTTCTTGAGGTAGTGGGGACAACCTGTTGATAAAAATGATGTCCTTTGGGTTTGAGTGCTCCCAATGCACATGCAGGCTTTACAAGGTGAGTTCTGGGGTTTAATTTAGGTCCCCAAGGGGGTAACTTTGGTCCAGCTGATTTTAACCCCAGGTTTGATAATGGGGAGAAGGTTTTTAATCAGTTCCTTGAGGTAGAGGGGACAACCTGTTGGTAAAAGTGTTGTCCTGTGAGTTTGAGCACTGCCATACCATGTGCAAGCTTTAAAAGGTTTGGGGTTTAATTTAGGTTCCCAAGGGTGTCATCTTGTGCCAGTTGATTTTAACCCTAGGTTTGATAGTGGGGAGAAGGTTTTAAATCAGTTTCTTGAGGTAGTGGGGACAACCTGTTGGTAAAAATGTTGTCCTGTGAGTTTGAGTGTTCCCCATCCATGTGCAAGCTTTGAGGTTTAATTTAGGTGTTCCAGGGAGTCACTTTGTGCCGGGGATTTTAATCCCAAATTTTGATAGTGGGGAGAGGGTTTTTCATCAGTTCCTTGAGGTCCTGGGCACAGCCTGTTGATAAAAGTGATGTCCTGTGGGTTTGAGCTCTGCTAATCTTTAAAAGGTGGGGTTTGGAGTTTAATTTAGGTTCCCAAGGGAGTCACTTCATGCCAGCTGATCTTAATCCCAGGTTTGGATAGTAGGAAGAAGGTTTTAAATAAGTTCCTTGAGGTAGTGGTGGCAACCTCTTAATAAAGGTGATGTGAGTTTGAGTGCTGCCAATCCCTCTGCAAGCTTTGGGGTTTAATTTAGGTTTCCAAGAGAGTCACTTTGTGCCAGTTGATTTTAATCCCAAATTTTGATAGTGAGGAGAGAGTTTTTAATCAGCTCCTTGAGGTGTGAGGACAGCATGTTAATAAAGGTGTTGTCCTGTGGGTTTGAGCTCTGCCAAGCTTTACAAGGTGGGGTTTGAGATCCCTCCCAACCCAAACCATCCCATGGTCTCTTCCTTGGCTAGGCAGACCCCAACATTTCATTTTGCAGAGGGGGATTTGTGATCATTGCCCATGAATGTGCTGCACTTGGGAGGCCCAACAGGACACAGGCGATGAACAGGAACCACCCAGTGCAAAATGGGAAGAGTTCAGTGAAACTGCTTCATTTTTGTTCCTTTTTCTGCCTTTTGGGGAACTTGCAAAAGAAATTTCTTTCTCAGGAAGCTGGAGGGATGAGAGGATGGGTGGGTGTAACTCAGCTTCATTCTTCTCCAACTCCCAAGGGAGCAGCAGCAGCAGCTGCCATTGGATGCTGATGGAAAGGAACAATTCAGGATTGGGAATTGAAGGAATATTTGACTTTCCAGGAGTCATGGGGTGATGCAGAGTGCTGCTGTCACCTCCCATCCTTGCTGGTGTGGCAGGGCTGGGGACAGCAGTGCCAGGTGTCCCCAGGATCACAGAGTGGATTTGGGTGTGAACAAAGGTTGGAAAACCTTTGGGTTATAAAGTCACCCATGCAGCCTCTGGAATGGAACTGCTGGATTAAGGACTATCCAGGGGATAGTGCTGAAGAGGAGGAGCATGCAGAGCCTTCCTCTCACCAGCAGGACAAAGAAACACTGGGGATGAGCTGCTGGCAGCAGGAATGGTGTGAGGCTGAAACCCTTGTGGAGCACTGGTGGCCCTGTGGGTTTGAGCAGGGTGGCCTCACCTTCCAGGTGGGGATGATTCCTTATCTTGGCTGGAAGGTGATAGCAGAGCACAGAGCCAGGGATGTGGCATCTGGCAAAAGCAATGCCAGAAAATGGGCAGAAAGGAGGAAAAATGGGGTGGTGTTGGCAGGGATCCCAGGATGAGGGAAGCGATGAGAATGTTGACTCCATGTTGCAGAAGGCTGATTGATTATTTTATGATATATATCATATTAAAGGAAGATGATATATTAAAACTATACTAAAAGAATAAAAGAAAGGATTTCATCAGAAGGCTAAAAAGGAATAGAAAGGAATGATAATAAAATCTTGTGACTGACCAGAGGGTCTGAGACAGCTGGATAAGGGAAAAGGGAAAAGGAATGTTCCTCACTCGGGGTCACCAATTGTGGTGGTGTTCACAGGGGTCCCAGGATGAGGGAAGAGATGAGGATCTGACTCCATGTTTCAGAAGGCTGATTTATTATTTTATGGTATATATATTATGTTAAAAGAAAATAATAAACTATACTAAAAGAAGAAAGGATTTCATCAGCAAGGAATGGAATGATAATAAAATCTTGTGACTGACCAGAGAGTTTGAGCCAGCTGGACTGTGATTGGCCATTAATTAAAAACAACCACATGAGACCAATCCCAGAAGCACCTGTTGCATTCCACAGCAGCAGATAATCATTGCTTACATTTCATTTCTGAGGCCTCTCAGCTTCTCAGGAGAAAAAATCCTAACAAAAGGATTTTTCATAAAATATGTCTGTGACAGAGAAAGGAAAGAGTCTTTGATGTAGGTGGCACTGCCAAGGTCTGATTTCAGAAAGGGTTTGTGATGTCCCCATCCTGCACTGGTGAGGAAAAACAGGCCAGGAGATTGCTGAAATGAGTGTAGGATCTCCAGGGAATGCAGCCTGGAGATCTGGGCAATTATCATAAACCTGGAATTCTGCTAGAACTGGATTTCTGGTTGTTACACAGATATGCTGAGAGGGCTAAAAATCATAAATATCCATGGTAGTTATCCATGAGAGTTATTTATGATGGTTATCCATCATAAATATCCATGGTAGTTATCCATGGATATTATTTATCCATGGAAGTTATTTATCCATCATAAATATCCAGGTAGCCGCTAAGTCTCAAGGTTGTTTCTGGGATTTTCTGGCTCTTTATTCTGTTGGCCCATGTAGTATTTGCACTCTCAGAACAAAGAGAGACAGAATTCTCTCTCCCAGGATTTTCCCTGGGATTTTTTCCAGCCCAGGCCAAATCTCCTGGGTGTTTTTAAAGGAATTATCTCCTTGGAGAAGGTTTAAGAGGCCATGGAGATGCTTGGCTGTGTTCCCACTGAATCCTCTCTCTCCATGCCCACACCCCCACGTTTGTTTTGCTGCATCTGAAGGTGCTGAGCACTCTGAGATGTGCTGAAAAAAAAAATGGAGTGTAAGACAGGGGATGCTGGAGGTGACAGAGCCACCAGCACCACAAAATGTCCCCGTGCCCTTGGTGGCAGAGCAGGGAGAAGCAGAACCCCCTGAGTTTGGTGCTGGCAGGAGCTGGGGGGGATTTCCTGCTGCAGGAGGCAGAGCTTGGTTGGGTTCAGCAGCTCCAGGAGAAGGAACTTTGCAGCCAAATGTGGATGTGTGAGGAGAGATCCTTGTTCAGCTGTGCTGAGCTGATCAATTAACTGCTGCATCCTTCCATGGAGGTCTGAAGATGATTCCTGAGAGAAATTTGCCCAAATTCAGGGGGCTGAGCTCATCAATGAACTGCTATTTCCTTTCCTGGAGGTTTGGAGATGATTCCTGGCAAAAATTTGGTCAGATTCAGGGGCTGAGCTCATCAATGAACTGCTACATCCTTCAGTGGAGGATTGGAGGTGATTCCTGGGAAAAATTTGCCCAAATTCAGGGGGCTAAGCTGATCAATGAACTGCTACATCCTTCAATGGAGGTTTGGAGATGATTCCTGGCAAAAATTTGCCCAAATTCAGCAGTTGAATGACAAGCTGAGCTTGTCAATGAATGCTACATCCTTTCCTAGAGGTTTGGAGATGATTCCTGGGAAAAATTTGCCCAAATTCAGGGGCTGAGCTCATCAATGAACTGCTACATCCTTCAGTGGAGGTTTGGAAATCATTCCTGGCAGAAATTTGCCCAAATTCAAGGGGCTAAGCTGATCAATGAACTGCTGCTTCCTTTCCTGGAGGTTTGGAGATGATTCCTGGCAGAAATTTGCCCAAATTCAATAGTTGAATGACAAACTGAGCTTGTCAATGAATGCTACATCCTTTCCTGCAGATTTGGAGATGATTCCTGGCAGAAATTTGCCCAAATTCAGGGGCTGAGCTCATCAATGAACTGCTACATCCTTCAGTGGAGGATTGGAGATGATTCCTGGGAAAAATTTGCCCAAATTCAGGGGGCTGAGCTTATCAATGAACTGAGATAATTCCTGGCAGAAATTTGCCTAAATTCAGGGGGCTGAGCTTATAAATGAACTGAGATGATTCCTGGCAGAAATTTGCCCATACTCAGGGGCTGAGCTCAGGATGGTGCACCTTGGGAGGGTGGGGACCATGGGGACACAAATCCCAGGATGCTGCTGTTGGTGTCAAACTGGCCATGAAATTTGGGGAGGGAGCACCTGGCTCAGCTGTGTTATGGACTGAAATTGTCTCTTCCTGTATCTTTTCCTTGCAGAGGGTTTTGGTCCAGGCCACAGGCTCTGCTCCCAAAGGGGCACAGATGCAGCAAATCTCTGTTCCCAGAGTCCAGCAGGTTCCACAGCAGGTAATGAACCCAGCCAGGTCCCCAATCCCGCTTCTGAATCTCTGCCACATCCAAAAACATCCCCATTAAAGACTTGTGGGCACTCACAGAGCTGGCATCACTTTCTCCAGCTCTCTCCTCCTTTCTTTTTGACAAAAGAAACTCTCAAGATGTTTGAAGTTTAGGAAAAAACCTTTGCTGTAGCAGTTGTCTTTCATGTATTTGAAGATTTGATGGATGCTTTCAACTTCAATTTAAAAGCATTTATTAAATCAAAGTTAAATTAAAATTAAAGACGTTTTTTAGAGGCAAAATGTTTGTTTGTTTGTTTTTAATTAAACAAATTTACTGCCTGCATGTGGCTCCATAGGAAGATTTGGTGCCAGAGAGCCATGCAAGTGTTTTTATTTATTTGAACTTTGCCTTTTCCAGGGCTTGTTTCCTAAGAAACCAGGGATATGTGGTGCTGCTCCATGTGAACAGCAAGTCTGACCTCCTTATCTTTAGTAATTTTTTTCCTTTAGTGATTTTTTATTTGGTTTCTCCATTTCATGGGGGAAAAAAATTCTGACCCTCTTAATTTATCTTTTTTTTTTGTGATTTTTTATTTGATTTTTTATTTTATTTATTTTTCCTCCATTTCAGGGGGGCAAATCCTTCCCCCCAGAGTAACAAAAAAGGGGCTGGGGTGCAGCTGGACACTGTCAGGTTCCCCTCTGATGGAAAAGCTGCAGAATGAGCTCAGCCCTGTTAGCCCCAGACCTTATTTATCTATTTTAACTTGACCTTTGAAAATAAAAACCTCCTTTTCTTTGGCATTCCTAAGCATGGAGGGGAGGACGGGCAGGCAGGATGGTTTTTTGTTTGGTTTTTTGGGGTTTTTAGGTTTGTGGTGTTGTTGTTGTTGTTTTAGTGTTTGTTTTGTTCTGTTTTGGGGAGGGTTTCTGGGTTTGTTGGGTTTTTTTATTTTTTGGGGGGTTTTGGGTTTGTTTTGTTGTTCTTGATTTATTGTCTGGGGTTTTTTTGGTTTTGGGGTCTTTTAGGGGTTTTTTTGTTTGTTTTGGGGTTTTTTAGGGTTCTTTGTTTGTTTTTGGGTTTTTTAGGGTTTTAGAGTTTGTTTTGTTGTTGTTCTCGTTTATTGTTTGGGTTTTTTTGTTTTGGGGTTTTTTAGGGTTCTTTTTTGTTGTTGTTTTGGGTTTTTTGGGGGATTTTGGGTGTTTTTTGGGTGTTTTTGGTTTTTTGGGGTTTTTTGTTTTGTTTGGTGGTTTTGGGGGGTTTTTTGGGGTTTTTTGTTTTGTTTGGTGGTTTTGGGGGGTTTTTTGGGGTTTTTTGGCTTTGTTTTTTGGGGGTTTTTTGTTTGGTTTGGGTTTTTTTGGTAGGTTTTTTGTTGGTTTTTTTGTTTTTTTGGGGGGGGGAGTTTTGGGGTTTTTTTGTGGGTTGGGTGGAGGGTTTTTTGGGGGTTTTTTGGGGTTGTTTTTTGTGGGTTTTTTTTTGTTTGTTTGGGGCTTTTTTTGTTTGGTTTTTTTGTTTTTGGGGTTTTTTTGGGTTTTGTTTTTTGGGGGGTTTTTTTGTTTTGTTTTGGGGTGTTTTTTTTGTTTTTGGTGGGGTTTTGTTTTGTTTTGGTTTGGTTTTTTGTGGGGTTGTTTGTTTGTTTGTTTGTTTGTTTTTTGGTTTTTGGTTTTTTTTTTTTTTTTGTTTGGTTGGTTTTTTTGTTTTGTTTTGTTTTTCTGGGTTTTTTTTAAAGAAAGGCAGAGTGTCAAGGTAAGGTTGGAGCTGTGCATTTTACCCAGCACTTCCTGAGCGCCCCCTGCCCTGTTGGTGCCCGTTGCAGGTGCAGTCTGTGCAGCACGTTTATCCAGCCCAGGTGCAGTATGTGGAAGGAGGAGAAGCTGTTTACACCAATGGAACCATGTAAGAACCTCCCTGAGCTGTTCAGGTGCTGTGCTGGGTGTGAGGGTGATTTCCAGCCCTGGGGGTGTTCTCCTCATGGAGGGATTGTTCTCCAGGGAATCCTGGTCATGAAATTTGTCTGAGAACTTTGCATGGTGCCATGGGGAGTTTTAGGAATGGAACTTTCAGAGGAAAGAGGGGCTGTTGGAAGATTTTATAGACTTAAAGAATCCTAGAATTGCCTGGGTTGGAAAAGACCTTCAATCCCATCTCCTTCCAACTCCCCAGCACCTTCCACCATCCCAGGCTGCTCCAAGCCTTGTCCAACCTGGCCTTGGGCATTGTAGGGATGGAGCAGCCACAGCTGTGCCAGGGCCTCTCCATTCTTAGAATTTCCTCTTCCTCCTGCCAGCTGTGCCCATTTTGTTCCTCATTTTGGCCTTCCTCACCCCAGGTCCTCAGGAGGAGCTGCCCTCACCATGAGCTTGTGCTGTGGGGCCAACTGATCCCATTCCCACTGTCAGAAACAACTGTTCAATTTTACAATTTCAAATTTTTATTAAACCTTAACAAAAATTACAACAAAGAATTTTTTTTTAAATAAGGAATGTAATAAATTTTTAAATAATTTTTAAAATATTTTTTTTTGAATAAGGAAAAGGTTTTCAGCATTGGGAGTCCCTGTGACTGTCAGCCACATGGCTCATCTACAAAATATCTATCTCTTAATTGTAAGAGCCAACTATGACATTATTTATCTGTAACAAACCCCCCTTTTCCTTTTCTATAAGTCATTTGGCTCAAACAGTTAACTCATTTTTTTATTTGGATAATTTACCCTTACTTCTCAAAAAAAAGAAATCAAAATAATTTTTACCAACATCTGTTGATGTGGGCAAGGACAGTGGGAACAGGAAAAATTTTATTTGGAAATGGACAAAATGGGATTACAGAGGTTATTTCAGTCTTGTTCTTTAGTCTCTGTTGGATTAAAGACAGCTGAGCAATGTTGGAGGTGTGGTATATTTCTTGTTCCACTTTACCATGCCTATGGGGTTGCAAACAAGGAGAAGAATCTTACAGTGGGAGCAGAAAAAATTTTATTTGGAAATGGACAAAATGGGATTAATTAACAAGAAATTAATTTGGTCTTGCTCTTTAGTCTCTGTTGGATTAAGAGACAATTGAGGAATGTTGGATTCTGGTATGACTTTCTTGTTCCACCTTACCATGCCTCTGGGGTTGTGAACAACAAGAAGAATCTTACAGTGGGAACAGGAAAAGTTTTATTTGGAAATGTCCAAAATGGGATTACAGAAGTTAATTTGATGTTGCTCTTTATTCTCTGCTGGATTAGGGGACAACTGAGGGTTGATAGAGGTGTGGTATATTTCTTGTTCCAAATTTACCATGCCTACCGGGTCGTGAACAACAAGAATGATCTTACAGTGGGAACAGGAAAAGTTTTATTTGGAAATGGACAAAATGGGATTACAGAAATTGCTCTTTAGTTCCTGTTGGATTAGGGGACACATGAGGGTTGATAGAGGTATGGTATATTTCTTGTTCCCAATTTACCATGCCTACAGGGTCGTGAACAACAAGAATAGTCTTACAGTGGGAACAAGAAAAGTTTTATTTGGAAATGGACAAAATGGGATTACAGAAGTTAATTTGGTTTTGCTCTTTATTCTCTGCTGGATTAGGGGACAACTGAGGGTTGATAGAGGTGTGGTATATTTCTTGTTCCCAATTTACCATGCCTACAGGGTCGTGAACAACAAAAATCTTACAGTGGGAACAGGAAAAGTTTTATTTGGAAATGGACAAAATGGGATTACAGAAGTTGCTCTTTAGTTCCTGTTGGATTAGGGGACAACTGAGAGTTGATAGAGGTGTGGTATATTTCTTGTTCCCGCCTTACCCTACCTACAGGTATGGTATATTTCTTGTTCCCGCCTTACCATACCTACGTGGTTGTGAACAAGAATAATCTCAGTGGCGAACACAAGGGCTAACCTTTAACACCACGGGTTTCCTGACACTCCTCCAGCTTTCTGAAGCTGTCCAGCACAGATTCCCTCTCTTTTGTCCCCTGCCCAGACGAGCTGCCTACTCGTACAGCAGCGAGGCGCAGATTTACGCCCCCGCCAGCGCCGCGCCCTATTTCGAAGCGCAGGGAGGAGGAGGAGGAGGAGGAGCTCAGGTGACTACAGCGACATCCTCTCCTACAGCCATTCCCTCTCACAACATGGTGGGCATCACCATGGACATTGGGGGAAGTCAGATCCTCTCCGGCTCGGGAGCCTATCTCATTCATGGGGGGCTGGAGAACTCTAGACATTCTCTGTCTCACACCTCACGCTCCTCTCCAGCAACGGTATGTAGCCCTGCAGGCACCTCAGCAAGGGGGCCAGCAATGATTCCAAAGGGATCTGAAAAGCCTTCAGAAAATTTAACTGACCTGGCATTGTCGTTGTTTGTGTCTATGAGTGCAAGGGGGAGAATAGACACTGGTGTTATACATTTATTTTTCAGTTTGGATTGCCCCTCTTGCTCAGATCGCTGAAATGATCAGCAGCATTAGGGAAGAGAAAGCATTAATCAGTCAAATATTAATAAAGCATTAATCATTCAAATATTAATAAAGGATTACATTTGATTTGATACATTGATTACATTGTCCAAAACAATATATTTTGGTTTTTAATGATTTGGCCCCTGTTTTCTACTGTAAATTTGTCTGCATTTACATTTTGATTTTTAATGATTTGGCCCTGTTTTCTACTGTAAATTTGTCTCTATTTACATTTTGGGTTTTAATGATTTGGCCCTGTTTTCTACTGTAAATTTGTCTCTATTTACATTTTGGGTTTTAATGATTTGGCCCCTGTTTTCTACTGTAAATTTGCCTCTATTTACGTTTTGGTTTTTAATGATTTGGCCCTGTTTTCTACTGTAAATTTGTCTCTATTTACATTTTGGGTTTTAATGATTTGGCCCTGTTTTCTACTGTAAATTTGTCTGCATTTACGTTTTGGTTTTTAATGATTTGGCCCCTGTTTTCTACTGTAAATTTTTCTCTATTTATATTTTCTACTAAGTCGATCTCACATATGCTTACCCAAAATATTGAAATATGTCTTCAATTGTGAAGAGACCTGGGACAATCTTCCTTAACCCATTGGATAATTATTATTATTAATTTAATTTGGAAATGGAGAAAATGTGATTAATTAACAAATTAACAATAGGTTAATTCGGTCTTGCTCTCTAATCTCTGTTGAATTAAGAGACAATTGAGGAATGATGAAGGTGTGAACATAAGTTATGTGCAAGCTGATCATGCTGAGTGCACAGTGATCAAAAACCCTTTGTGTATACATCTCCTACACCATTGTGTATTCTGCCCTTGCCATATGTTTAGAAAATGTCTTTTAGGGGTGATATTGATGAAACAGAAATGGTTTAAAGTTCTGATTTCTCTCTTTGGAGGGTGTCTCTCCAGCTGCCAGCTGTGGCAGGTGCTGGAGCACATCTGTGTGGGACTGAGGGTTACAGCTCTTCACCCAAAACAGCCTTTTTGCTGCAAGGGCTTTTTGGTTTGGGAATCTCCCAGCCCTGAGCAGCTGCCAGGAGTGTTTGCAGCTCATTTCCTGCTCACCTCCCTCTGCAGACTTCTGTGTGTTTATGCATTCAAATATAAATATAAATACTAATGTAGGTGTAATTCAGGGTATGTAGCCAGAATTTCAAATGTGAGCAGCATCACTAGGGAGAAAAACAGGAGCTGTTGCTACCGAGGACTCATGTAAATCTGGCCTGTTAAGTTGTGCTTTATTTCCCACTGAGTTTTTGAATATAGATTTTATGGTTTTTGAATCTGTGTGCCTTGAAAGGTTGCTTTGATCCTGTGCTCTGCTCTTGGGTAGGCATAGGAGAAAATTCCTTGGTTTGGGTGGAAGAGAAAATGACAGATATTGAGATTCTTTTCTTGAGTGAGAATTGTCTCTGTGTGTATTTTAACTGTTCGTAGTTAAAAATTAGCACTGGAGCATTTGGATTTTACTTAAAGTTATTATTTGGAAGCATCACCTGTGTGGGACTGCATGTTACAAAACTGCACAACTTTACTCTTGGATTTTTGGGGGATTTTTAAAATGTTGTTGTTTGGGGTTTTTGTAATTTCCATGGTGATAAGCACGATATAAAAGCCCAAGTGGAAAATATGTCAGTAGAAATATCCCATGAATGGATTTAGTTGATGGCTATTACATGAGATAAGGCTGTTCTGCAAAACAAAACAAAAAAAAAAGAGATTTAGAAAATGACCTTTATAGAAATACATCTGAGATAAATCCACTCTGTTGCATGTACAGATGAGCTTTCTGAAGGTATTTTAACACAAAATAGCTGAGGAAGGGGTGGAAAAGGTGGGAAAGAGCCTGGCAGGTAATGCAGAGCTGTGTCTGTGTGTGGCTGTCTGTCCTTCCAGCTCAGACCAGGGTCAGAGGGGGCTGGAGCAGAGCCTGGACTGCTTGGAATTAATGCTGGAATAATTTGGTTTGGGATTTTAGAGCCCATCCAGTGCCAGCCCTGCCATGGCAGGGACATCTCCCACTGTCCCAGGTGCTCCAACCCTGTCCAGCCTGGCCTTGGGCACTGCCAGGGATCCAGGGGCACCACCAGGAGGGATGGGTGGCTTAAGGACAGCAGGAACTGAACCAAATCCTTTTGGACTTTATTTTCTGTTTTAATGTCCAGCCTAAAGAGAGACTGGGAAAGGCTGGTTTGTATTTTTGTTGGTTTTTTGTGGGGGGTTAGTTCTGGGGTTAATTCTGTGTCTGTTTGGGGGTGGTTGTGGAGTGATGATGACAGCTGGTTATTGTTTTTGATACTAGGAAATATAGAGGAAGGTTAATTGAAAGTATATTGGTGACAGAGAGGCCAGATTGGGGCAGGACTGGGAGCTGTGTGGGAGGAAAGGAAAGCAGAGCCAGGGAAAAAAGGGTTTTTGCCCTGGCCTTGGAGATGGACATCAGAGTGGTCAGAGATGGGGAATGAGAGGGATTGGAGGTGTTGAGGGCAAGGAGGGCACCTCCAGAGGAAAATTGAAATATTGGGATACTCCAGGATTAGCAGTGGTCCTCAGGAGGCTGAGAGATGTTTGGTGCACCAAAGAAAAATCTTGAGATACTTCAAGAAAGCTCTTAGGAAACCTTCCCTCTGTGCTGGAGCACCAATGTTCTGCTCAAACAGCACAGGGAACATTCAATATCTGTGCCAGCACTGCATTATTAATCTTCACCTAAATTAGCCTGGACCAAGAGAGGAAATCCTTGAGACCTCCCTCAAGTGGGGCCTCAGAGCTCTTCACCTTCCTGCAGAGCTGCTCAAGAGTTTTTGGTTTTTCCCCTGTGACAGTTTTTATTGCAGATGCAAGGTGTCCTTTTGGATGGGACATCTGCCAACAGCACAAGCCAGGCAGCGTTTCTGGGCTTGCCTCAGAGCTGCTGCTCAAACAACCCCTGAGCAGGCAGAGGAAGGAAATTGGGTCTCCCTCTGCCTCTGAGTCATTTCCTGAAGGCTGTGTCAGCACTCAGGCTCTGCTTCCTCGTGGTACATCATGGTGTGGGGTAGTGAAACCCCAATAATGTGAGCCTGAATGGGGTGAGGCAATGAGACCCCAATAATCAGAGCCTGAATTGGGAGAGGTTTGAGGCAATGAAACCCCACTAATCTGAGCCTGAACTGAG
The DNA here is from genome assembly GCF_047830755.1 of Zonotrichia albicollis. NCBI lineage: Eukaryota > Metazoa > Chordata > Aves > Passeriformes > Passerellidae > Zonotrichia > Zonotrichia albicollis. The sequence goes on from NC_133847.1 coordinate 3,434,035, forward strand.
GGAGAAGTGAAGCAGTGAAACCCCACTAATCTGAGCCTGAATTGGGGTGAAGCAGTGAGACCCCACTAATCTGAGCCCCAAAAATATGAGCCTGAATTGGGTGGGATGTGAGGCAGTGAGACCCCACTAATCTAAGCCTGAATTGGGGGATATGTGGGGCAGTGAGACCCCACTAATTTGAGCCTGAATTGGGTGAGGTTTGAGGCAATGAAACCCCACTAATCTGAGCTTGAACTGGGGGAGAAGTGAGGCTGTGGAACCCCACTAATCTGAGCCTGAATTGGGTGAAATGTGAGGCAGTGAAACCCCAAAAATATGAGCCTGAAGTGGGTGGGATGTGAGGCAGTGAAACCCCAAAAATATGAGCCTGAATTGGGTGGGATGTGAGGCAGTGAGACCCCACTAATCTAAACCTGAACTGGGGGATGTGTGGGGCAGTGAAACCCCACTAGACTGAGCCTGAATTGGGGAGGAGTGAGGCAGTGAGACCCCACTAATCTGAGCCTGAATTAAGGGAGAAGTGAGACAGAGACCCCATTAATCTGAGCCTGAATTGGGGAAGGTGTGAGACAGTGACACCCCACTAATCTGGGCCTGAATTGGGGGAGAAGTGAGGCAGTGAAACCCCAATAATCTGAGTTTAAATTGGATGAAGTGTGAGGCAGTGAGACCCCACTAATCTGAGCCTGAATTTAGGGAGAACCCCTCCAGAAGTAGTTCCACTTTGGGGTGGAACAAGGGACTGTGCTGGAGGTGGTGCCACCTTCACACCTGGATGTGGTTGCTGGATGTCACCTCAGAAGCTGGGTCTGATGTCTGCTCTGCCACCCTGCTGTGACAGAGCCTGGCTTTGTGCAGGGCTGGGTTTATCTGATCTCCACTGTGGCTGAGTCAGGGCAGGCAGGAGGCCATGGACAGGGACACGTCATCTGCAGATGTTTTGTGGGTGTGCCCTCAAAGTGTTAAATGAGGACAGAGCAGAGCTCTGGCTGCAGGTTCTGTGTCCTTGTCCTGCCTGGGCACAGCCAACAGGGTTTGGGACACCTCAAACAGGGAACATCTGCTGGAAACAAACAGGTTCTGTTCTTGCCAGGCTCTAATGTGGGGTTTGGGGAGGTTTGAGGATTGTTTTTTCCTGTAGGGGAGCACTGGAGTTTTGGGACCAGCAGCCATCTGCTCAAGGAGCCCAGGTTCTGCTCCAGCAGCAGAATGGAAAAGACAAGAAGGGTTCAGGAGAGGCTTGAGGCACAAGGCAGCATCCACAGCTGGGCTGAAGGGGAGCAGGAGGCAGCCAGGGGGTGAGGGGCTCCTCAGGAGCCAGGAAATCTCACCTTGGCTGCTCTGAGATCAACAGAAACCAGAACAGGCAGCACCAAATGTTCCAGCCTGGCTTCTGGGGGAGAAATCACCCAAGTGAAATCTGGCTCTGCCTTCTTCCCTTTGCAGCTCTCAGCAGCAGAGAGCCCTCACCCATTCCTAACCATGCACTCTCCCAGCTTTATTTAATTTTTAGGGTTTTTGACAAAATATGAAGAGGTGACCAAGTCATTATTGCCAGTTCTCATTGGAAAACTGAGGTCCAACTCTGCAGCCAATCTCTGGCCATTCCAGTTCATGCACTCTCCTTGCACCCCAATTTTAGTTAATTTTTTAGATTTTTTGACAAAATATTAAGAGGTGACCTAGTCATTATTGCCAGCTCTCCTTGGAAAGCCTGGGTCCAGCTCTGCAGCCAATCTCTGCAGCGCATCTGCCTGGTGATGGTTTGCTCTCAGCAGGAAGGGAAAAAGAGGAGGAAAATTGCTTTTTTTATATAAATAGGCAGTGCTTTTAGTGGAAGATAAACCCCTCCTGGCCTTGCTTTGTCACCCCTGTGGGGATCCCTGCTGTGTTTCCATTTGCATGTCCCAGTAACGCCTCTGCAGCTCCATCCACATCTGTTTGCCTCTTTTTCACCAGCTTGTTGATATAAAGCATTAATCATTCAAATATTAATAAAGAAACAATAATCCTGGCTGTTGCTAACTATCTGATTTCCTTTCTTTTTCCTTTTTTTTTTTTTTGTTTTCTCTCTCTCTCTCCTGTGCACGTTTTTCTTTAGCTTGAAATGGCGATTGAAAACCTACAAAAAAATGAAGGGATAACATCACACAAAAGCAGTTTGCTCAACAGCCATGTAAGTTACAATCAGAATTTACAACCTTTTCCCCTGCTTTGGTAGGAGAATTATTTCTTTGGTGTATTCAACAGCATGAGGCACTCAAAAGCAGCCTGTGATTGAGCTGTGCTGCCCAAAGCAGCCCATTCCCAAGGAAAATTAGGCTGCAAAAAGTGCCATGTGATAATGTTTGCTGCTGAGATGCTCAGGAGTCTGTTATTTATTCATAATAAACATAAATGTGTTTATTTATTTCATCTGCCTTGCAATGGAAATTGCTGGCAATCAGATAAACACATTGGAGGAAGTTCTTTTTCCTTTTATTGGAACAGAAACGTGGCTGGAAAATTACTTGTAAATGCAGAGGCATGACTTGGTGTGAATTGTGACAGATGCCCCTCAACCAAAAGCCTCTGAATGCCTTTTTCCCCTCTCTCTGTGCCTCAGGAAGCCCATTCCTGTCACAATGCTGTGCTAAATCCATGTGCTGGGCCTCTCTCTCACTGTGCCGAGGATTTCCCTGCTTTGTGTGATATTCCCACTGTTCTGCTGGGCCTTTGCATCCTGGCTTGTGGCTCCCATGCAGGAACACTGAGGGTTGAGCACATGCTTGGGTGAGATTTGGGTTGATCCAGGTCATGTTGGGGTTCCTGGACTTTGTTTTCCCTGTGTTTGGATGGAGCTCAAGCATGTCCTGCACCCATAAATCCCATGCACAAAGTGGTGTTTCTCTGCTCTAACAGGTTTTCTCTGGGTTTGGGGGCTGGTTTGTTGTCATTCTTAGGGTGAAAAAGAAAAACCTTTGGCTTCTTCACCCTGAGACAACAAAAGGAACTTTAAACTAGTCTGATTATTTATTCTGATTTCAAACTCCAGGCCAGGGCTCCTGAGGGAGCTCAAACTTTATTTCAGCTGGTGGAGAGTGAAGGTTTCTGGTTGTAACTGGGGAAAAAAACCTGCAGGATCAGGCAGTTCCTGTTCTGAGCATCCCTCCCCACCTCAGGCTGGGCACTCCTCAAGTTCTGCACAAGGATTGTGCTGCTCTGCAGGATTTTTCTTGTTCATCGAGGACAAAGTTGGAAATTAAATCAGGAAAAGGGCAGAGGAAGGAAAGCAAAAGGTAGAAAAGAGATTTCACTGACTACAAAATGCAGGATGGAGTGGGGGCCTCGTCCAGCCCCTGATCAGACCTTCCCCACCCTGGTCTTGCAGGGTGGAAGTGCAGAATTTGGTGTCCCTGGTTCTGGGTCCTTGATGTCCCTGGTCTAGGTCGTGGTTCATAGTCTGGCCTAAGATTTAAGTGCAACCTCTGGAGCAAACAAACTCCTTCCAGAGCATGTGTGGGTACAAAAAAACTCCTTCCTGAGCATGAGTGACACATCCAGCCCCAGCTGGTCCCTCTGAAGGTGCAGCTCCAGGCACAAAGTGCAGCTCCTTGGCTGAGGAACCCTCCAGGTCCTTGCTGTCCCCAATGTCCCTGCTCAGGGAGCTCTCTGGGGACATGTGGGAATAAAAAGGGGGATGAGCAGTGCTTGGAGGGGACACAGGACACTGGGGAAGCAGATGAGGCAGTTCCAGAGCTGGAGGAGCTGCAGTGCCATTGCCCAGGGAGGTTCTTTTAGGGCTCCTCTGAGTGAGGAACTGAGGGACCTGAGCCCATGGAAGGGTACCCTGATGGGAGCAGGAAGCTGGACCAGGATGGTTTGGGTTGGAAAGGACCTTAAAACCCATTCTTATTTAATTTCAACCTCCTGCCATGGGCAGGGACACCTTCCACCAGAGCAGGGTGCTCAGAGCTCTGTCTAACCGAGCCTTGGATCCTCCAGGGATGCTCAGAGCTCTGTCCTACCCAGCCTTGGATGCTCAGAGCTCCGTCCAGCCCAGCCTTGGGTACTCCAGGGATGCTCAGAGCTCTGTCCTACCCAGCCTTGGATGCTCAGAGTTCTGTCCAACCCAGCCTTGGATACTCCAGAGATGCTCAGAGCTCTGTCCAACCCAGCCTTGGATACTCCAGGGATGCTCAGAGCTCTGTCCTACCCAGCCTTGGATGCTCAGAGCTCTGTCCCACCCAGCCTTGGATACTCCAGGGATGCTCAGAGCTCTGTCCCACCCAGCCTTGGATGCTCAGAGTTCTGTCTAACCCAGCCTTGGATCCTCCAGGGATGCTCAGAGCTCTGTCCCACCCAGCCTTGGATCCTCCAGGGATGCTCAGAGCTCTGTCCTACCCAGCCTTGGATCCTCCAGGGATGCTCAGAGCTCTGTCCAGCCCAGCCTTGGGTACTCCAGGGATGCTCAAAGCTCTGCCCAGCCCAGCCTTGGATGCTCCAGAGATGCTCAAAGCTCTGCCCAGCCCAGCCTTGGATGCTCAGAGTTCTGTCCCACCCAGCCTTGGTTGCTCTGCTGCTCATGGTCCCAGCTAAAAACACCTTAAATATGACCCACAAATTGTTTCTTTTTTATATTTCATAGAAGTAGCCACAAGAAAATGTCTCCAAACCTGTACCTTCAAAAAAAAAAAAATATTTTCTCCATTAGCCGCATGAGTGGCTTTTTCCACCCTTGGATCGAACCAGGATAAGGTTTTTGTCAGTGGTTTTTTTTTTTTTCAAACAGTCAGATAGAAATAAAGTTAAGGTAGAAATGAAAATTAAATGTTCCCCTGTAGTGCCAATAAAAACCACAGCAGCATATGGCTGTGGAGTGATTTTATTGAACCTGATCATGGCATAAACAGAAATAAACTGGGGAAATAATCAGAAATGTCTGATTGTCACAACAGAACCAACAGAACAAGATTCAGAAAGCAAACAGAAGAAAAGATTCAGATGGAAAGAGTTGTTAATTTTCTCATTTTAAGTGCCCAATGTGTTATTAGTTGTGCAGGAAGAACAAAAATCACGATTGGAAAATTATTTATATTCTGACAGATCTCTGTTTTAAGCTCTTTTGTGTTCTTCATAATAAATTTCTAATTCAATAGTGGGAGTTCATATTGTGAAACTCTGCAATGTTTGAGGGAATATAAAAAGACATTTGCAGGAAAAGGAAGCTGGGAAATGAAGGGAATCTTCTAGAAATATCAGAGATTAGAATAAAAATGCCCAGGATCAAATTTAAATGAGAAGGTTTATCTGTATCTGGATTTTCCATAGCAATACACAACTTTTATATTTTTTTAAGGCTTAAGGATTAAGATTTAGGGGATAAATAGCTGATGCACATTCAGTACCTTCCATAGGATAAATAAAATACCTGCTTTAAAAATTTGAAAGGATCTTAAGCAATAATCTCTTAAACATAGGGGATGGGCCAAAATTAACATAGATGTGGACAGCTTAAAAACTGAATTCCTGCTGCTGTTTTATGGCAAAACCACTGGGGTCCATTTTTGTTGGAGAGCACTGAATGGCTGGGGGAGGCTCAGGGCCACAGAAAGACTTTTTGGGGCTTCCAGGGGTGTCTGTGCTGCAGGTGGGAGCAGGAAAGTCATTATGGGTCATTAACAAAACATTTATTGGAGCTGTGGGGTTTGGAGAAGGGATCGCCTCAGAGAGTGCCCTGGGTGGAATGGAGCTGGGGGAAGGTGGGAGGGGGACAGGAGGCTCCTGAAAAGCAGGACAGAGGGACAAATGGCCGGGAGGTTTTTCTTCCTTCTAGCTCCAAAGTCCACCAAAGCTCATGGGTGCAGCCATGGGAATTTGTGGTTGGATTTAGATCAACTCCAGCTGACAAATCATAGATTGGTTTGGGTTGGAAGGGACCTTAAAGCCCATCCAGTGCCAGCCCTGCCATGGCAGGGACACCTCCCACTGTCCCAGGTGCTCCCAGCCCTGCCCAGCCTGGCCTTGGGCGCTGCCAGGGATCCAGGGGCAGCCCCAGCTGCTCTGGGAAATCCATTCCAGAGATGGATTCCACAATTCCTGATTCCCAATCTCCCATCCAGCCCTGCCCTGTGGCAGTGGGAGCCATTCCCTGTGTCCTGTCCCTGCAGGCCTTGTCCCCAGTCCCTCTGCAGCTCTCCTGGAGCCCCTTCAGGCCCCAAAAGGGGCTCTGAGGTGTCCCTGGAGCCTTCTCCTGTCCAGGTGAGCAGGCCCAGCTGTGCCAGGGAACAATTCCTTCCCAATATCCCATCTAAATGGGATTTTTTCCCATCTAAATGTCACTTTTTCCAGTGGGAGGCCCTGTTTCCTGTCCCTCCAGGCCTTGTCACCATTCCCTGTGTCCTGTCCCTCCAGGCCTTGTCCCCAGTCCCTCTTCAGCTCTCCTGGAACCCCTTCAGGCCCTGACAGGGGCTCTGAGGTGTCCCTGGAGCCTTCTCCTCTCCAGACTGAATGGAATAGTTTTAACTACAGTTTTGGATGCAGCTGCCTTTGTGCAGCAGCAGTTTCAGTGTGGGTGTGTGCAGGAGAGCCACAGAGCACACCCTGAGGGCTCTGTGTGAGAGCAGGGTGGGACACAGGAACAGCTCAGTGGAGGTGCCAGAGATGTCATCACACAGCTCAGGTTGTGTTTGAAAGAATTATTGATGTAAAACTCCAGCCTTGTGGTGAACTGGGACCTTGGAGTGTCACCAAGAGAAAATGGGAGAAGAGAGAGGGATGGTGGGATTGGAGAGGGTTTGGGTGCAGCTCGGTGGGCTTTGGCAAATCCCCCTGATTTTTAGACTAAATCCATGCTCAGTTCCCATAATTGCTTTGACTCTCAGTTGTATGGAGGTGCTGTGGCTGATATTTGGATTTCACAACCCAAATCTGTTTTGCCCTGTTCTGGTGGGAATGCAGATGATTCTGGTGCAGGGATGGAGGTCTGGAGGGAGAGGGAAGCCTGCAAAATGTTCATCTCAGACACCCCTCATGACACTGAAAGGGCTCTTACCCACCCTGTTGATATTAGTCCATGTGTACGTCCAATTCCTTCCAAAATTCAATTATTACAACTCTCATTTTATTGGTGCTGAAGTCATTTAGTTAATTAAAGGAGATTGGGGGCTTTGCATTTGAATTCCTGTGCTGACACCATGTGCTGGACCTGCCCTTTCAGACTATCTTGGTATAAATAATTTATATTAATTGCAAATTTTAATCAACAGCCATGTCAGGAGTTCAGACAGTAAATTTTGCAAAGTAGATGGATTCCCTCAGATTTTGAAGGTTGCTTTGGCAACCATTAATTTTATTGTTAAGGGAGCAGTTGCAGACGTGCCAATCTTCCAATTAATAAAGACTTTGCATCAATTTGCTTCCCCTAAAATTTATTTCTCTTAGGCAGTATCTCAAGATCTCTTTTCCTTGGAAAATGTGAATTTTTACAGCTTTATTTTGGCTCTGCAGGAGTTCTTCTGAACCCGAGGTGGACACTGAGGTGGCAGCAGGATTGTGGTTTAATGAAAAATCTGACTGGTTTTGTTTGTGCTGGGGGATTTTACCATCCTATAAACTGGCTTTTGCTATCCTACAAAGTTGTATAAATTATAATTTCTGTTAATTAACATATATAAATTAATTACTCAGTTCTCTTGAACTTCAACATCCGGACATTTAAACATCGACCCTGCCTGACTTCTCAGCTCTCTTCAGACTTGCATGTTTTTTTTTTTTATTTTTCCCTGCCTGAAGCTGCAGTGGCTGCTGGATAACTATGAGACAGCAGAGGGTGTGAGCCTGCCCCGGAGCTCCCTGTACAACCATTACCTGAGGCACTGCCAGGAGCACAAACTGGACCCCGTCAACGCCGCCTCCTTCGGGAAGCTCATCCGCTCCGTCTTCATGGGGCTGAGGACACGGCGCCTGGGCACCAGGTTGGTGCCAGTCTGCAGTTAATCTGTCGTGGTTTGATGCTGGCACAATGCCAGTGACCCCATGGAAATATATTCTCCCCAGTGTCTGCTGTGAGATGTGACCGGGAATAGAGCAAAGCAGGCTCCAGCTTAGGAATAAAGGGAAAAAAAACTTTATTAACTTACAATATGTAAAAAGGAAAACACATAGAATGAAAACCTTCCAAAACATTCCTCCTCCCCAATTTCCACTACAGCACAAAATAAAACCTTAGAATCTCAATCCAGTTACCACCCTTCAGATAATCAACTCTTAGTTCATCACCAGCCCTCAGATAATCAACTCTCAGTTCATCAAGGAGAGAGGAGTCCCTCAGAGGTGTATCCACGTCTTCAGTGGCCACACCACATGCCAGTATTCAAATCTGAGCATTGATTGGCTTGACCACAACCTCCCAAAAACTCATTTCCTTATCAATCTAGGACAAGAAATAAAAAGCAACTCTCCTGCAGCATCTCTGGTGCACTCAGAAGCTGCTGAGGATATTTAGGATATTTAGGAGGTTCAGGTGTTTCTTTTCTGGGATCTGCAGGAATAAATGCCACTGCATGTGGCCACATGTGGGTTTAAATTTTCCAGGGAATTATGGCATTTCATTAGTTTGATGCCTTGTGAAGGCTGAACTAGAACAGAGAACAGACAGAGTTAATTAATAAAGCAGGGATTTATTAGGAGGCCTCAGTGGATCCACCTTGGGCAGCACAAGAGCCCAGCCAGGGCTACACTCAAGATGAACCAAAATGGTCACAAAAATGGACAACTGGTCACAGGGTCTCTCACAATTTTATAAGTTCTGCTCCATTTGCATACTGTAGTTAAGTATCCAGTTACAACTTTAGCCCATGCAGTCCCATCCTCCTTGTTTTTCTCTCTCCCGCCCATGTTGTTTGTGCTCTTGGGCTGAGATTTGGATCATTTGTCCTTGGTGCCCAGCTGGAGCAGGAATTGTTTTGTCTCCCTGCTCTGTGCACAGAGCTCACCATCCCCTCATGTGAAACCCAGACCCACCCACTAAAGCAGCACAGAATGTGAAAAATACAAAAACTCAAACCTGAGGCACCAAGTTTATCCCTTCAGCCACTCAAACAGTGCTTGACAGCCATGTGCTGCCTGAAATGGGGTGTGTTGTCCAAGCAGCCAGGGCCACAATGCCCTTTTTAGTGACTAAGTTGATATTTGCAGGGGAAATTCCAAATATCACTACTATGGGATCCGCCTGAAGCCGGAGTCGCCGCTGAACCGCCTGCAGGAGGACACGCAGTACATGGCCATGAGGCAGCAGCCCATCCACCAGAAACAAAGGTAGGTGCTCCAAACCCTGCCCAAAACACTCAGCAGGTGTGAGAATCTGCTCAGTCCATAGAGCATGAGGCACTTGTTGTTGCTGAAGTGCAGAAGGAACAGAATTTATTTTTTAAGCTCCTAAATAGAAGGTAAGTGCAAAAGTCAGTGCTTGAGACAGTCTGCCTTGGACCCCACTGCAGCTCTGCTTCTCTTTTTGGATTTTTTGGTGCCACCAAACTTCTTAGCCCCTTTAATTCTGTCTTGGGGAAGCTTTCCAATAGGAGCTTCTCATTTCCCCCTCCATCTGATTTCACAATATAAATTCTCTGCCCTCCTCATGTTTGCCTTGAATGTACCAACCATTCCATGAACTCACAGATCTGTGTTCTAAATAACACAGAGGTGTTTTCTCCTGTCTGTGTGGATCCTAATCCATCCTAATTCTGATGGAATTCAGGTACAGAGCAGCCCAGAAGATGGATGGGATGGCAGAGAGTGCATCCAACAGCACTGCCCACACCACACCCGAGCAGTCAGTGGCTGCTCAGTGCCAGCACCACCAGCAGTTCATAGGTGAGGAACCCCCTTTGGTGATCAGTCATTAATTATTCCACATCAGGGATTTGGGTTTTAAGGGGAAGGTTTTATCTAAAAAACTACAGTGTGTATATATGCATATATATATAAATATATATATAAAAATTTAATGCTATATAAAAATTATATCTATAATATAATTTTTATTTATTTTATTTTTATTTTTATTTATTTATTTATTTATTTTATTTATTTATTTTATTTATTTATTTTATTTTTTATATAAAGTGTGCATATATAAAAATATATAATATTAATTTTTGTGTTATATTTAATTTTTATGTGTTATACTGTGTATATATAAAAATATACATAATATTAATTTTGTGTTATATATAAATTATGTGTTATAGTGTGTATATATAAAATATATATTATATTAATTTTAATGTTATATATAAATTATATGTGTTATAGTGTGTAAATAGAAAAATATATAATTAATTTTTATGTTATATAAATTATATATATTATAGTGTGTGTACATAATATATTATATATATAATTTTCTCTATTTTATATGTTTATGTATATATATGTATAAATTTTATTTTTTCAGATATCTGTATTTTATATATAGAGGATGTGTCCTATAGGTTTTTGTAGTTTCACACTTGCTAAGTTTATCTGCTGACTCCTGTCTCCCCAGGAAGGCTTTTTCCTCAAGCCCATGGGTCTGTTAGATCCCTCATTTTTAGTGTTTTTTTAATCCATCTGATTTATTTCAATTCCATGGAGGACTGGAGGTCCTGGCCAGAGTGGGGAAGCAATTCCCTTCCTTGCAAAGGCCGCAGTGGGGATTTGGGTGGAGATGATCCATATTGACCTTCTCTGGATTTGCTGGTCCTGGATCTGTGTCTCCACCACAAATCCCAGCTCCTGACACCTCTGCTGCCCAATTCTATTCCTCATTGTACAGAGAGACATTTCCAGGCTTCAGGGAAATTCTAGTGAATGGTAAATGAGGATAATGTTTTCTTATTTCTTTTATTACAAGCAGAAAGGAACCATTTTCCTTTCCCCACTGACCCCACTGGGCTGTGATTATTTGCTTTTTCTCAGCACAAATCAGGGAAATGAGTAAATTATCTCATTTTTCCTCTCTCATCCCAGCTGGAACATGAAAGAGTGAGAGCAGCACCTTGTGCTCAGCTGTGCTCTGAGCTTTCCTGACCCTCCCCATCTCTCCCAATTTCTGTTCCCAGATGTAACCCATGTCTTTCCTGAGTTCCCAGCCCCTGATCTTGGCAATGTCCTCTTACAAGAAGGTTTCACCTTGAACGACGTGAAAACTCTGCAGGTTCTCTACAGGAGGCACTGTGAGGTGATTGTGTGCAATATTCTTTGGGGATTATTTGTAATTAATTTATTAATTGGCATGGGACATCACTCAAGTGACCAGCTCTTAGGAAAAGCTGGGAATGCTTCATTTGCCAGCAATTACAACTCAAATATTGATTTTTTTTCCCCTGTGTGACCTGTTTTCTGTTAAGTTGATCACTACAAAAGTGCCAATTCTGTTGTTTTTCATGTAAATTATTTCCTGTGGGTGGCAGCAGTGGAGCTGAGTGCTCACCCCGTGGTGTTCTTTGCTGTCAGGCCACTTTGGATGTTGTGATGCACCTCCAGTTCCACTACATCGAGAAGCTGTGGCAATCCTTCTGGAGTCCCAAGGCACCCCCTAGTGATGGCCCCACTGCTCTGCCCTCCAGGTACTCCCCTGCTTTCCTGCTCCACTCCTTACAGATTCATCTCTTTTTAACATTAATGAAGTTTTTTAGTCTTTTTCAGCCTAAATCTCATTCTTCTTCAATGCCAAGATTTTAGGTAGATGATCTTACAGGTACAAATCTATGCCCTTCAAGTGAAACTTAATGTGGGGAGAAAATCCTGTCTGAGATGTTCAGTCATTGCATTTTGACAGACCAAATAAAAAGAAAAGCAAGCTATAGGGTTGTGCACTTGCTGTTCCAAAGCACCTGCTGGCATCTGAAAATAAACCAGCAGAAAATCAGCATAAATGAGTGCTTTGGAGGATTTGGGAGTATTTTCTGCCCTGCAGAGCTGTGCCAAAGAGAGTTGGAAGTGTTTAATATTATAATGCAAAGTTCAGAGCTTTCAAAAGGAGCTTCTCATTCCCCTCCATCTGATTCCACAACAGAAGTTATCAGCCCTCACCAATCTTGAGGTGTTGGAGCTGGGTTGGACTTGATGATCTTTAAGGTCTCTTCCAACCTGTGAATTCTGTGAATTCTCTGGATCACCACTCAGCCACGTCCCCAAGTGCCACATCCACACCTTTTTTGGGCACTTCCAGGGATGGTGACTCCACCACAGCCTCTTCCAATGCCTGACCACTCTTTCAGTGAAGAAATTTCCCCTCACATCCAATCTAAACCTCCCCTGGGGTGACTTGAGGCTGATTCCTCTCATCCATGTCCCTTGCACCTCCTGCTTTCCCCAGTGATGATTCCCTGCTCAGATTTTAGGGATTCTCTGAGGATTCCCTGCTCAAATTTTAGGGGTTTCCAGACTGACTCTCTGCCTTGTCTGCCTGCCCAGACCTGTCAGTGCTTCATGTTTTGAGGCAGATCATTGCAAACAAAGCTGCTTTCATCTTTTCACTCCTGCCTGGCTCGTTGCTGTGCCTCTTCCTCATCCTTTATGCATTGGGAGCTGCTGCCAGGGGAATGGAAATAAGTGAAAGCAGAGAAAATTGAAAAAATTCTTAAAATTTCTATCACAAATCTGTCCACTCTTACTTAGGCTATAAAGGTGAAGGTTTTCTATTCAGAAGAAAAATGGTAAAACACTGAGTAAAAAGGAAAAATCCTTAAAAAATGAGTAAATATGGCCCTGTAGATGTTGCCCAGGGGATATTTTCCTGCAAGGAGTCACTGCAGCTGTGTTTGCTTGGTTTAAAATCTCTTTTTTTTTTGAGGGAACAGTTCCCAGGCAGATTGCAACACCCCAAGAGCTGTTTCTAGGTACACAGGGGAAAACTGGAGGCAGCTTTTGTGCAGGGCTCTCACACCTCTGCCCCTAACCCAGAGAGGTGAATAACACACTCCCTCCCCTTCTTAATACATAAATATAAATACAAACCCCAAATTTAGGGAGGTGGCACACTGAAAGCATGAGAAGATGCAGAACATGGATGCACTTCACAGCAGGTTCACAGCAGGTTTCCTGACCTGTTTCTCCATGTGGGATTTTCCACATGGAGTTCACCACTAAAATTCTTCAGCCTGAGGCTCAAAGTCCCCTTTAGAGCATGTCCAAGGCTTGGCTTTAGTGATTTTGATGGGCAAAAATATCCTTTCCATGGGGAAAGATCCTTCCAAATTCCCAATTCTCAGCATAATGTGTGGGTGAGCAGCTCTGGCAGTGAATTCAGGTTTCAGCTCTTTCTGCTTTTTTGTAACAAATATCTTGTGCCTTTATTTGCCTACAAAGTGAAAATAATGCAAGCTGGATTGACCTCATTCAGTTACAGACAATATATTTTGTTTTCATCCAACATTCAGTATCTTGCCTTCTGAGAATGTTCAGCATTTGGAGGGGTTAAACACCTTGAAAACTTCTCAATATCAGCTCATCTGCCCCTACAGTGGCTGCAAAGTGTTTGTCCCCAGTGCTGTGGCTCAGGAGGGTGAGAGCAGAGGGGAGGGAAGGTTTGGGAGGATCCAGCTGAGCCTTTGCTGGCTGAGCTGGCAGTGCTGGAGCTCAGCTCCCACTGAACAGGGGGTGTGAGAGGCTGTGAAGGTGAAAAGGGAACACCAGGAGTGGGGATTTGAGGGAAAACTGCTCCAAGCTCTGGCCCCAAGGACAGGGAGGTTGCAAGGCACACAAACATGTTTTTTTCTGCTGAAAATTGGAGTTAGAAATGCAGAGGCAGAGGGAAAACACTGAATGCAAACCTGCTGCTAATTCTGTCTCCTTCCTCCTCCTCCTGCAGTGAAGAGGAGCCTGAAGGGACCCTCCCAAAGGACAAACTGATCACCCTGTGCAAGTACGAGCCCATCCTCAAGTGGATGAGGAGCTGTGACCACATCCTGTACCAGGCCCTGGTGGAGATCCTCATCCCTGACGTGCTCAGGCCAGTGCCCAGTGAGTACCCACAGCCCCACCTGAGCCTGATCTCACTTCCCATAAAGATTTCCACTGTAAAATCCCACTTGGAGTGTTTATCCTGGCTAAAACATCATGGCAACAGCAGTTTTCCTCCTGCAGCATTGCTCTGGGGGGATGGTTTGTACCCCCTGGGCATTCCCCTGCCTTTTAAATTTGGTGTGATGCATTTCACATCTCCTGATTTTGGCCAGGAGTCAGGTGAAAAACACAGTTTGGATATATAGGAGTTCTTTGGGATGTGGCTTCTTGGAGGTCTTTGCTCGCACAGGACCATCCTGTCCCTGACTGCACTCCTGGAAATTAGGGGTCAATTTTTTGGGAGATTAATAATGGGTTATTGAGAGTTTTCTGTCTGATTTGGATTCCCAAATGTCCCTCTGAGAGCTGTCACAAGCTGGGGCATGAGGGTGTCTCTGAAAAGGGAATTTCAATGCTTGAAAAATGCTCAGAAGTGCCATAAATAAGAAAAGGACAAAAGAAAAGAATAAAAAAACCATAAAAATTATTAGGTTGGAAAAGACCTCTAAGATCATTAAGTCCAATTGTCATAAAGATAAGAGTAAGAATAAGAATAAGGATAAGACAAAAGAAAATAAGAATAATTTAAAAAACGTAGAAATGTTTAGGTTGGAAAAGACCTCTAAGATCATTAAGTCTAACTGTCATAAGGATAAGATAAGAATAAGGACAAGAATAAGAATAAGAATGAGAATTGAATAAGACAAAAGAAAATAAGAATAATAATAAAAAAAAAACATAGAAATGTTTCAGTTGAAAAACATCTCTAGATCATTAAGTCCAGTTGTCATAAAGATAAGAGTAAGGTAAGAATAAGAATAGGACAAAAGAAAATAAGAATAATAAAAAAATAGAAATGTTTAGGTTGGAAAAGACCTCTAAGATCATTAAGTCTAACTGTCATGAGGATAAGAGTAAGAATAAGAGTAAGAATTTAAAAAAATGAAAAATAAAAATGAAGAAGAATAATAATAAGAGGAGTTTGAGTAATAATATCAAAGAATAATTTGGGTGTATCAACCCAGCTGATTTCCTTGATGCTGAGTTGGCATCTCAGCTAACCAGACCACAGGCTGGGCTTTCCCAATAGTCCTAAGGCAGAAAATGGTAGCCAAAAATGCCCCAGAGCAGCCTTTGTGACTCTGCAGCCTTCTTTGCAGGCACGCTGACCCAGGCCATCCGGAACTTTGCCAAGAGCTTGGAAGGGTGGCTGATGAATGCCATGAGTGAATTCCCCCCCCAGGTCGTGCAGACCAAGGTGAGCAGAGATGGGCCCAGGGTGTGTCTGCACCTTGCAGAAGTTCCTGCTGGGGTTTGGCCACCTGGCACGGTGCAGTGGTTGATTGTGAACCAAAATCAGCCAGCAGTGGGAGGATGGGTGGGGAAGTTCCTTTGTACCAGAAGTTGATGGTGCTCTGTCCATGGAGCTGTTCCTGTGCCCTGAAATTGCAGACAAAGCTTTGTGGGAGAAAATCAAAGAGCCACAGAACATCCTGAGCTGGAAGGGACCTACAGGAATCATCACAAACCCCTGGCCCTGCACAGCCACCCCAACAACCCCACCTTGAACATCCCTGGGAGTGGTGTCCAAACCCTCCTGGAGCTCTGGCAGCCTTGGGGCCGGGACCATTCCCTGTTATCTCTGCTCTGGAATGAGGCTGGAAAAGCCTGGAGAGCACAGGAGTGAGTGGCATTGCCCCAAGGCTCCTGCTCTCCCAAATCCGGGGATTCTTGCTGCCTCTTCCCACCATGGTGATCTCTGCTGGAGGCAGAGTGTGAAAACCTGGTAGCTTAAAGAGAATAAATAATGGAATTATAGAATTATTGAGGTCTGGGTCCTTCCATTGCTGTTCTGCCTGGTGGAGCATTGTGTGGCCCAGGCAACCAGGGAGATGTAATGGGAGAGAATCCTTCATTCCCTACAAACCAACCCAAACTGAGCAGCACCTAAAGAGACACCATTGATTCACAAACCACACTGTGCCCTCAACATGTTTAACAACCACCTATGCCCAAGGATTGACTGAGTTTTTCCAAGTGCCTGGCACAAGGATTAGGTTGGAAATGACCTTTAAGATGATTTGAGTCCATCCACAGCCCCAGCACTGCCCAGGCCACCACTAAACCATGTTCCCAAATGCCACCTCCACACGTTTTTTGAGCCCTTCCATGGCTGGTGACTGCAGTACTGGCCATGCTGTGGTGGTGTTGGAGGGTCCCCAGGACAAGGGAAGAGATGAGAATCTTGACTCCATGTTTCAGAAGGCTGATTTATTATTTAACAATATATATTATATTAAAAGAAAATTATATGCTAAAACTATACTAAAGAATAGAAGAAAGGAGACATCAGATAGGTGGAAAGGAATGATTAAATTTTGTGACTGACACAGCTAGACTGTGATTGGCCATTAGTTAAAAACAATCCACATGAGACCAATCAAAGATGCACCTGTTGGTAAAGCATCTCCAGACTACATTCCACAACCATCAGATAGTTATTGTTTACATTGCTTTTCTGAGGCTTCTTGTGGGAATCCATAAATTCAGAAGGTTTTGGGAAAGCTGCAAAAGGCAGGCCTTAGAGACAGCAGAACTGTGATTAGAGCTAAGCAGCAGCCATGAGATAGGTCAGCAGAAAAATTATGTAAAATGTAGAAAAGCAAAGACAAATAGAACAATGGTCTGTGTGTTAACACTTGTCTAGAATAACTCCCTAAAGTACAGAAAAGTTTATCTAGCAAGATATTAGGAAGTTTTAATCTTAATAATGGAGCTCTGTGTGTTGTGTTTTAAGGCTCACAAGGTGGTATTGTATTTGAAATAAGCAAGCATTGTTTAACCAAAGGCACGTGTGCTTATAGTGGTTGGATAGAACTACTGTCAATATAGAATATATACTATACAGATATAAATACTGTCAATGTGCTTTTGCTTTGTGTGATCGGTCAAAAAACTTTTAAAGTGAGTTGTGACATTAAGTTCTTGGGATGTGAGCTGCTGGCATCTTCCCATTGTCATCACCATGAAATGAGACTGATGCTGGAAAATAAAACAGCTCAAGGCACGTTCCAGCAGTCCCATCCTGTTGGTGATTTGTGCATAGCCCACAGCCAGTGATAGCTCCTCAGCTTCTCAGGAGAAGAATCCTAGCGAAAGGGTTTCCCTGAAACGTGTCAGTGTCCCCCTGCAGCCGCTGTCTGTGTTGCAGGTGGGGGTGGTGAGTGCCTTTGCCCAGACCCTGCGCAGGTACACGTCCCTGAACCACCTGGCGCAGGCGGCGCGCGCCGTGCTGCAGAACACGTCCCAGATCAACCAGATGCTCAGCGACCTCAACCGCGTGGACTTTGCCAACGTGCAGGTACCCACAGACCCCCTGCTCCCCACTGCCTCCTTTCCAAAGCCAGGAGGCTGCTAAGGAAGGCAGGAACCTCCCCTGAAATGGAAAATGTAACCCCCCCCCCACTCCAAATTGCTATAAATTTTAAATAAGGGGCTCTCAGGCAAAGATATGGGAGCAGGAAATAACAGTTCCTTAATAGGGAAGAGAATAAAAGGATAAAATAGACAATGCAGTAAACTAAAACAACATTGACAGAGTAATGTAGTAAACAATAAAATAAACAATGCAGTAAAGCAAAACAACACTGAGAGAGCTCCCTCCGAATTGCTATACATTTTAAATTAAGGGGCTCTCAGGCAAAAAATATGGGAGAAGGAATAACAGTTCTTTAATAGGGAAGAAAAAAAATTTGATAAAATAAACAATGCAGTACACTAAAACAACACTGACAGAGTCAGAACACAACCTGACACCCTGTGGGTCAGGGTGTTGGTGGCAGCCCCATTGGAATTGTGGCTCAGCCCTCCTGCAGTGTCAGGGTGGTTCTACTGGAGCAGGAATCCTGTAGAAGGGTGGAATCTTCTCTGAAGATCCAGTGGGAGAGGCAGCTGCTGTTCCTCTGGGGAATCCAGTGGAGAAGCCGTGCTGGTGTTCCAGAATCTCCAGATTATATCCAGGCAGGAATGCTTGGCTCCTCCCTCTGGGCTCACATCTCCCAATGGGATGCTGTAGTTCTTATCAGCCATGCAAGGACATTCAACAGCCTCTTATCAGCAGATGTCCCCTCCTGAGGGAGGAGTGATTGTGGTCATAAGAGAGAGATAAGGCAAACAGGAGCAGGGCATGAGTAACTGAGAACTCTTTCTCCTGATCAGGAGCAGGCCTCGTGGGTGTGCCAGTGTGAGGAGGGCATGGTGCAGAAGCTGGAGCAGGATTTCAAGCTGACTCTGCAGCAGCAGAGCTCTCTGGACCAGTGGGCCAGCTGGCTGGACAATGTGGTCACTCAAGTGCTGAAGCATCACGAGGGCAGCCCCAGCTTCCCCAAGGCAGCCAGGCAGTTCCTGTTGAAGTGGTCTTTCTACAGGTACATTTTCTTTCTTATTTTGGGGGTATTTCTGCATCAACCTTGGGGCATGTAAAGAGCTCCATGAAAAGCCAAGGCCAAGATCTTTACTCCTATTAAACTCTGCTTCAATGTGGTTCTGGTAACCTTTCAAGACGGGGATAGGATACTCCATAAACTAAATTTCTTAAAGCCAAGGCCAGGTTGGGTTAAGATACTCCATAAACTAAATTTCTTAAAGCCAAGTCCAGGTTGTTTACTCCCATTAAACTCTGCCTAAATGTGGTTCTGGTGTCCTTTCAGGACAGGGATAAGATATTCCATAAACCAAATTTCTTAAAGCCAAGGCCAAGATGGGATGAGGTATTCCATAAACCAAATTTCTTAAAGCCAAAGCCAAGTTCTTTACTCCCATGAAACTCTGCTTAAATATGGTTCTCCTATCCCTTCAGGATGGGGATAGGATGCTCCATAAACTAAATTTCTTAAAGCTAAGACCAAGTTCTTCACTTCTATTAAACTCTGCTTGACTGTGGTTCTGGTGTCCTTTCAGGATGGGGATAAGATGCTCCATAAACTGAATTTCTTAAAGCCAAGTTCTTTATTTCCATTAAACTCTGCTTGACTGTGGTTCTGGTGTCCCTTCAGGATGGGGATAGGATGCTCCATAAACCAGATTTCTTAAACTGTTTTGGTACTTTTGGGTCAGAGGCAGAGAGAGTGTTGGGTCCCACAGAACCACCAGGATCCAGAACTCACATCAGCCATGGCAGAGACGTAAAACTCATCCCAAATTTGTGATTCGTGCCCATTCCCAGCTCCATGGTGATCCGGGACCTCACCCTGCGCAGCGCCGCCAGCTTTGGCTCCTTCCACCTGATCCGCCTGCTCTACGACGAGTACATGTTCTACCTGGTGGAGCACCGTGTGGCCCAGGCAACAGGGGAGACCCCAATTGCTGTCATGGGAGAGGTGAGAGCCCTTTATTCCCTACAAACCAACCCAAAAGGAGCAGCTCCTCAAAAGGCACCGCTGGTTCACACAGCACGCTGCGCCCTCGGCTTGTTTTGCAACAAAAATTATTTGTTGAGTTGTTTTGGCATAAGGAAAGAATTCCTGGAGCATATTCCCTGAGCTGGTGGGTTTGGGGTGGTTGAGCATTATTTGGAGGCTTGGAGGAGGGAGGGAAAGGATCTCCCCCCTTCTCTGCACCACCTGTGACTGCCAGCCCTGACTTTGGGACTCCTGACAGGGCAAAGTCTATCAAAACCAAGCAAAAATCGTCCAAAAGTTTCTTCTCCAGGGCTCTGTAAGCTCCAGCATTACCTGCACAGTGAGCCACTCCCTCCATTTTTGAGGTGAAGAACAGGATGATGGGGTTGTTTGGGCTGTTTGTGAGGGTTTGGGTTTTTTTTTGTTCTCAGTAATTCTGGTGCCTGGCTTGCAGGCAGGTCCTGTCCTGCCTAGCTGAGGCCACATCCAGTTTTTCCCTCTGAAATACAGAGTTAAAAGCCCCAGCTGAACCTGTGACAGCAATGCTGAAACTACTGTGAGTTTAGAACTGAGCCCACATGCCCAAAACTGATCTCATTTGCCCCTTGAAGCTTCCACAGAGCTCATGGAGGGATCCAGGCAAACCAAAGCCACCAAATCCTGTTGGTTCTGCCTTCCCTGCCCTCCCACTCTGCTCCAGCTGCAGTGCTGAGTTCCCACTGTTCCCTGCAGTGCTGAGTTCCCACTGTTCCCTGCAGAACCTCCTCCTTCAGTGGTATTAAAGGAACAGGAAAGGCAGAGTCTGGCTCCCATCCCTCAGGCTTTTCCTCCATTCAACCCTTGCAATATTCCTGCTCTCCAGGAGGAGGCTGATTCTTCCCAGCAAAGAAGGATGAGGTGTCCTCCCACTCCCACTCCCACTGGATTTTGCAGTTCCCACTCTCCTCAGCTCCTGCCCAGCTTTCCATGACTTTCCAAAATTGTTGTTGCAGCAATTTGGTGTCTCAGACGTGGTCCTTGAGAGGGACACCACACCTCCAGAGCCAAGGAGTTCTCTGGTTCCACATCCTGGATGGCCAAACTCTCTCAGACATCACTGCAAAGGCTTTGCAGGGAGGGGAAATGCCTGAGAGGTGGAAAGGGCTGGAGAAAAGGCACCACTTTTACCTGTAGCAGCACTTGGTCATCACCTGGGAGATGCAAAAATTTCCATTCTTTCATTCTCCCTTAATTCCAGAGCTAAACCCTGCCCTGGATTGTTGTGTGTGGTGTTTGCCCAGAGGTTTAAATGGCAGCAAAAGGCTTTTTCCCCAAAAGCTGTGGTTGGTTCTCATTTCTGCTCTCCACCACCAATGCTCACAGTCTCTCCTGGGTGCTTGAAATTCTCTGACACCTCAGCTCCCCAAAGCCTCACTGACCCAAAACTCCTTTTTCTTTCAGTTTGGTGACCTCACATCCCTGTCCCCAACACTGCTGGACAAAGGTACCTGCCCTCCCTGCTGGGGAGTGATGGTTTGGGAGGATTGGAGGGTTGGATGGTGTGGGAGGATTGGGATGGTTTGGGATGGTTTGGGAGGGTCGGAGGGTTGGGGTGGTTTGGGACGGTTGGAGGGTTGGATGGTGTGGGAGGATTGGGATGGTTTGGGAGGGTTGGAGGGTTGGGGTGGTTTGGGAGGGTTGGAGGGTTGGGGTGGTTTGGGAGGATTGGGAAGTGGGATGGTTTGGGCAGGTTGGAGACATGGGATGGTTTGAGATGGTTGGGATGGTTTGGGAGGGTTGGGGTTGGGATGGTTTGGGTGGGTTGGGATGGTTTGGGATGGTTTGGGAGGGTTGGATGGTTTGGATGGTTTGGGATGGTTTGGGAGGCTTGGGGACCCTCGAGCTGCCTCTTGCAGCCTGCTCTGCTGGAAAGCAGCTCTGGTGGCCCCGTGCCCTGCTCTGAGCTCTGTCCTTTGCAGATGACATCGAGCTGGGCACGGAGGGGGACCCGGGGGAGCCGCTGGTGAAACGGGAGCGCAGCGAGCCCGGCCACTCCCTGCAGGACATCTGAGCCCTGGGCTGGAGCTGGCCAGCCCTGCAGGACATCTGAGCCCTGGGCTGGACCCTGCAGGACATCTGACACCTGGGCTGCACCGAGCCATCCCTCCGGAGCCAGGCGGGGCGTGCCAAGCCCAGCGCCCCCCGGATCTGCGTTATTATAGTGCCTCTTAGTTTCTCTTGATGTTTACTCGTGTTTGAGGATGGGCTGAGGCGGTTTTGGCTGCCAGTGTCCCTCCAGAGGGGAGGGAGAAGCTCCAGAGTCTGCTCTCTGTGGCCAGCAGCAGTGGGATGTGCCTGGCTGGAGGAGCTGTCCTGGCTCTGTCAGGGAAGGTGCTTTGGGTTCCTTCCCCACGTCTCAGACTTCACTGTGATACAAACTTGAACCAATCAGTGCCCAAGAAGAAGGAGAAATGCCCGGCCCTTCTCCTGCAGCCTTTCCAGACCAGCTGTCCTGGCTCTGCTTTGCCAAATCTCTGCACAGGGAGCACAGGGCAGTTGGTGTCCCTTGTCCCCCCTGGGAGAGGCGCCAGGCTGCACATCCCGACAGACACAGCGTGCTCTGGGACTATGGGATGAGCATTCCCACCTGCTTCCATGGCTCCCCAGCCTGGCTCTTCGCCCCAATGCTCCTGGGCTGCCACCAGGCCAACTCAAGATACCAAAGGACTCCGAGGCAGTGGCAGCTGGAGGCAGAGCGTGCCCGTTGTCCCACGGGCCGTGATTGCCTGGGGGCAATCCCATGGTGACCCCATGGCAATCCCATGGCAGTCCCATGGCTGTCCTGTGATGATCCCATGGTGATCCCATGGCAATCCCATGGCAATCCTGTGATGATCCTGTGGTGATTCCATGATGCTTCCATAGCAACGCCATGGTGATCTCATGATGATCCCATGGCGATTCCATGGCAATCCCATGGTGATCCTGTGGTGATCCCATGGCAGTCCTGTGATGATCCCATGGTGAACCCATGGCAATCCTACAGCAACCCAACGGCAATCACATGGTGATCCTATGGCAATCCCATGGCAATCCCATGGTGATCCCATGGCAATCTTGTGGGGATCCCATGGTGATTCCATGATGATCCCATGGCAATTCCTTGGTGATCCCGTGGTGACCCCATGGCAATCCTGTGGTGATCCCGTGATGATCCGATGGCGATCCCGTGATGATCCCATGGAGATCCCACGGCAATCCCATGGTGATTCCCATGATGATTCCATGGCAATCTCCTGGCAATCCCATGGAGATCCCATAGCAGTCCCATGTCAATCCCTTGGTGATCCCATGGTGATCCCATGGCAATCTTGTGGGGATCCCATGGTGATTCCATGATGATCCCATGGCAATTCCTTGGTGATCCTGTGGTGACCCCATGATGATCCCATGGCGATCCCGTGATGATCCCATGGAGATTCCACGGCAATCCCATGGTGATTCCCATGATGATTCCATGATGATCCCATAGCAATCCCATGGCAATCCCTTGGTGATCCCATGGTGACCCCACGGCAATCTCATGGCAATCCCTTGATGATCCCATGGCAATCCATGGCAGTCCCATGATGATCCCATGGCAATCCCATGTCCATCCCCACCCTCCACGGTGCCCAGGCACACAGGAACCGGTCCCACATCCTGGGGTTTGTGAAATCCCCACCCCACGTCCTGCTCTGAGGCTGAAGGGGGGTCTGGAGCAGGGGTGAGGGGGTGACTGCAGTGCCTTAGGGGGGCCTTGGTCCCATTGCCCTGCTCCAGGGGGGCCAGCACGGCTCAGCCTGGCCCAGCCCAGGTGGGGAGGGGCTGGCACAGACCCCCAGCACCCCCCTGGCATTTCCCTCTCTGGATCCCTTTTCCTGTGGGGTGGCTCCTGTGGGGCTGAGCTGGGGGAGCTCTGCAGGGTTTGTCCCCCATTCCCCATATCCTATGGGGTCTGTGCTGAGCTGGGGGAGCTCTGCAGGGTTTGTCCCCCCTTTCCCATGTCCTGAGGGGTCTGTGCTGACATGGGGCTGAGCTCTGCAGGGTTTGTCCCCCATTTCCCATGTCCTGAGGGGTCTGTGCTGACATGGGGCTGAGCTCTGCAGGGTTTATCCCCTTTCCCATGTCCTGAGGGGTCATGGATTGCCCTGGGGTGCTGTGGACTGCACTGGGGTGCTGTGGGCTGCAGGGCAGAGGAGGTGGGGAATCTGTAAAACAAAGCCCTGGGGCAAATGTCTCTGTGAATAAAGGCTGTGTCATAAATAGCTTTTACTATTATTGTTGTTATTATTATTATGGTTTCTGGTGCTGCAGTGTTTGGTGTGAGCTTTTCCAGGGGTCTCGTGTGCATTGCCTAGTAGAGAATCTTCTACCCAAATCTCTGATTTTCTCATTCCCAGAGGCACTAAGGCAGCTGTGCCACTTTCAAACATTGGAACAACACATTGAAATCAGAGTGTGTGCAGTGGCACATCCTCTCTGCCCCATGCTGTCATGCCAGGATGGTGTTTGTCTGTAAATGTCTCACATGGAAGTGGCAGGAGAGAAGTGAGAGAGGCAGATTTAGCTGTACAGAACCATGAAAACCCCCCTGGGTCAGAGTCCACACCTGGGATCCTGCTGATGAGATAAGAGAGTCTGAAACAACAACTGAGCAACCCAGTCTGAGCTGCCCTGCTGCCTCTGAGGGCCTCAGGGGTTCAGCTCTGCCCCTGAGGGAGCCCAGCAGGCAGGGGAGATGCTCTGGAGCTCTGCAGCAGCACCCAAACCCCCCCACAGAATCCCCACTAAAGCTGAACAGCAATAAATGTGTGTCCAGTGCTCAGGCCTGCACAAGGAGTGCCGTGGTCCCATTTCTTGTGAGGTCCCTGAGAGGTGCCAGGAGATGCTGCAGTGTCACAGACATCTTTTATGGAAAATCCTTTCCATAAAAGGAGGTTTTTCCTCCTGAGAGGCTGAGAGGCCTCAGGAACAAAATGTAAACAATGATTATCTGCTGCTGTGGAATGCAACAGGTGCATCTGTGATTGGTCTCATGGGGTTGTTTCTAAATAATCGCCAATCACAGTCAGCTGGCTTGGACTCTCTGTGCAAGCCACAAACCTTTGTTATCATTCTTTCTTTTTCTATTCCTTGCTAGCCTTCTGATGAAACCTTTTCTTCTATTCTTTTAGTATAGTTTTTATGTAATATATATCATGAAATAATAAATCAAGCCTTCTGAAACACGGAGTCAGATCCTCGTCTCTTCTCTCATCCAAGAACCCCTGTGAACACGGTCACACTGCAGCAGCCTGGGGGATTCAGAAGCTGCCCAAGGGGATTGAAGCAGCTCAGGGCAGGGTCTGGGGTCTGCAGGAGGCAAATTCCCCCTGGAGCAGCAGCTGCTGTGTCAGACAACCCAGAGGGGATGTGACAGCGTTCACAGGATGAGGGAAGAGATGAGGATCTGACTCCGTGTTTCAGAAGGCGTTATTTATTATTTTATGATATATATTACATTAAAACTATACTCAAGGAATAGAAGAAAGGATTTCTTCAGAAGGCTGGCTAAGAATAGAAAAAGAAGGAATGATAACAAAGGTTCTGTCTGGGACAGAGAGTCCGACCCAGCTGACTGTGATTGGCCATTAATTAGAAACAACCCCATGAGACCAATCACAGATGCACCTGTTGCATTCCACAGCAGCAGATAATCATTGTTTTTATTTTGTTCCTGAGGCCTCTCAGCTTCTCAGGAGGAAAAACCCTAAGGAAAGGATTTTCCATAAAAAATGTCTGTGACAAGGGGAGGAGAGGATCAGACTGAGCACAGGGCCATGGGAGGATTTTCTAATTAAGCTTCCAGACTAATTGAGAGGATGGGGGCAGTGAGGATGTGACAAGAGCTGGGTCAGGAAGGTTCAGCTTCAGCCTCTGGGGCCTCTGCTTCACTCCCCCTCTGGACGAGCCCAGTCTTGGGGGGTTTGGGATGTTCTGCACCAGACAGAGCCTCTTCCTTTGGCAATCAGATTATTTCCCCCAGAGGAGCTGGGCAGCACCTCCTGACCCTGAGGAAAATCTGCCTTTAACCACAAAGCAAACACTGCAAAAATCCTCCTGTCAGCACCTCCACCCCCATCCTCAGCCCCTCCCAGATGCCAAATCCTGCAGGGATTTCTGCACCAGCATCCCAGGATTTTGTGTTCCACCTCTTCCCAGGCAGCAGAGAGCACCAGGAGGGGGCAGGAGAAGAGGAGGTGCCACCAAATCAGAGGGGTAGAACGTTCCAGAAGCAGCTGGACATTGCCAGGCCCTGTGGCTCATCCCAGAAGGGCAACCCTTAATTTCAGAGTCAAGAGACTTCTGTTCTAAATAACCAAAACAATATTAACTCCTGATCTGTACTTTGTAAAGATTTAAACTCAGCATTTTTGGAAAACCCAGCCATCCAGGAAGAATACATGGCTTGCAAATAACTCCTTTTTCCTGGAGAAGGTTACAAAATGATGCAAAGATGTCAAGCTTTCAGTTATAGCAAGCAATACACAATAGCTCATACAGACATGACCTTCCTCCATTTATATGGGCAGAATTTCAAGTCTAATACAGACCTACATGTCCAAAGAGGAGCATAAATGAATCTATTAAGTACAAATTCCTGTTATGCACACAATATGTAGGGTGGTTGAGCATCATTTGGGCTTTGGAGGGGGGAGGGAAAGGATCTCCCCCCTTCTCTGCACCACCTGTGACTGCCAGCCCTGACTTTGGGTTCCTGACAGGACAAAGTCCATGAAAACCAAGCAAAAATGGTCCAAAAGTTGCTTTCAGCACCTGAATTTCTGCAAGCCCCCACAAGATCCAGCACTGATAATTTCTTCATCACAGCATTACCTGCACAGCTGGGCAGGGTGGCACAGCCCAGGGGACACTGCAGGGCCACCAGCCTGGGGGTGCTGCTGCTCTGGGACAGCCTGGAGTGCCTGGCACAAGGAAAGAGCTCCTGGAGCCTCTTCCCTGGAGCTTTGGGGTGGTTGAGCATCATTTGGGCTTTGGAGGAGGGAGGGAAAGGATCTCCCCCTTTCTCTGCACCACCTGTGACTGCCAGCCCTGACTTTGGGTTCCTGACAGGACAAAGTCCATGAAAACCAAGCAAAAATGGTCCAAAAGTTGCTTTCAGCACCTGAATTTCTCCAGGCCCCCACAAGCTCCAGCATTACTGCACAGCTGGGCAGGGTGGCACAGCCCAAGGGACACTGCAGGGCCACCAGCCTGGGGGTGCTGCTGCTTTGGGGACAGCCAGGACACCCTGGAGAGCCCCAGTCTGTGTGTGGCTGCTGGGATAAGCCCTGAATTCACCCCGTTTGTCCCCTTGGGAATTGTCCCCTGGCTGGGATGGCTTCAGGGTCATGGGCTGGCACCCCTGGATTGTCCCCACAGTGCCACAGTACAGCCCCATGTGTAGGAAGCCTCTGGGACAGGGACTTGAGAAGGGAAATGAGAGAAGTTCTCAAAACGAACCAACACAAAAATAGGGATTTGAAAACAGGAACCAGAGCCACCTCCTGTTGTTTGCCTGCAACTTCTCCCATCATTTGCTCTGCAAAGCACCTTCCCTTCCCAGTGCAGCCCTTGGCCTGTCCATGT
This sequence comes from Zonotrichia albicollis, assembly GCF_047830755.1. Taxonomy (NCBI): domain Eukaryota; kingdom Metazoa; phylum Chordata; class Aves; order Passeriformes; family Passerellidae; genus Zonotrichia; species Zonotrichia albicollis. The sequence goes on from NC_133847.1 coordinate 3,461,112, forward strand.
GGGCACAGGAACATCAGCCAAGGCCCTGATGGACACCAGGAGAGGCTCAGGGGGGCTCCCAGCATCACAACTTGCAGTTTCCACCCAGCTCCACAGCCCCCTGCCCCGGCATTGCCCCCAGCCCTGGCATTGTCCCCAGCCCAGTGTCACCACCCTCACCTCCCCCTGGTGCCCAACAGGGGCTCAGGTCATGGGGATGTTTCATTCCAGACCCTTCCCCGTCCCTGCCCTGCCCTGGGCTCCATCCCTGACTGGCCTGGGGAGGTTTCTGCAGGAGGTTTCATCCTGCAGGATGTTTCTGCCTTTCCCTGCTGCCCTGGCAGCACTGAGAGCCCAAAGGATTGACTGGGAGCCCAAAGGATCGATTGGGAGCCCAAAGGATCGATTGGGAACCCAAAGGATCGATTGGGAGCCCAAAGGATCGATTGAGAGCCCGAAGGATCGATTGAGAGCCCAAAGGATCGATTGGGAACCCAAAGGATTGATTGAGAGCCCAAAGGATTGATTGAGAGCCCAAAGGATCGATTGAGAGCCCAAAGGATTGATTGGGAGCCCAAAGGGTTGATTTGGAGCCCCAAGGATTGATTGGGGGCCCAAAGGATTGACTGGGAGCCCAAAGGATCCCCTGGACAGAGGCCTCCCTCCCCTCCCTGTGGCTGTCACTGTCCCTGCACAAGGCAGGGAAACTGAGGCACAGACAGAGGCCTCGTGCTGCAGTTCTCTGCCCCCCTGGCTAGCAGAGGGGACGGGTTCTGCTGGCCCAGCCCTGCCTGGCCCTGCAGCTGAGGCAGGAGGAGCCTGGCTGATCCCAGGGCTCAGCTGGGGCCCTTTAACCACAAACAGGTTTCACCTGGAGCAGCAGTGTGGGGGCAGGTCCACAGCCACCCCTGCAGCTCCTCCAGGCTGTGTTTATAAACCCACACCCTCCTCACCCCAGGGGCTTTCTCTCTCTCTTCCCTTTTTTATTTTCCCTTTTTTTTCTTTTTTTTCTTTTTTTTTTCTTTTTTTTTTTTTTTTTTTTTTTTTTTGCCTTTTTCTGGGAGCTTTTGGGGTATTTGGGAGTTGCTGCCTCGGGGTGTTTGGGATGTTCTGCTAGAGCTTAGGCTTTCCTCCCATTGCTAGCAAGCAGGTAAGGACACACAACCATCGCCCACCCCCTGCCTGTGCTGGCTGGGCTGCCCCAGCATTGTCCCTCTTGTGTGTCCCAATCCCAGGTGAAGGGACAATGTCCTCCCGTGGCCCTGGAGCGGCCCTGGGGCTCGGTTCCCAGCCCAGCTGCAGCCCCCTGGTGCCTGCACCAAGGAATTCCCCCCTGGTTCGGCCTCTCTGTGCCCCCTGGAGCTGCTCCCTTGCCCTGCTCGGCCATGAGGAGCCCGTGGAGAACAGCACCAGGTACGGGCAGGGCTGGGACCTGGCCTGGGTGGGACGAGGGACACGGCTGGGCTGTGTTTGGTACAGCCTGGGAGGCTCCTGAGGCTGGGCTGGGGCTGCTCCTTGTGTCTGAGACAAGGTTGGTGGGCACAGGCTGGAATTATTCCCTGTGCCCAGAGCAAGGCTGGGGCTGCTCCCCATAACCAGGGCAAGGCTGGGGCAGTTCCCCATAACCAGGGCAAGGCTGGGGCTGCTCCCCATAACCAGGGAAAAGCTGCAGTCATTCCTTGTACCCAGGGCAAGGCTGGTGGGCTCCTGGGCTCTGGGAAAGGCTGGTGGGCAGAGGCTGGAGTCATTCTCTATCCCCTGGGCAAGGCTGGTGGGCACAGGCTGGGGCTGTTCCCCATACCCAAGGCTGGGGAAATCAGAGGGGTAGAACATTCCAGAAGCAGCTGTACCCTGGGCAAGATTGGGGTCATTCCCTATACCCAGGGCAAGGCTGGGGCTGTTCCCAGGCCGGTGGGCACAGGCTCGAGTCATTCCTTGTACCCAGGGCAAGGCTGGTGGGCTCCCTGGACCCTGGGAAAGGCTGGTGGGCACAGGCTGGGGCTGTTCCCTGTGCCCAGGGCAAGGCTGGAGTAATTCCCCATACCCAGGAGAAGGCTGGTGGGTACGAGCTGGAGTTATTCCCTGTACCCAGGGCATGGGCTTGGGCAGTTCCCCATACCCAGGGCCAGGCTGGGGCTGTCCCCGGGTGTCTCTGCTGTCCCAGCACGGTGGCCTGGGCAGCAGCCGAGCCCTGTGTCCCCATTTCTGTGCCAGGAGCCGCTGCAAGCCGGGGGTGGCGCTGCTGGAGCGCTCCTGCCCCGGCCCCGACCCGCAGCTGCTGCGCAGGATCGTGGCGCAGGTGGAGTTCTACCTGTCCGATGAGAACCTGGCCAGGGACGCCTTCCTGCTCAAACACGTGCAGAAGAACAAGATGGGCTTTGTCAGCATCAAACTGCTGACATCCTTCAAGAAGGTGGGTCCTGGGGGTGCCTCCTGTGGGGAGCTCAGTGCCCAGGGGAGCAGGGAAAGCTCCTGAAATCATCCCCAGGGTTGGATTCACCTCTTCTACCCATGGAAGTGATCACTCCTTAACAAAAACCACCCAGGGAAATGCTGGTGGTGTGGCTTAGGGGGAAGCTGTGGCTCCTTGCCAGAGCCTGGGGGACACTGGGGTTGTTAGCAGACCCCAAAGCTGCTCACACAGCAGTACAGGATGTTCCCTGTCCTCTGGGCAAGGCTGGTGGGCACGGGCTGGGGCTGTTCCCCATGCCCAGGGCAAGTGTTGTTTTTACCCAGCTGACAAGCGAGTCTCAACTCCTACTTACCCACACAGCTGAGAGCTTTCCTTTGGAGAGACCTTTTGCTTTTTCCTAAAATTTCTGACCACCTCAGCACTATTAACAACTACTAGAAATTATTCACTTTCTATGAGGTAAATATGTACTTTTATGCCTAACCAAGCAATGTTCAAACCTGAAGATGAAGCTTTTTCCCACAACAACATTTATACTGTGACCCTTCACTTTGATATTGACTTAGGTCTTATGAAATCTTGCTAACACACATTAGACTACATTGCCATTCTGGGAACAACAGGAGTGTTCCTGAGTAGGTTGCTTGCTGAAGAAATGTATTAAATGCTGCATGCATTGTGGCAGGAAAACTGTGAGGATAGACATCAATGGCCCCCAAGTCCCCTGATGTCTCTCTGCTGTTCTGCTCACACAGAATATTGCTCTGGGGGACATTGTATGGGGTTCCAGCCTGCCTGGAGGGGGTTTAGGATGTTCTGGGGACATTTTATGGGGTCCCAGCCTGCCTGGAGGGGGGTTTAGGGTGCTCTGGGGACATTGTGTGGGGTCCCAGCCTGCCTGGAGGGGGTTTAGGGTGCTCCCTGCCCCTGTAGGGGATGCAGAGTGATGGGCATTCCACCCCCTGTGTGCCCAGGTGAAATACCTGACCCGGGACTGGCGCCTCACCCTCTACGCCCTCAAGTTCTCGGCGCTGCTGGAGGTGAACAAGGAGGGCACCAAAGTGCGGCGGCGCCTCCCCATCCCCGAGCACCTGCTGAGCGTCCCCCCGAGCAAGCTGCTGCTGGCCTGGGAGCTGCAGCCGCGGGAGCAGGACCTGCCCCTGCAGAAAACCTTCCTGGACACCATCACCAGGATGTTCAGCCCCTTCGGAGCCATCGCCTCCATCCGCCTGCTGCGGCCGGGCCGCAAGCTGCCCTCGGACGTGCGCAGGTGAGGGTGGGGCCCTGGAAAAAGTTAAAGATGGAGTCTAAAATGTTAAGCTTTGTGTTTTCCCAGATCAACTGCACCTGCGTAAGCAGTGTGATAAGTTATGTAATTGTTAGATGTGATGATTGTTTAGTAATTAAATATAATTATTATATAGCCATAAGAAGAATAATGAGAAGCTATGTTGGAAATTCAGAGGGGGGCTAAATCTATGTATACAATAGAACAATATAAGTTTAATAATTAACATGAAAGTTATATAATGATAGAGTATAAAATCATTATCATTTCGGATGTATGGTCAGAGTCAGATTTGGGTTGAATATACCCCTGGCACCCAGAGCTCTTAACAAAAAGCACTGCATATAATCCCTGGGTGATTATGTGTTTCTGAACGCTAACACAGGTACTCGGCGCGGTTCCCGGAGCTGCTGAGCCGCTGCTGTGCCCTGGTGGAGTACGAGAGCCTGGAGAGCGCCCGCAGCGCCGCTGACAGCCTCGGGCAGGGCGACTGGCACGGCGGCATCAGGGTGGTGCGGCTGTGCGGGAAGGGAGGCAAGAAGAAATTCAGCGAGGAGAGAGCGGCTTGGAAGGTGCCACCACCGGCGGCCCTGGGCATCCCCCGCAGCCCCAGGGAGGGGTCCCTGCCCTGCAGCGCTCCCCAGCCCGGTGATGCTGCAGGGTCGCTGTCCTTCCTCCTGGACCAGGAGCTGCTGGCACCGGCCTGGCCTGGCGGCGATTTCACACCGGGCCGTTCCAGCAGCTTCCCCGGCTCGCTCCTCCCTGAGCTCGGGGTGGGCACTGAGAGCTGCCCCGGGGGTGCAGCGGGGTCCTGGACACCCTGGAGCAGCGGGCTCTGTCCCAAAAATTCCCTCAGTGATGCTCAGGGGGTGTCCAAGCCCCTCAGCCTGTGGGATGGGGTCCTGCCCTTGCCCCGCAGCCCTGAGGGCACCCAGAGCTTTGGGAGAGAAGAGCTTGTCCTGCGGCGCTGAGAATCCTTCAGTCCAGGGCTGGGGGTTCTCACTGTCTCTTTTCCCTTCTTCTCTCGAGAGGAAGGCTTTCCTATGGTCCTGCGAGCTGTGGGCAGTGGCAGAGCAGCTGAGCCAGGGCACAGAAGTTTTGGGGCACGGGCGATGCTCGAGGCAGAGCAGCAGCAGGAGCTGTGCTGTGCTCATGCCAGTGAGACTGTGCTTGCTCAGGGCCCAGAGCTGGGTTTGGGGTCCAGGTTTTGGATGAGAAATGAACAATAAAGAGAGATGAAGTTTCCAGGCACTCTCTGGTTGATGGTGTGATTTTTTGGGAGGGGGGTTTTGTTGGTTTTTTGGGGTTTTTGTTTGGGTTCTTTTTGAGCTTTTTTTCCCCTTATCTTTCCAGGCCTTGCTGCTGCCTGAGGTGCAGCCAGACAAGGGAAGGCGGGTCCCTGCCTGCCTGCAGTTCCCTCCCTTGCTGTCCCTGTGGTGGTGGGGACACTGAGGGGGTGCCCAGGTTGGCTGAGCCTGAGACAAGAGTGACGCTGTGGTGGCAGGGCCATGGTTTTTCCTTGCTCTTGGCTGTTCAAGGCTCTCTGGCATCTCTCAGGATGGAATCTGGGGGTTTCTTGTGTCCCTCCTGCTCCCACAGCCTCCCCAGCTCCTCTGGGAAAGGGTTTAGGGAGGTACAAGTGGCTCTCAGGGTGTGCGAGTGCCCTTGGGCTGTGCCCAGAGCTGGGATGAGTCTCACACCTCATGTGAGGAGAGCTTTGAGCAGCCCCTGCAGTCAGGAGCCTCAGGATGAGGAGGATGAAAAACAAAGCAGGTTTGGGTTCCGGTTCTCACCCAGGCAGGGCCCTGGCACTGAGGAGGTGTTCTATAGGTAGAGAGAAGAATTCTCTGGATCAGGAATTCCTTGTCCTTGTGGTGAATTTCACCCCTCAGACCCCAGCTGGGAATGGCTTCTTGCTGGGCCAAGCAGGTCTGGGAAATTCCAGAGAAGTTTGCTTGTCAGGGAAAAGATTCCATCTTAAACCTGCTGGTTGGGAATGGGGAACTGGTGGCAACTGGGATGGTCTTGGCCCCAGTGCTCCTGAAATTATTATTGAGTTTAATGCTGTCATTGCAAGGAGAGAGATGGACACAGGAGCTGCCTCCCAAGACTTGGAGAGAGGAAATGTTCTGGTGCTCAGCAGAGTTCCCTGGGAATCTTCAAGGGGCTTCTTTGTGACCCTCTGGAGCAGGAAATCCCCAGGTCTGGAGGGCAATCCCAGTGCCCAGCCCCTCTCCCTTCCCACTGTGCCAGGGCACAACACCCCCTCCCTGCTCCCCCAGCACAGCACTCCAGATCCTGCTGCTTTTCCATAAAAAATCCTTTTTATTGGCCTCTCTCTCAGTGCTCCCTCAGCGCCTGCAGCCAGGCAGGATCTTCGGGGCCTTGGAGCCCCCGCAGGCCTCAGGCTTCTCCCCCTGCCAGAGAGCAGCCATGAGAGCCCCAGCAGGGACAGGGACATGTCCCCAAGGCCTGCTGTCCCCACAGAGCCCTGTCCCACCTGGTAGAGGTGACAAACCAGCGCCAGCAGCGAGGCCTCGGCCTGTGCCTGCAGCTCGTCAGTGTGCTTCTGTGGGGGGACAAGGGCAGGTCAGGGGCCTTTTCAGGCCGTGAATATGGGTCCCAGATTTATGGGGCTGGGGCTGTAACAATGGCTTTTCAGGCCATAAATCTCGGAGAGAGGCCGAGCAGGAATTGATGACAGAATCTGTTTTGTTTTTAGTGCTGTGTTTTGTTCTAGGGGGGTTAGCAGTTGTACCTAAACCTTCCCCTTAGTACGGGGTGCTGGGGCTGGTTGAAGCAGTGGTTGCAGGGTGTGGTTGACTGGTAAGTTTGGGGGTCTCTTTTGTCTCTTTGGTGCTTGTTATGGTTTATTTAGGGGGGATGTTGGTAGTGTTTGTTTATTCAGTGTCACTGGCGGCGGATCCTTATCCAGAGGCTTGGGGTAGTTGGGGTGTTGGTTATGGCAGGTTTAGATTCTGGTGCCCATCACCCAGCCAGGGCCCTGGCACTGAGGAGTTCTACAGGGAGGGAGGAAAATTCTCTGGATTAGGAATCCCTTGTCCTTGTGGTGAATTTCACCCCCCAGACCCCAGCTGGGAATGGCTTCTTGCTGGGGCAAGCAGGGAAATTCCAGAGAGAATTGCTTGTCACAAGTGCTCAGGGAAAAGATTCCATCCTAAACCTGCTGGTTGGGAATGGGGAACTGGGATAGGGCTGGTTGTGATGGTGGGGTTTGTCATGGGGGGTGTGTTGGGGTTATGGGTGGATTGAGGGGATGGTGAATATTGGGAGCTTGTTGTTGGACTGGTCAGATTTTAGTGTTGTATTCAGAGGGTGAACAGCCATGGTTACAGCCCCAGGGTGTCCCAGCCCCCCTGGCACCCTGTGCCCCCCTGCCTTACCCCGTTGATGGTGATCCAGGGCACGTACTGGTGTGGAGGATCCAGAGCCTCGGTCAGCTGGGCGTTGTGGTGCATCAGGGCCACCCCCGTGTCCCCCTGCACGCAGGCGCTGATGCGGCCGCTGTCCACCTCGGGGGCGTAGATCTGCAGGCACTGCGGGCACAGGGGACACTCAGGGGGACAGGGACATCCCCCATGAGGGGCAGTGAGGGGCGGGGAGGGGACATACAGCCTCCAGGTTCTTGGTGACGGAGCTGCCCGACTCCAGGCAGAAGATGACGGGGAAGTAGGTGCTGAAGTTCTTGGCCTCGTGCATCAGACAGGCCTGGGGGGACAGGGCGGGCGATGAGGGGACACTGGACCCCTCCATGCCAGCCCTGTGGGAACGGGCACCATCACCTCCATCATGTTGCCCAGGCATTCCTCAGGGCCGTGCTGGCACTGGAAATCCAACTTGCCGCTGACGTTCCTCTCCTGTGGGACCAAGAGGGATGAGCAGGGCTGGCACCACCAGGGAGAGCACCGGCTCCTGTCGCAGACATCTTTCCATTAAAAATCCTCCCTTAGGATTTTTTCCTTCTGAGAAGCCTCAGAAACAAAATGTAAACATTGATTATCTGCTGCTGTGGAATGCAGCTGGATCTGTGATTAGTCTCTTGTAGATGTTTGGAATTAATGGCTAATCACGGCAGAGCTGGCTCTCTCTCTGTCTGAGCTACAAACCTTTGTTATTCTTTCTTTTCTATTCTTAGCCTAGCCTTCTGATGAGAGCTTTTCTTCTATTCTTAGTATAGTTTTAATGTAATATATATATATCATAAAGTCGTAAATCAAGCCTTCTGAAGTACGGAATCAGCATCCTCATCTCTTCCCTCATCTGAAAACCCCTGTGAACACCATCACAGGCTCCTACCTGGGCATTGCCATAGGGCACCAGGGTGATGTTTAGCATCTCGTCGGGCAGCAGCAGCCAGGTGGGGAAGAGTTTCAGCACCAGGAACTCGCGGCACGCCGGGCACAGGCTCTCGTAGTACAGGCTCAGCTGCACGGGCGCGGCCACGGGGCGCGGGAGGCTCGGGCAGCGGCTCTGCACCTGCACACGGGAGGGTTTCGGGGTGCACGGGGGGGTATGGGTGCTGCACCCCCGTTCTAGTGTCTGTAGGGATGGGGTGAAGCTCCGGGGTGCAGGGAAGAAGGGGGAGATGAGGGCGCGCAGGGCTGGAGGGAAGTGAGAGTGGCCGGGAGTTTTTGGGGCTTTCCACCAGAACTTCCCCAAAACATTTCAGGGGAAAATAAATTTAGAGCAGGATGTGCCTGGGTGGGGGGATAGCCCAGCACCCAGTGCCAGGGGGAAGCTGCAGCCCCGTGGGGCTCACAAGGCACTGTCAGCACCCGGCTGTTTGGGGCAGAATAAGCCAAAAAGCGGTTTTAGGCTGAAAAAGCAGAAGTGCCAGGGGCAGCTGGGGAGGGGATGCGGGCAGGGTTCTGCTGGACCACAGCCGTTCCCGGGAGGTCTGGGGAATGCCGTGGTGCCCGTGTGGCTCTGAGCATCCCTGTGGATGCGACAGTCTGAGCGACACTCGCAGCTGGCACTCGCTCCAGGCATCGCTGCCCCAGCCCTGTCCCCGCGTCCCCGGGCAGGCAGGAGGTGACCCCGCGTCCCGGTGACCCTGCCCTTGTCCCCAGCCCCAGCAGCAGCAGCTCTGACCTGGCAGGCGACAGCGGTGTCCCGGGAGCTGCACCAGCGGTGGGCAGGGTGATCACAGCCGGGGGCCGCGCCGAGCCCCGGCGCCACCAGGGCCACCAGGGCCACCAGCACAGGCAGCGCCACCGCGGGGGCCATCGGGACGCCGGGGTGACGCGGAAATGAGCCCGTCCCAGCGGGGACTTTTAAAGCCGGGCAGTGCCCGCCCTCCGGCCCTGCCTGCCCTTCCTGCCGCCCCGGCCGCCGCCTCCCGTGACGCCGCCGCCCCACGTGGGCTCCGCCGCCGCCGCTCCCGCTGCCCCGAGCGGGCTGGGATCGGTCCCCGCTGTCCCCGGGCTGGGATCGGTCCCCGCTGTCCCCGGGCTGGGGATCGGTCCCCGCTGTCCCCGAGTAAGGGGATCGGTCCCCGCTGTCCCCGGGCTGGGGATCGGTCCCCGCTGCCCCCGAGGGAACTGGGACTCGGTTCCCCGCGGGTTCTGGCAGTGAAACCCGGCCCGAGCAGCCACGCGTGGAGCTCCCCGAGCAGCAAACGGGGCTGGGTGTCGGCACAGCCTGCGGTGGGTGCGGGACGGGGCTGCAGCCCGAGATATCCCGAGTTCGATCACGGGAACCTCGCGGTTCCCCCGTTTGTAGCCGCTGTTTCCGGCCCCTTCTCAGCCCTACAAAGCCGGTGTGCACAATCCTGGAGCGATGGGTCACATCCTGCACCCAGCCCAGGAACTGGGGCCCGGCCCCACCGCTCTCCTGCCCCCGCACAACCTCCCACAGCAATCCAGCAGCCTCCTTCATTAACTCTGTTTATTTTGTTTATTTCTTTCCTTTTTTTTTCTTTTTTTGGTTGTTTTTTGTGGGTTTTTTTGAAGTACCGTACAAAAAAAAAATTCCTCTTACAGTAACAAATACTGGGTTTACATTAGTAAACATCAACAGAAAGAGCAGAGAGCACTACTGCTGGTAACGGACAGCTCGGGGGGCAGGTTATTCTTTATTGCATATACCTAGAAACTAAAACCTCACGCAGCCACCGCGTCCTCTCCGAGCACAAAGCCTCCACACTGGCACCTTGGGGGTTACACGGGGGAGACCCCCCAGAGCAGGGACACGGAGGGACAAGGCCCAAACGGTGTCCTGGGGAGCAGGGACAGCCATGTGGCACCCACGGGACGCGGGCGTGCGGCTCGGCTGGGGGACGCGGGCGTCACAAGCAGCAAAGCACAGCCTCAAAACATGGCCGGGTTCAGAACGAGCCAAAGCAGCAAAAAGGACAAATCACAAGGAGCTTTTAATGCTGAGGGAGCCCAGCCCGGGGAGAGCAGGGGGAAGCACCGTCAGGGAAAGGCAGCCCTGGGGAAGGGCATCTTCCTCCTCGTCGTACACAGGACGCTGTGAGCAGTGCCCCGTCAAGGACAGGCTGCCAGCAGGCAGGGAAGGAAGGCAGTGCTGCAGGAGGGATGACTGTGACCCCCCCTGGGCTGTGGCCGGACAGCAGGAAGGGACAGCACGGGGAGAACAACAGAAATTCAGCCAAAAGGAGAAAAACACATAAAGGAGAAAGTGAAGCTGGAATTTCCCTGGGCAGCAAAGCCAGGTGAGCAGCAAGCAAGTGTTGACAGGTGACAGCTTCAAGCTGAGACTCTTCCAGATGCTCAGCAGGTCCTGGCATGGGCAGGGAGCAATCCCCCAGGCAGGGGTGGCCCCAAGCTCAGTTTAGGGGTGGTGGTGGAACGTGGAGCCCATGGGATGAGGGGCTGAGGATCCCATCTGCCTGCAGCCTGTCCTGGGATCTGGGGATGTGCTGGAAGTGCAGGGACAAGCACAGGACCAGCAGAGTCCCCAGGCTGAAAGGGTGGGGAACACTGTCAAAGCTTTGGAGTGTTGGTGCAGCCCCCTGGTCACTCCACAGGCCCCAGGAAGATTCTGGATAGAGCTGTGAGGACTGAGCTCCCTGCCCCAGGCCCACGTGCCCTCATCTCTCACGTGCCCAAGTCCCAAATTATTCCCTTACTCATCCCTGGCAGCTTTTCCCAAGTGATCCCCGAAACCAAGCACAGCCTGTCCTGACCCACTGCCTGCACCTGAGCACCAAACACTGACAAACCAGACCCAAAACCAGGGCCCAGGGCCTGGAGAGAACATGCAGAACACAGAATGGGGCTGTACAGCTGAGCAGAGGAGAGCTGCCACAAGCAACAGGAATGGGATGTTTGCTCCAGCAGCCCCAGCTCCAGAAGGATCTGGGGACAAGCCCGGAGCAAGGCAAAGCAGCAGAGCTGGCCAGGGAGGGAGGGACAGTGCAGGTGGCACATCAAGGACAGGATGCAGGCACAGCATGAGCACAGAGCACCCCATGGATCCAGCAGAACCCAAGCTGCAACGGGAAACAGAAGTGCCAAACTCCACAGCATCCACCTGCCTGTCCCAAGGAGGAGCCCCAGAGAGGGAAGGAGCCACTCTGGAAAATCAAGAGGATCAAGAATGCTCTCCTCCAGCCAGGCAGCTGAGATAACCCAGGAAAGCAAATGCCACCACGGCTTCAACTCTCAGCTCAGCTTTTAAAGCTCTTCCAGACCCACCTGGGCTGCCCTGGGGCCCTCTGAGCTCGGACACAGCGCCCTGCCTGCAGCAGCCAGCTGTGCTGGGCAGCCCTGCCCCGGCCCCATACAGTACCCATGATTTAAGTGCTTTGCATACATAGTTCACCATCATGCAGATACATTTCAGCATGCCCTGGGCCCCACAGATGTGTCCTCCTGCAGCAGAGAGGTCCTTCATTGCAGGTAGGGCTTGTAGTGTGCGTTGGACTGCAGCCCTCTCCTGCTTCAGCTGCAGGGCCCGGGGCTGTGCCAGCCTGGCAGCTGCTGCCCACGCTGGGGGTGGCACTGGGGGCTCAGCAAACACCAGCACCAGGGGAGCAGCTGGTCACAAAAAGAACCATATTTACAGAGCTACAGTCAGCTTCAATGGGTTACGTGTGCAGAGAGTCACCGAGACCGGCCGGAAACAACGAGCTGTGCATGCCACAGATCCTGCCAGGAAAACACGGGTACCAACACGGGTTTCACAGCTTCGTTGGCACAGCTAAGGTGGGAGATTCGTGGCCAAGCAGATCCTCCCAGCCCAGGCAGCAACACTCCAGAGGTGGTTATGACAAGAGGGAATGGTGGCCAGGTGGGGCACAGCACGGAGCGAAGATCTCAGCCAGGGAGCCCCACTGAGGATGAGGTTTCTCCTTCCTAAATGTGTCTCTGCATGCAAGAGCAGCACCCCTCGTACCAGACACCATCACAGCCTGCGAGGCCACTCAGAGAAGTGAGAGAGAAGGATGCACACACTCAGTGGAGCCTCCTCCTCCTCTGCCTCCTCGGGTGTCCAGGCAGGGAACCCCTCGGTCCCAGCACCGAGGAATCAAGAACCAAAGCTCTACAGTGATGCGTAGCGGGGCGACCTGCCAGCAAGAAGGGGATCTGACCTGCTTGTCAGGGAAGGGGAGGGGGCTGTGCTCACCCCCAGCAATTCAATCACAACTGGATCCCACCTCCTAGAGGCTGGAGGCCACTGCAAATCTACAGCCCAGCCTTTTCTGTCCCATCAGAAACACGGGTTTCAGCTACTGACCAAGAGGGACATCAGAAACGGTCACAGACATCTCAAGAGGCTCTGAAGGAGCAGGAGCACAGAGACTCAACTATACAGGGTGCAAGAGTCCAGAGCCAGAAAGCAGCGCCCTGGGGAGAAGCTGAAGGCAGCTGTTGTGTTGTGCATGGGCTGCTCATCTGGCTGGTGGCTGGGAGAGGACCGGGTGAGCCAGCGTGACATTCAGGGAGTCATTGTGCTGCACCAGGGACGTGTGCTTGTAGTGCAAGACCAGGTCCTTGAGGGAGGCGTAGAGGTTGTAGGGTTCAGCAAACCCATAGCCTGTCGCTGTCTTGTAGATCACGCAGTGCTTGGTGTCACCATCCACCCTGCCAGGGAGACATGGAGCCTGGGTCAGCAGTGGGACAGGGGAGCACAAGCAGGGCCACCAAAGCAGTGTAAACACCTGGCCATGGCTGGAGAAGCCAAGGCAGATGGGAGCTGTCACCTCCAGCATCCAGCAAGGGGAGGGTGGAGCAATGTGGGAACACAACCTGGGCCAGCCCCATTCCAGGGATCCCATCCCATCCCATGGATCCCATCCCATCCCGCCTCATCCCATGGATCCCATCCCATCCCGCCTCATCCCATGGATCCCATACCATTCCATGGATCCCATCCCATCTCATCCCATCCCATGGATCCCATCCCATTCCATGGATCCCATACGATCCCATCCCATCCCATCCCATCCCATGGATCCCATTCCATCCCACCTCATCCCATGGATCCCATCCCATTCCATGGATCCCATCCCATCCCATCCCATCCCATCCCATCTCATCCCATCCCATCCCATCCCATCCCATCCCATCCCATCCCATCCCATGGATCCCACCCTACCCCATCCCCACCCCACCCACACATGGATACTCACACCACGGAGCAGGCATAGCACCCCTTCTGGCTGCTCTCACGGATCAGGAAGGTGCCGTCCCGTTTCCCACACAGCATCTCCTCTGCCTGCACACGGTTGATCTTCCCCACGTACCACGTCCTCTCCTCGTGGTGGGGCAGCTCCTCCTCGTCATCCATCATGGAGTATTGACTGCAGTTGAGCACAGGCAGGGTCAGATTCCTTAAATTTGAGTGTGTGGCCCCCATTTCTCCCCTCACTGCTAGCTGCCATCGCCCATCAGGCAGGGAACACATCCTGGGATTTGCCCACAGCACAAACAGAACCAGCTGCAGAACCTGTGCTCCCACATCCCCCAAATCCAACAGCACACGAGCAGGACACTCACTCCTCTGTCTCGTTCTTGATGCCCAGCCACTCGTTGATCTTCTTCTGCCGGGCACCCTTCTGCGTCAGCCACCTGAGAGGGGGAGGAGAGCAGAGCTCTGAGCGCGGCTGCAGCGAGCCCCGGGCGCGGCCGTCACCAGGGGGCAGCAGCCGCCGCTGCCGGGGAGCGCCGGGCCCCGAGGCCGCGCTGCGGGAGCGGCTCCAGCCCCCAGCGGGCTGCGAGCCGGTCCGACGAGCCGCGGAGCCCCGCGGGAGGCAGGCGGGTGGCTCCCGGGAAGCGCTGCAGGGGCACTACGTACACCAGGTACTGGTCCCGCAGCTTGCGCAGCTGCATCAGGTCTGGCTTGAGGCTGTTCATGCGCTTGTCGATCTCCCGGTTCTCCGAGGCTTGTTTCTTCAGGTCCTGCTCCAGCTTCATCTTGCTGTCGTGGATCTCTGTGATGCGGGACTTGAGCTTCTCCGAGTTCATGAGGATCCTGGGAGAGATAAGGGGGGGGTGGTTTAGGCTGTGAGCCAGAGTGGGGGAGGCAGAGGAGGCAGCCTGCCAGCTCCAGCCCACAGCATGCTGCTGGAGAGACAAGGAGTCCACATGCCTCGGCTCTGTGCTGAGCCAGGAGGATCCTTGCAGCCCCTGGGGCCCTTCTGCAGGCAGGACAGGCCCCCACCACCCCCATGCTCACCGTTGCACCTCCTTCTCGTTGCCCTCCCTCCGGAAGCGCTCGATGTACTCCTTGCTGCACTTCTCCTGCGTCTGACACTGCTCCTCAAAGATCTTGATCGTCTCATTGAAGGCCTCGATTGCTGTCCTCTTCATCTGCAGCTCCTGGGGACAAGGGAGGGAGAAGCTGAGGAACACTGCTGCACATGTGCAGAAATGTTTCACCTTCCCCAAAGCAGCTCTGTCCTTGCTGCAGGCAAAATATCCCTCTCTTCCAAGCCCATCCTCTGGGGATTGCCTGTCCATGAGCTGACAAATGAGGCAACAGGTGCCCCATCTCTGCTCTCCCCTGTGCACAGCAGGGTGGCTGCCAGCACTCAGGGGGTGACAGAGCAGTGCCCACATACCTGGGATGTACGTGTGTACTCCTCATACAGCAGGTCGTACTCCCAGCTCTTGTCCTGGTACTGCTGGTGATAAACCTTCAGCTGCTCCCCCACAGCTTCCACGCTGTCCTCCTTCACCACCTGGTCCTGCCATAGGCACAGCCTCAGTCAGGACCTGCTCCAGCTGGTCCCACAAAACCCCACAACAACACATTCCAGCACACAGGGAGAGGGATGGGACATTATCAACTACCAAAAGGGCAGGGATGCATGAACAAACACCCCTGGTTCAGGCTGTGCTTGCCAGCCACGTCCCTGCAGCTCAGGCCTCACCTGCTGGTACTTGGAGATGGGGTAGAGCAGCCTGGTGTCCAGCTTGGCGTTGTACTGGGCGAGTGACTCGTGCCTGTAGTGGGTGATGAGCTCCACCACCGAGCCGAAGGTCAGCGGCTCCGAGAAGCCGTACTTGCCTTCCCGATGGAAGATCTTGATCAGCTTGTTATTGCCTCCCTTCCTGTATGCAGGGGAGAGCAGAGGGCACTTAGCACCACCCCAGCCAGAGACCTTGGCAGCCCGGGAAGCACAGGGACACGTCCCACGAGCTGCACCCCTGAGGCTCCCAGGGGATCCCAAAGCCCTACCTGAGTGTGAGTGTGTACTCCCCCTGGATCTTGCTGGAGGCATCACGCACCAAGAAGGTCCCATCTGGTGTGTCCCGGAGCTTCTCATTCACCTCCTCCCTGCAAGGAACAGGATGGTCACGGCCTGGGAGGTGGCCCCAAGGCTCAGCTGATGGACAGGGCACCCCAGGTGTGAGCTGCCTTACCTGGAAATGTCCCCCCAGTACCACTCGGCGTCCTGCAAGGGCGCGTTGTTCCCGTTGGCCAGGCTGGCTGCGCTGGGCTTCGGCTTCGGCGGTTTGGGAGGCAGGGCTGTGAGAGGAGGAGGGAGGAAACAGGGTGAGCCCAAATCCCAGCCCCTCACTGGCAATTCCTGAGTCCCCCTCCCTGCAGTGACTGGCACAGGAAGGCCCCTTGGCCACCACGTTCACTGGAGCTGCTCCAGGCACATCTCCAGCAGCTGAACACCTTGAGCCGGCCTCCAGGCCATCAAAACACCCTGAGCAACCCAATCATGGGGGCAGAGAGTCCACACCCACAAATGCCAGTGCCTCAGGCCCCAGGGAAGGGGTATCTCAGTACCTGGAGGCAACTGCTCTGGCTCCAGCTCCTTTGTCTGCAGAAGTGTCTCCAGAAACAGCACGGAGAAGTCAGGGCTCAGCTCTGGGCTGCAGGGAGAGAAGAGACAAGTTAAGAACAGCAGTTGTGGGGTACAACATGGCGCTGCTCCCACATCCCCTGGGGTCAGCTGGTTCACCCCAGCTGCCAGACCTGAGGCTGTCAGGGCAGCAAGGGCTCTGTCCCAGCTCTGAGCCCCACCTCTGTGTGCTGCCTGCAGTTCAATCCCACGTGCAGCCCAGCAGGGACTGGACTCCTTGTCCTGGCAGGCCCAGTGGCCGGAGCTGGGAGCACTCTGGGACCAGGAGCCTGACGTACCTGGCGCCAGGCAGCCGGAGGAGCAGGGGCCCGAAGATCTCTCCCAGGGCCCGAGGGTGGAGGCTGTTGCTCTCGGCCTGCTGCGATACCTTCCCCAGATGCCGGAGCAGGAACTGCAGGGTGAGCGTGTTCTGGAGCGGCACCGCAGGCGACTCCAGGGCCAGCAGCAGCTGCTTCCGGCAATTCTCTGCCTGGGGGATCTCTGGGGAGAGAGCAAGACACGAGGGAAGAGCTGGGACAGCCGGCACCACTCTCCACGCTCAGGCTGTGTCACAGCACAGGAGAGCTGTCAGCACTGGGGGCCGTGTGCCAGGCCCCATAGGGACAGGGCTTATTTTAATATCCCACCCCACCCAGGCACCCATTCCCAAGGCAGCCAGGGAGGCCCTTACCCTGCAGGATGCGAAGGATATCTCCGTGCACTGACACTGGCACCACGGGGGAGGGCAGGTCCTGCAGGTAACCTCGCAGTGCCTCGCCCAGGGAGTGCACATCCAGGGGCTCCAGGTCACCCAGGGTCCAATCTGTCAGGGCACAGATTTCCCATGGGAGGGTGGACACAGCACTGGGCACCCAGCTGCCAACATCCAGCCCACAAACCATCACACAGCAGCAAGCTATCATGAGAGCTCATTTAGCACCACGAGGGAGCCCAGGCAGCCTTCAGGCAGCTCATGTGACACACAATGTGCACCCCATAAATAAGCTAGCTCTGGGAACCCCAGCAGTTCCCCTTGGGAGAGAGCAGAGATCATTCTGGGTACTCACAACCTTTGCTCTGAGCCCCAACAGAAGAATTCTGGGCAGGCTTAGCTCAGGTGAGAGTTTTGCTCTCTGCTGCCAGCAAGAGTCGAGCACAGACTGAGCAGCCACACGCCTCCCTCGAACACAGGATTTTGGGAAGCACAAAAAGCCTCTCCCAAGAGCACAGCCTGGATTTTGGGAAGCACAAAAAGCCTGTCCCAAGAGCACAGCCTGGCAGCTCTGTGTGCTTGGGGTTTGCAGGAACGTCTGCGGGAGGGGACTCGCCAGCGTGGTGCCGGATGAGGCCCCAGCCCAGCCGAGAGGCAGACGGCTCCCAGGGCTCCCTGGGAGCACAGACATCGGCTCCAGCCACCAAGCCAAGCTCAAAGATCCTCCCTTGCTTATTAGTGGCATGACAGAGCCAGAGGAGCCTCCAGCAGCCCCATCAGGAGAGCAGGGGACAGGCACAGGGGTTCTGTGAGCCAGCCCCCCACGGATGGAGCCAGGGATCCCCCCTGTCCCATCCCTTCCACGCAGGACAAGGCTGTGGTGGGATGGGGACAGCCCAGCCCCAGAGGCAGCGTGCTGGGAGTCAGGAACTGCCGGGGACAGGCGAGCCTGGCCTGGATTGCATTACTGCTGGCGCTGTCACATCCACTAATCTCCTCCATCTGAGCCGATTCGCCTCCACTGCGCCGAGCTGGTTCTTACCGGTTCTCAGCGCCTGCCTCAGTTCGGAGCCAGATGTCCTGTACAACATCTCGCTGTCCAACCCTGCAGAAGGGGGGACACTGCTGTCAGCTCCAGCCCAGGCACTGTTTCGGTGCCAGCTGGGCCATGGTTGTGGCATGGCCAGGCCTGGATGGTGTCCAAGCCAATCCCCCTGCTGCAGCCCCCTTGGTCCCCAGGACACCCGGTTCAGTGGCCCCATTTCTCCACCATGGCACAGATCCAGGCTGGGATCTGAGAAACACTTCCCAAACCCCAGCACCCACCCAGTGTGTGTAGGTGCTCAACCCAAACACCCTCACGGGCCTCAGCAGCTCAACCCAGGGAGGAAGATGAGAGCAGCTGCGTCCTGTGTGTCCCACAAAGCTCAGGTTTCATTGTGGGGTTTTGGGGTGTATCAGCATGGCCCCCTTACCTTTCTTCTCAATAGCTTCCACCAGCTTCACCAGGAGCGGCGGAGCAATCTCGGGAGGGCTGAACTGCTCCTGCAAGTCCGGGAGAGGAGACCCTGGGGGGAGAGGGAGGGAGAGAAGGGCTCAGCACCAGCAGCACAGCTGGGTCAGGGTACAACCCAGGCAACTCCCAACAGGAGCAAGGAAAGCTGTGGCCCCTGCTGTGAGGCAAACACAGCATGCAGCCTGCAAGCAACCTGCCCAGCACTTGTTGAGCTCCAGCCCTGACTGGGTGTGCACAGGGAGATATCTGCTGCTCTGTGCAGAGGCCTGGAGACAGAGCCCACCCCCCTGGGGACCTGCACCCCCCCGGGCAGGCAGCACAGGGGTTACCAGGGCTCCTGGAGCTCAGGGCTGGGTCCCTGCCCAGCACAGGGGCTGCGTAGGGCTGGCAGGGGAGCGGGGCCAGGGAGCTCGCTCTGCTCGTCGTGGTGAGCTGTGATTAATCCAGCGATTCAGACAGAACGCCGTGTCAGCAAATTCCTGCCCTTGATTGCTCGTTTAACATGGAAACCGGCCCTGTGCCTCCCCCTCCCCGTGAGCCCACAGCCTCTGTGCAAGCTGCTACAGGGCACAGCCAGCCCGTGGCACGGGACCAGCATCCCCCCATTCCTGGGGGATCTGCAGCCCTGTTTCAGGCGGTATTCCACTGCCACTTCCAGAAAATCTTGAGGTTCTGGCTGCAGGCACCCCCTCCCCTGTGCATGCCGGGGCAGGAGCACGCAGGCCTGGCTGAGGAGCTGCCAGCAGGAGGTTTGCCGAGGGATGAGCGGTGCCAGGCTCCATCCCCTTCTAAAGCAGCACCAGCCCGAGCAGGAGCTTCCTCCAGGCTGGTCCAGAGCACCTGGCAGACCCTGGGGAGCCCGCAGAGGGTGAGGACACCCAGCACACTCCACTGTGCAGAGGCAGAGCCAAGAGGCTGCTCCCCGTTGCGAAACAGCTCCGTTGTCATGGATCTGACCCGAGCTCGCCTGGTGTGGTCTCACCACAAGGCGCAGCAAGCTGGAACTGAGCACCCAGCTCAGCCTCCTGCACCCAGGGCTCGAGGGGAGACACAGCAGCCAGGGGAGGGAAGGGGAGGGGAGGGGAGGGGAGGGGAGGGGAGGGGAGGGGAAGGGAAGGGAAGGGAAGGGAAGGGAAGGGAAGGGAAGGGAAGGGAAGGGAAGGGAAGGGAAGGGAAGGGAAGGGAAGGGAAGGGAAGGGAAGGGAAGGGAAGGGAAGGGAAGGGAAGGGAAGGGAAGGGAAGGGAAGGGAAGGGAAGGGAAGGGAAGGGAAGGGAAGGGAAGGGAAGGGAAGGGAAGGGAAGGGAAGGGAAGGGAAGGGAAGGGAAGGGAAGGGAAGGGAAGGGAAGGGAAGGGAAGGGAAGGGAAGGGAAGGGAAGGGAAGGACACGTGTCAGGCACCCAGCAGCTCTGCAAAGGTCTGTGCTGCTGGAAGCGGGGACAATCCCACAATGGAGTGAGCTCCTGGGCACGGTGTTGGTGTGGGGAAGCTGCAGGCAAACTTCCAGGCTGGCAGCTCCCTGCCTGACCCTTGGGAAGAACTGAAAGGAGAGTAAATACTGGCGCTGCCCACGTGGCCCGGCCGGGAATGTGCTGCTTCAGCAGGCAGCAGCTTGTCTTTTTTTGTCAGGCACAGAGCGGGGAGCCAGCAGCAACTCCTGAGCCTGCCGGGCCTCCGGGCTGGGCTGCCGTGGTGAACAAGGCTGCTCACAGCACAGCCCGGGCAGCTGCGGAAATATTCCCGAGCCGCATTTTCCGCTCGTGTTCTCTGCGGAAGGCAAACACCAGCAGCTCGTAAATCCAGCAGCACAACGCTGCTCCCGGGACAGCTGTGGGGCTGGCCCTGCTCCACGAGGGACACTGAGGGGCTCAGGGGTCCCTGCCAGCCAGGGCAGGAGCTGGAAAGCAGGGAAGGAGCTTTCAGGAGATGGTTCTGCACCTCCTAAAGTGCACACCATGAGGAAATAAGACAGGCTTGGCTCAAATACGGTTTTTCCATTGCAAAAATGTGTCTCTCCAGCAGAATACAGAAATAAAGTATCACAGAATATCCTGAGCTGGAAGGGAACCACAAAGATCTTCAAGTCCAGCTCTTAAGTGAATGGCCCATAGAGGGATCAAAGCAGCAGGCTCTGGGTGTTTGAACTGCCTCCCTGTGCCCAGAGTGGAGGCTGGCTCTGGGGATGGCCCCACAGGGCAAAACTCAGTGGAGCAGGGAGAGGGAGCACAGGGATCCTGATTAGTTGCAGAACAGAGGGGGAGAAGGATCTTGGAGATGTAAGAGTGGGACAAAGCTGGTCTCACGTGCCTTGGTACCCCACCCTCCATCCCAGCGCACGATGCAGAGAGGCAGGCTTTTGCTTTCCTTCCCAAATTTATCTTTGCTGTGCTTCAGGAGCTTTGGCACATATCTTACTCCGCCTCCCACAGACCCCACCAGTGGCTTTGACCACCCAGACCAAACCCCCTTGAGAAGAGGGGAGGGGTGAGGAGGGCAGAAATCCAGCCCCAGAGGGAGCACCGTGCAGGCAAGGGCAGCACAGGCAGCACCGAGCACATCCCAGCAGCACCGAGCAGCAGCACAGAGCACATCCCAGGCTCCTGAGAGGAGCAGCTTTCTTGGAAAGGCAGGTTGCAAGCGGGATGACTCAGGTCAGGCTCTCCTGCCAAGCCAAACGCAGCGGGGCCCGGCCGCATTCCCACCCTGCGGAGATGTTTCCTGGGGCCGCCCCTCCGGCTCCGGGAGCGGGAGGCAGCTGCAGGGAGCTGCACCAGCCCCACAAGCCTGGTTTCGTAAGACCCCAGAGGTGTTTTCACACAGCCAGAAGCATCTGCTGGGGTAGCCGTGGCTCCCAGGCACAGAGGGACGGGGAGGATGCAGCGCTGCCAGCTGGGAGCGTTCCCTGGCACTCTCCAGCTCCTGCTGCTGACCCCGCTCCTCCCATGGACACCAGCACGAGATCTGTCAGGCATGGGAAGGCCAAGTGTGGCTGTCACCCCCCAGAGGATCACAAAATGGTTTGGATTAGAAGGGACCTTAAAAGATCCCCCATTAAACCCCCCCTGCCTTGTGCAGAGACATCCTCCACTAGATCAGGTTGCTCCAAACCCCATCCAGCTCAACCTGGAACACTTCCAGGGATGGGGCAGCCACAGCTGCTCTGGGAAACCTGTGCCAGGGCCTCACCACCCTCACAGTCAGGAATGTCTTCATAACATCTAATCTAAATCTCTCCCTCTTTTAATTTAAAACTTCCCCCTTGTCCTATCACTATCTGTCTGTATAAGAAGCCTCTCTCCCTCTTTTACATAAGCACTGGAAGGCCACAATAAGGTCTCCTAGAGCCTTTTCTTCTCCAGGTGAACACCCCCAGCTCTCCCAGCCCTGCTCCAGCCCTAGGAGCATTTCTGTGGCCTCCTCAGGACTCACTCTAACAGACTCATATTTTTCTTGCCTTGTCCAGACCCAGACTCAGCACGGCAGGTGGGGGTCTCACAATGGAAGAGTAGAAGGGGGAAACCCTGGGGGCTGCAGAGCCCTGGCCACGGGGTTTATGTGCCTGGGAGCCAAACAAACAGGCTGAGAGCAGGCAGCTGCCACAGCTCCACAGGCAGGGCTGAGGCACATTGGCTCTCCCAGGCCGGGTCTGTGCCAAGGCCAGGCAGGCTGGAGGCAGCTGCAGGTGCAGGACAGCCCATGCCCAGCCCCAGGGTGGCTGCCTGGCCCCAGCGAGGGCTCTGCGACCCGCAGGGTGGGCAGGCTGCCAGGCAGACAAGCAATTAGCTCCAGTTCTCAGAAGAACTCTTTTAGACCCTGACTTTTCTCCTCTTGCCCAGAGACAAGTAATTGTGTCTCTCAGCAGGGCTGAGCAGCTCTTGGCAGGGAGCACTGCCCCAGGCGCTGCAGGGGCGGGGAGGTGGTGGCTGGGAGAGGTCAGGACTTATCCTGAAGGGAGGGAGCCTGGCAAAACTCAGTGGAGCAGGGAGAGGGACCGTGGGGATCCTGGCTGGTTGCAGAACAGAGGGGGAGAAGGATCTTGGAGATGTAAGAGTGGGACAAAGCTCGCCCCAGGAAGCTCTGCTGAGCAGATTGACAAGCTGGAGGAACAAAGTGCTTTCCTCTGGGCCAGCACTGAGAGAGGCTGGCTTTTGGTTGTGACTCAACTGTACTGCTGCTGGTGGGGCAAGCCAGTGCTGCCGAGCTGAGGGTTTCACTGCTGTTCTATGAAGCCAGTCACACAGCAAGACTGTGGAGGTGCCCCAGAGCAACAGGGCACACAGCAGGGCTTACCTTGCTCCAGAGCCTCGGGCAGCCGGCCACCAGTGGCCCCGGGTGTGGCAGGCAGGGGTCTCTGCACCCGGGGCCGGTGTGAGGGGACAGCGATTTTCACCGGCCCCACGTACTCCACGTAGGTGCCGGGGAAGTCTCCCTTCTGCTTGGTGCGCTCGTTGACGCCCAGGATCCACCCGATCTGATTGGGGGTCTGCTCATCTCCATCTTTGAAGCCCAAGGCTTGCAGGGCCCCCTTGCTCACGACCAGGATGTCCCCGGGCAGCAGGTCAATGTCCTCCTCGCGCTCCTTGCGGTAGGGGTAGAGCGCGCGGTACTGGAAGCCGTCGGTGCTGCCCATCCTCTCTGCAGCGGGAGAAGGGCTCTGAAGGGTGAGGCAGCACGTTCCAGGTGGGAGAGGAGAGCCCTCAGAGGCAGCTCTGCTCCATCAGCTCTCTGAACTGTCTCTGTGTGAAGCAGCACCCCAGGAGCCTGGTCTGGGTGCCCAGGAGCGCTTAGGTGCAGCCCCTTTTCCTCAGCTTGAAACCACGATTCAGCCAAATTATGGAGCAAAGGGAGAAGGAGACGAACATAATCCAGCACTGGTGAGCGGGCATGCAGCAAAGAAACCCGAGATCAGGGTCTGTTTCACCAAAAAAACCAGTCTCTTGGAGTCTGGGGAGGAAAAGCACAGTAGGCTTCCAGCCTGGAACAGCGTGGCACGCTATGTTCCCCTTCCCAGTGCCTGCAAAGAGAAGAAGAATTGTCACTGCACAGCCAGGCACCCCACACCCTCCTGACACGCCAACATTCAAACCAGGGTTCACCTGAGAGAGGCAGGACTCGTTTCTCTCCTACCTAGCAGAGCCCTGGATCCAAGCAGGGCATGCTAATCCCGATTTACACTCCCAAAAGCAAGAGAGGAGCCCGTGGCTGCGGGCAGGAACGCTGCCTCCTCTCTGCTACAGCCAGGCACCAGCTCTGCATCTTAAAGAGGTTCACCCCTGCTTCTTCAGCTTACCCTCCTCGCAGCACTTATGCAAACAAGGAGACAACAAGTGGGACAAAACAGCCTTTATGCAGGATAACTTTTGCATACAGAAAAGGGTGACCCTGCACCCACCAGCTGCAGGCCCTGAATGGGAGCAGAACAAACAGATTTAACCTTCCCTTGTTAAATCGATTAAATTTCACTGTTCACCTTTACATCTCGCCAGGCAATCCCCCACAAAGGCATCTTCTGAAGGGAGCTGCCCATAAATGTAGGTTAACCACGCTTTCAGCAAAAGGCTTTCGAGATGCCCTGCCATTCCCACAGAACAGCACTTCAAAGCTTTGCTCTGAGCAAAAAGTCAATTTTTGAACTTTTCAAAAGCAGCAGCAGCAGCATCAAGTGCAGGCACAGGTTCTCTTCGCAGAGATGGAGGCAAAAGGAGTTAAAATAATCTTCAGAAGCCTTCAAGTCTACTTAGAGCTCCTAACTGCCTTTCAGCTATTCAGAGAGAAATTGAATATGCTGCCTGCCCTGCCCAGAAATCCACCAAAAAAGAATAAACCTGGGTTATAACATGTTGCTGAAGATATGTACGAGCCGGGACATTCCCACCAGCCAGGCACGTCCTCTTTTCCCATCCCCTCCTGGCTGCACAGGCCAGTTTTCCACTTCCCTCAGGCAAATCCCAGAGTTCTGCTTCCCGCAGAAATGGCGTGCGGCCGAGGACCGGACCTGCAAGGCACCGGGGCAGCCAGAACCCAGCCTTCCCAGGGACACCCTGGGCCTGCTCAAATGCTGCTAAAATCCTGCTAAAGGCTTGAGCTGTTTTGGCCCAGAAACCACCAAACCCAGCTCAAAGTCTTGAGCCTCATCTGAAAACTATTAGCGAGCAGGAAGGTGCTTCTCAGGGCTGTGGGAGCCTGGGCAGAGGGAGGTGAGGAGGCAAAGGGAGCCAGGACACCCTTCCCAGAGGGGTCATGAACAACCAAGCATGGCACCAAGCCAGGGCTGCTCTGACTGCTGGTTGGACTCTGTGACAGGCACCAACGGTGGTGATCTGCAGGATTTCAAAATAACCCTTCCGGGCCAGTTACACTTTACAGTTCATATCAGCTACAAATCCCTCTTTCCTCCTGCACGTGGTATATCACCCCTGCACGTGTCAGCACATCTGCACGTGCTGCCACAAAGTCTGGGATCGGGAGAGAGAGGAGCCAGCCCCACCTCTCACAGCCAGGCTCTCCAGCTCGGCACCAGGGCTCCTTCCCGTGACAAGGACAAAAGGCACAAAGAGGCCATGGCACAGGAAACCTGTGCAGCAGCCAGAGCCCGCACCGCCTGCCTGAGCTCGGGCAGGCGTCCCAGCCGGGCTGTCTTTGCCATGAATGAACAGGCACTGCCCGCGGGGAGGTGAGGCACTTGCGGCCAGAGGCGGGTGGGGAACAGGATTGAGCCTGATCCAACTTGCTGGAGAGCTTCTCCAGAGCTCCAGGAGCAACACCAGACTGCAGAATTCATGGAGAGAACCTACAGAGGTTTCTGATGTTCACGGGGGAAGCAGCACAGCCCAGCACGGCCGCTGTGAAAGCTCCCATCGTGCTGGGATAGTGGCTGCAAGGAACTCGCAGCAGAGCCCGCATTTCCCCAATCCAACCAGCCCTAGCCAGGAAAATATTACTTCATAATCCAGAGCATAAAGAGAGATTTATGACCAGGCTGACTGGCTGCCCCTCTGAGCGCTGCCTGTCAGGGTCCCCCAGAGCGGAGTCGCCGTGCCGGGGGCACTGTCTGCATGCCAAGGGCCTGAGTGGCCGCTGGGCACGGCGCTGGCAGCTCCAGCTCCTCCCAGACCCCAGAGTGGCTCCTCTCAGAGAGGACAGACTCCAGAGAGCACCCAGAGGCAGCAAGGGTCAAGGCTCCCCCACAGGCATCCCCTCAGCTTCCACCCGCGGATCCCAGCCCCGACTGCAGGCGGCTCCGACAAGCCAGTGCAGCTGAAGAGGCTGGGAGGACAAAACGCTCAGGCCTGGCAAACTCGTTCAGTAGCTTTTAAAAGCAGATCTGCGTGGAGGGCTGGGAAGAGGAGAGTGACTCTGGAGCACCGAGTGTCTCCAAAGAGCAGGTCCCACAGCTTCTTCCAACTGACTCCTTCACAGCCTTCTTCCCTGGGGTGGGAATGCAGGCACAGCTCTGTGCCACCACGCTCTCCACATCCCAGCAGGTCACTGGGCACATGAAAAAATCCAGACAACTCAGAGCCAGGCTATTCCTGGAGAAGCCTCACCTGCTTTCCTCACACTCAGCCCAGGTGGGCACTGAGTGCTCATGAACATGAGTGAGGAGCCCCCCAGGAGACCCAAATCCTCATGGTTAGTGCCAGCACCGTCCTCTCCGGGGCAACAGCTGTGCTCTGTCCTGCAGAGGCTTCCCTGGCTGAGCTGCACCCTTGGAGAGCAGCTGGCAGAGCTCTGGGGATTGGGAACACACACTTCCCAAAGCCCTGGAACAGCTCTTTGGAGGGAAGGCAGCGCTGAGAGGCCGGGACACGCACGAGCCTGTCGGCTGGAAGCGCACCTCGGAGCAGGAGAGAGCAGCACCTCGCCAAAAGATTTCTGCTGGGCCCAGCTCCAGCTTTGCTCAGCTCTCAGAGAGGAACCTCGTGTGTCTGTGCTGGCGAGCACTTGCTTAGGCTGCTCTGAAAATCCCATGCATCAGACAGCTAAATACCTTTGGTAAATCTATCTCAGCGCCCAGAAACAATCCCTCGATTCATTAACTGCTGTCAATACTTTCTTTGTTTAATACATCGGTTTGAAACAAAAAACACATTACAAGTCTTTTTGTCTGTGCCCAGCACATAAATAAAAGCATCTTAACATTTTAAATGTGGTTCCTGTGCTTTTTAACCCAGTTCCAAATGCAGTTCAAAGTGCAGCTTGACTTGAAGTAAGACTGAGAGGAAAGAATGCATAAAAATATTTAAAAGAAGAATATGCTCACACCAGTATACACAGCTCCAACCTCTCCAAGTTACATCAGATCCTCAGCAAGCAAAACAAACACCATATCGAGTTTGAACTGCAAGTTACAGACAAAAAAACCAAACTTTTCCTTTAATACAAAGAGAAAATAGAACAATGCAATGATGGATGGGAATAAAAATGGACAGGGAATTGCCTGCCACGGTGACATCTGCTGCTGCATCACATCCTTCTGACCCACGCAGCCAGGGCAGCTCTGATGGCCTCAGCTCCTGGAGCTGGCAATGGCAAGCACACCATGGGTCATCCTGTGCCCACCGAGTGGCAGAGAGGGCAGGGGTTGGGCAAACCCCTGATTTATAACCAGGACAAACAGCACAGCAAAGCCCTGAGCTCCCAGGCAGGAACAATGACTGGAGAAAGGTCTGGCGAGGCTGGAGCCATGAGGCAGGCCGTGCTGGAGGCAGCAGTGCCACGAGGAGCAGTGGGGGAAGGAGCTGGGAGAGCCTGCAGGGAGCTGGGGCGGGCGGGAAGCGGAGCTGGACGCGCTCCAGCAGCTGCCCCTGGGGAAGCGGAGCAGGGAGAGCCGAGCCCGGGCTGGCCACGGCGCTGCCAAGCCAGCTGGTATTTCCTTCCAAACAGGGAAAAGCTGCAGGGGAGGAGGGGAGCTATGCCTGAGCTGTGCCCCAGCCAGGCATGGGACAGCCAATGCAGTTTTCACCTCTTCTTTTCCCCAAAAATGCTTCTCAGCTAGCCAGCAGCAGCTCCTGCCCACAGCCACAAGCCACCCTCTGCCAAGGACATGAGCATCTCCTGCTCACGCCTGAGTCTCATTAAATATCTTGCTTTATTCACCAAAGCCCGAGGAAATGAAGGAATATCTGAAATATTTCACTGAAAAGGTCAATGTCATGATTAGCAGGGACACGAGGAGCTGAATAAAACAAGATGACCAACAGCTTCCTCACTTTTGGGAGACCACTGGAGGTCCCAGAGACTCCTGCTCAAAGGCTGGACAGTGTGAGAGCACCTCAGTCTGCACACCTACTCCAAGACTTCTCACACTTCCTTGCTCCAGCTGAAGCTTGTTCTTTCTCAACCACCTCACAAAAATTCTCCTCCTGCCTACAAGACATTTTTATGTGGCCAGAGACTTTTATTTGCTGGCAGTGGGCAGAGAAGGACCCAGCACCTCACTCCAAGCTGCTCTTACACCATCCCCCACGCAGCAAGAACACACTAATTCCATTTTAGGAGCATTCATGGAGCTGGCTTTAGGGATATAGAAACCCAGGAGCTGGATTTTGGCAAAAAAATTACAGTTCTAAAAAAAACCTAAGTACATGAAAAAAAAAAAAAAATCCAACTGCTCTTGCTAACTTATCTGCTTAAAATCACATTCCCCAGGGTATTTGGAATTTATATGATTTATTAGCAGCTCTGCACAGCTCAGCAATCACATGAAGTAACCGACGAGGTAAGAAGCACCCAAGTTAATAGAGCAGCATGATTTGGATATTGGTGAGAGAGCCAAGACCTTCCAACTTGAAGGAAGAAGAAGAAATCCACCATCCCTTCCTCTGTCTGCTTTTCATCTTCCATTACCCAGCTACTTTAGCTCCAAGCTGCGGCTCCAGAGATTCCCAGAGGAATTAAAAGAGCCCTCGATATTATAAATACTCTTTTTCATTGTAAACACACCCCGGCACTCAGAGCTCTGACACGGCTCCAAACTGGCTCCACAAACCACTCTGCTGCTCGCCACATTCCAGCTGAGCCGCGCTCTCCCTTCCAGCCCAGCGCCTTTGTCCAAGCCAGACCCAACTGCAGGCACAGAGGATTTTCCTGTGTGCCTAAAACCTTGTTCCAGCGAGCTGGGAATGCTGGGGTTTGGGGCAGAAATCAGCTTTAGGAGGAACGAGGCCGTGCCACGAAGCTGGAAGCACGAGCTGCCCATGTCAAAGAGAGCCACCAAAGAAACCAAACCATGCCCTGGACTTTCCCACAGGGTGGAAGGCTAGAGCAGAGGCCAGTGCAGCCCCGGGGACACAGCAGCCCTTGGCATGGCGGGGAAGGGTGGGGGAATGGCCAGGAAAGCAGTGATTTAGGCTATATTTACTCAGCTGTCTCCATTCTCTGCTCTCACAGAGAAAGTCACAGGGCCAGTTCCCCAGCGGCTCCAAGAGCTGCTTGGGAAATCAAAGCTGCATTAATGGGAGGAGAGGCAGCCTCGGCTCCATTGAAAGGCAGCGCTGGGGCTGCTCCAGCTCCCCACAGCTCGCTTTTCTCCACAGTTTTACCCCCTGGTTTTATCCCCTCATTGATCACAGACCCCCAGTTCAGGAGGCACAAGACCATGGGAACCTTTCTCCTCAAGGGGCTGAGAAACAGCCCCAGGAAGGGAAGAAATGCAATGGCCAACCTCCCTGGGAAGGAGTGGGGGGGCTCATGCCAGAGCAGGGCTTGGGGGATGCCCTGCAAAGCCACCCTTGGGCTGAACCTGGCACATCCCCGGGCCACCAGCTCCAGCCTGGGAACCGCTGGGTGTGAGCTGCCCCAGGGCAGGGGGAACAGAGCTGGGACCTGAGAGGCCCACGGGAACCCCAGGACCCTCAGTGATGGGGGATCCCTGCACTGTCACCAGTGTGGGGACAGTGGCACAGAGGGGGATCTGTGATGGCTGCAGACAACCAGGAGGGATCCGGGCCCCGGCAATGGAGCAACAAGGACAGCTCGGGGGGAAATGGGGGGGACAGGGACAGCTCGGGGCAGGATTGGGGGTGGGGGGGACAGCTCCGGCAATGGGGGGATAGGGACAGCTCATGGGGAAATGGGGGGGACAGGGACAGCTCAGGGGGAAATGGGGGGTACAGTCCCGACAATGGAGGGGACAGGGACACCTCGGGGGTGGGGGGGGAGGATCGGGGGCACAGCCCCGGCAATGGAGGGGATAGAGGCAGCTCGAGGGGGATTGGGGAGCATAGCCCCAGAAATGGGGGGACAGGGACAGCTCAGGGGGGATCAGGGGTACAGCCCCGGCAGCGAGGGGGACAAGGACAGCTCGAGGGGAAATGGGGGGGTACAGTCCCGACAATGGGGGGGACAGGGACAGCACGGGGGGGGGGGGGATAGGGGGCCACAGCCCCGGCAATGGGAGGACACAGAGACAGCCCTGGGGCGGACAGGGGGGCATATCCTCGACAATGGGGGGACAGGGACGGATCGGGAGGAATCGGGGATCCAGCCCCGTCAATGGGAGGACACAGGATCAGCCCTGGGGGGGACCGGGGGGCATAGCCCCGGCATCACGGCGAAGCCACACGGCAGTGGCAGTGTCCTGGCAGCGGGACACCCTGCGCCGGCAGCTCCCGAAGGGTCCGGGGACATCCTCGAGGCTGCCCCTTGAGGGACAGAGCCAAGCCCCGGGGCGCCTCACGATCAGGGGGTCCCGACGCCCACCCTGGGCCTGGTTCCGATCCGGGCCCGCTGTCCCCGATCCCGATGCCCCTGATCCCGATCCCGCCGCTCCCGGCCCCGCCGCACCTCTCCGCCGGCCCCATCCGCCGCCGCTCGCCTCCAGCCCGCTGCTGCCTCCGGCCCGGCAGAGCCTTGGACAGGCCCGAGCGCCGCCGGAACGGCCCGAACCCGCCCCGGAAACAGCCGACAGCCGACGAGAGAGAACGGAACTGCCCGAATCTATCCCGGAAATAACCGAGAGCAGACGACAGAGGACGGAGCTGACCGAAGGCTCCGGCCCCGCCCCTCCCCTGGCCCGATCGCTATCGGGGCCCCGCCCCTCCCGCGAGACTCTCCGGAAGGAGCCGAGAGAGCCCGGAGGGAGGGCGCGGTGGCGCCCCCTGGTGGCGAATGGAGCAGGCACCGCATCGGGCACCGGGATTGAACCGGGATAGAACCGGGGTAGAACCGGGGTTGAACCGGGATTGAACCGGAAACGGGGCACAGCACTGGCATTGAACCAGGATTGAACGGGGATTGTACCGGCATTGAACAGGGAACGGGGCACAGCACCGGGATTGAGCCGGAATTGAGCTGGGATTGAACTGGGAATGGGGCACAGCACCGGGATTGAACTGGGATTGAATAGGGGTTGTACCGGGATTGTCCCGGGAATGGGGCACAGCACCGGGATTGTACCAGAACTGAACCAGTATTGAACCAGGATTGTACCGGAATTGAACCAGGATTGAACCTGGAACAGGGCACAGCACCGGCCCTGCACTGGGCATGGGGCACCGGGCACGGCACAGGGGCAGAGCATGGGGCATGGATTTGGGAGTGGGGCATGGATTTAGGAATGAGGCAGGGATTTGGGAATGGGGCAGGGATTTGGGAATGGGGCATACCTGGAGTGGGGAGTGGCACCAAGCACGGGGCACTGCCCTGGGCACAGGTCCCTGGGGTGTGGGACACTGCTCCGGGCACTGGCACCACACTGGGACTGGTGCCTGAGCCAGGCTGGGTGCCAGCCTCCCAGTGCCACTGCAGGGCCACCTCCCCTCCCTCCCAGCTGTGCTGGCACCCCATTCATCCCCTGCCATCACCCCCAGAGCGGGCACTCTCTGCCCTGCACTCTCCAGTGCCACTGGACACCACACTCAGCGCAAGGGACGATTTTAATCCAACATAAAACTTCCCGAAGGTACGAACAGAGCCGGGCACTGGGCAGGAACACACAGTCCCCTCGGCTTTTAAGACATTTCCCACTTTAAAAATTCCTCTTCCCACCTTACCCACGCCACCAGTGTGCAGCCAAGCCCCCCATGCCACCGTGCCAGGGGGCAGGGGGTGCCCGGTGTCTCCCCAAAACCCCGCTGCCTTCCCAAGACCTTCCTACAGAGAGAGGAGGGAGAAGCAAAGGAAACACGGAGCAGCTCTGGTTGCTCATTTCTGGGGGGTTTAACAGCACCAGTTGAACGGGAGAAGCGGGATACGGAGCCTGGCACAAACCACACGTGCACAAAAGAATCCAACACGCAGCCCAAAAAAATCCACCGGGGTAACGGTGACACCTGATGGCAGCGGGGTTGGCAAACCAGGGATGTCCCCCTGTCACCAAACCACGGCAGGGGAGGGGAGGCCAGAACATGCATCAACAAATGGAAACGTTTATAGGCCAGAAAACGGTAGAAACGGGGGAGAAATGCTGGGTTGAGCTGTTGTTTGTTGGATAGAGAGCAATGAGGGGGGAAAGAAAGGGGTGAAATTCCCAAATAACAAGTGGAGCAGCACAGGTGCTCACTGGGTTAGGGCAATTTAAAAAAAAAAAAATTAAACTGGGATTTTCTAAGTGTATGTGCACTGACCTACCAACATCATGGGATTTTTGAAAGAGCAAAAACTGACCCTAAAAGTCCCATTGATATTCCCATCTGGGGAATGTCTCAGTTTTCCCCACCTGGAAGGGCCAAATGGAGGCTATAAAATCTCCAAATAAAATAATTAAATCCTTTTTATACCTCCTATAAGCTTATAAAATTATCCATATGTTCATCATCTGATGATCCATATGCAAAGAATATTTCCCCCCCCCCCCCCCGCATCCCAGCATTTCGGGGATGTTGCTGTGGATTTGGGGTTTTGTTTTAATTTTAAATATTAGAGTTATGGGGTTCTTAGGAGAGTTGGAGTGTTTCCAGCTAGAACTGGAGTTTAAAAGTAGGGAAAAGCAAGTGGGTTAGAAAACAGTGGGCTGGGAGACGCACGGGAAAGGCTGGGACTCCCAGAGCTGGGTTGGCCCCTGCGACAGTCCTGCACTGCCCGTTTAGCTTATAAAAAGTAATAAATTAATTAAGGAATATTTGCATCGAGTCCTTTTCTGTACACAGAGGTTGGGGCCCAGCTGGGGAAACGCCGCTGCCGGAAAAGCTCCTGCGTCTCTATAAAAATATGAGCATCTTTCAGGGAGTACAAAAAGCCTTCCAGGGGGGCGAAGTGCCGGGGCACAGCCGGCCCGGCCAGGGTCCAGAGTGGCTCCGGGGACATTTTTCTCATGGATGTGTCGCACAGAACGGGGTGCTGGGGATGCTGCAGGGAGCCTGAGCCATCCCTGGTGCCTGCATGGGGCTCAGGCGTGCTTGGCCCCGCTCCACACGCCCCGGGGAGCCGGGAGATGAGCCCTTGTTTGCTCCTGGCCCTGTGCTGGCACCTGCCAGTGGCTGGGTGAGCCCTGCCCGCAGTTCTGCTGCTGCTGCTGCTGCTGGGAGCCACGGTCCCGGTGCTCACACCCATCCCACCACGGCAAGGAGATGATGCTGCTGCTGGGCTGCTCCGTGCTGCTGATGGGGTAGGAGCCCTGGCACTCCCACTCGGGCACCGCCGGATCCTGCTCGTCGCTCTCCGAGCCCTGCACCGCGATCTGCGGCACCGTGCCGGGCTTCAGCTTCGGCAGCAGCTCCGCACCGGCCGTGCCCTGCCCTTCCTCGCTCTTGCCACCATCTTCACCTCCTGCCGCCGTCTCCTGCTCGTCAAAGCTCACTTCTTGCACCGCCTCTTGCTTCTTGAACGAGTCCCTGCGCTCCGACAGGTTCAGCCGCCGCATCACCACCATCTCCTGGTCCCGCTCGTGCCGCTCGGCCAGCCGGGAGCTGCCGGGGTGGTACCCGTGCTCCCCGGGGTAGGACAGCGCGTCCCCCTCGGCGATGGCCTCCCCATCCAGCGAGGACATCATCTCCAGGCCCAGCTTGCGGCCGCCGGTTTTCTTCTCGGCCAGGATGGTGACGATCTTCTCGGCCGACTGGACGCGCTTGAGCAGGGGGGAGCGGGGGCAGTCGGCGCTGCGGGGCCGGGAGCTCTGCCGGACGATGGTGGGGGGGGACAGGGTCTTGCCCTGGAAGGAATGGGGCGTTTTGGGGTACCCGTGGAGCGGAGACGGGGAGCGCTGCGGGGAAGGCGGGCGCTGGGCCGAGGAAGGGGTGCAGGCCAGGGGCGAGGGGGGGATGCTGCTGGTGGATTTGCGTCGTCCCACTTTGTAGCGCGGCCCACCCAGTTTGGGGGCCAGCCCGTGCAGGGAGCTGGGGCGCACGTGGCCGGCGGGTGACGTTGGGGTGCTGGAGGAGGGAGAGGTGCTCTGAGGGGACACAGCATCTGCCGTACAAAGAGAAAAGGTCACTGTAGGGATGGAGGGACGCGGCCTCCCCGAGGGACACGCAGCATCCTGCCCTGCCCCGAGCCAATATCCCCCCCCGGGGTACCTGAGGGCAGGTCGGGAGCGGGGCTGCGGCACGGCGTGGTGGGACCCGGGGACAGGCTGTGCGTGGGGGACTCCGGGAGGCTCTCGCTGGAGGACAGGGAGTGGTGGAGACCGGAGGAGAAGCTGCGGCTGGTGTGCAGCACCGACGACTGCTTGGAGATCTTCTTGAAAAGGGATTTTCTCCTGCTGTGGGGATAGGAATAATTTGGCTTCTCCTTAAAGCTGTTAGTTGCAAGTCTGCTGACCTTGTGGCAGCAGGACCAGACCCCACTGGACACCCTGATATGGCAAATCCCCAGCATCCAACCCAGTGTTGGCAGAACCAGACTCCCCTGGACACCCTGATATGGCAGATCCAGAGCATTCCACCAGTACCCCACATAGTGGGATAAATGCCATTTTGTCCCAGTTTTACCTACCTGTCTTGGCCATCCCTTTTCCTGCTCTTTTTACTCCTCCGTGCCATCCTTGTCTTGGAGCTGTTTTTCCTTGCAGGACCGATTTTAATGGACGTGTTTTCCAGGGCAGTGGTCCGCAGGGCCACTTTATTCCCACTCTGGGGGATGGAAAAAAAATCTTTGCAGCACCAGATCTGAGCCAGCTCCTGCCTCAGCTGCCAATGATGAATTGATTTCCTGGGAGAGCAGAGTGGCTCTGGTCACCCACCTTCAGCAGCAGCTCCACCACGTCCCGATGGACCAAACCCAGCACGGACTCTCCGTTGACGTGTGTGATGAGATCTCCTGCCCTCAGCCCGGCCTCCTGCGCAGGGCTCCCCTCTTCCACGCTCTACAACACAAACAGAGCGGTTTGATTTGGATCTCAGCTCCCTCCTGGGGTTTAAAGCACCGCCAGACCCCAGGGCACGTACCCAGACCATGTGGTGGACGGTGTAGACGTCGCTGTCGCCCATGTAGACGCGGATGGCGCGCAGGGTGAAGCCGTACTTCTTCCCCGAGCTGTGGATGATGATGGGTGGCCGCAGGCTGGCGATGGCCAGGGAGGAGTCTCGGCTCGGGGAGGAGTCCCGGGAAGAGGGGTTGGACGAGAGGGAGTGAGGGGAGATGGGGCTCATCAGGGCGCTGCCACCAAAGTCATCTGCAAGCAGAAGGAGCCACCTCAGTCCGGCAAAACCACCTGGCAGTGGCCATCCAGCAGGGTGAATCAGCCAGCACACAGACCTGAGGTGATGATGAGGGACAGGGCTGAGACGGAGGCAGATTTGGGCACACGGCTGCCCAGGGAGGCTCTCTGCCTGTCGGGCACATCCTTCTGGGTGCTGAGCCGACGGCCCCCGCTGGGCTCCAGGCTCCGCGGGGTCGAGTTCTTGGTGCCGGTGCTGTTGCTCCGCAGGCGGATGCGGTTCAGGCTCACCAGATCAGCTGCATGGAGGGGAGGAGGGAGGGTTTGGGGATGTGGAGAAGCCACCCCGTGTCCTGCAATGTTGCAGTGTGATGTATTAGCCTGTCTCAGTATCCCGGTTCTTTACCCAGGTGTGCCAATAACCCCTCCCTTGCCTCTGCTAAGTGCTGTCCGTCAATCTTAACATTCCAGCAAGGGCATCGTGTGATTGGCAGAGTTCCAAAGATGCCTCTCAGCCTTGGGGGACATTGGGCCATCCAATGTCATTTGTCCCCTGAGACTTCCCCTTTCTTACCTGGTTGGTGGGATCCCTACCCCTTCCCTCCCCCTCTCCCTGGGGTTAAAAAGACACAGCAACCACACAGCTTTCATTCTGTTGGAGCTGTTGCTGCATTCAGAGGTCTGTGGGCCAGGAATAAAGCTCTGGATCCAAACCCTTCAGCAGAATCAGACTCTTTTTCCTTCACTTCGCCTAAAGCCTTTCTGCCAGAGGTAAACCTGAGTTCCTGCATGCCTGGACTTGTCCCAAGTACCAGCTGCAGCATCCAGCTCAGCCAAAGGTGTCTCTGAGGTGAAAACACCACAGCTGCCACCCTTGGTCAAGCAGCAAGAGCCAGACCAGCCCAGGCACGTCCCATCTGGCTATATTGGGATTTAATTCCAATATATTGGCGCCCAACGTGAGGCAGCTCCATCCTGGGGATGGATCAGTCAGGGAAGAGACCCTTGAGGTGGCACCCTCACTTTTGTTGCAATATCCAGCCAGCCAAACGTGTCTCTGAGGTGAAACCACCTCAGCTGCCGCCCTTGGTCAAGCAGCAAGAGCCAGACCAGCCCAGGCACATTCTATCTGGCAATATTGGGATTTAATTCCATACTGCAGGACCCTGGTTGTCCCCAGAGATCCCCACGCTGCCCGCAGCCTACTCACCAGATAACGCCGACTGCTTCACCGCGCCGCCAGTCCCCGCGTCCGAGTCTCCCACCACAAACTTGGGTCTCTCTGGCTTGGATGCCACACAAGGGCTCTCATCCTCCGAGGAGAAGGCAAACTTGGGCATGGTGTCCAGGCTGAGGGTGCTGGGCAATGCTGTGGGGCTGCGGCTCCGCTCGTGCCGGGAGCTGGAGCTGCCGGACGTCCAGGAGCGCAGGCTGTGGGGAAGAGCAGGAGGGCTCAGGATAACCCAGGGTGGGCAAGGCAGATGGCACCGAGCCACTGCAGCACCCCCAGGACATATCCCCCTGACCCCTCAGAAATAACCAAACCCTTCAGTGCCATCACAAACCCGTGGTGTCAGCACAAACTCTTGATCCCAGCACAAACCCTCAGTGTTGGTGCAAACCCTTGGTCCCGGCACAAACCCTTGGTCCTGACACAAACCCTCAGTGCTGATGCAAACCCTTGGTCCCGGCACAAACCCTTGGTGCTGGCACAAGCCCTGGGCACTGTCAGGAGCCCACCCCATCAGTGCAGCCCCCCTGGCCACTCACCGGGGCTCGGTGCCCGCTGGCCTGCTCCTGTCCTCATCCCCCGAGTGCCGGTCCCACCGCTCCTCCTTGTCATCGCAGTGACTCCGGTCAGAGGACGAGAGGCTCAGGGTGGAGTTGACCGCCAGGAATTCTGAGCTGCTGTAGACCTGAGAGGGAGAGGAGCCATCAGCAAGGAACAGAAATTTGGGAGTTTGGGTGCTGTGGTGTCAGCTAAGACGGCGATGCTCGGCACAGCCACGCTGTTTGTGGTGCCACAGCATTTGGGATGCTGCAGGAGGGGCTGGAGCACCTTGCTGAAGCGGTGGGAGCAGGAGGAGAACTGCCCAATCTCCACTGATGATTCCTCATCGTTGGTTTCCTCATCCTCTGAGTCCAAGTGACGATACCTCTCAGAGCGGGCTGAAAGCAAGAGGGGAAGGGATGTCACCCTGCCTGCAGCCAGAGGGGAAGGGATGTCACCCTGCCTGAAACACCCCATATGCTGCCTGCAGCAGGGCCCCAAAGGGTGACAGCCCAGCCCCAAACCCCAGGGGAGTTCTGGGGGATGAAGCAGGTAAGGGTGAGCAGCCTGCAAAGAGGATTGTATCTCTTTTGTGATTTGGGTTGAAAAGCGACCAGCTTCACCCAGCAGATTTTCATGCCCTGTGGGAGCATCCAAAGTGCAGCTGGGATAATGGATTGGCAGAGGTGGAAGAAGGATGGATTTGGCCTCACTGTCAAAGTAGCTGGTGTCATCCTCCGACTCCAGCTGGGGGATGAACTCGGCCTTCTGCCGCAGCAGCCCGTTCCAGTCCAGATGGAGGAAGAAGGAATGGTGCTTCACCTCGTGTGCACCTCCTGCCAGGCAGAGAAACCCACGTCAGGGGCATGGGGCAAGACCCAGAGTGCTCCCACTGCCACCCTAAACAGCACAGTCTGCCCTCCACACAGAGCAAACAGCTTAAAAAAGATAGACAGGAGCCTTGTGAAGCAGGACACTTCCTCTGAGCACCCTCAGCATGGCAGGACATGCTTTGGACTCAAAGCCATATCAATTTGATGGGAAACAAGGTGCCCCTAAGGGGGCTGCCATGCTTACCAGTGCCCAGGCGCTCGAGGGGACACTGCCTCAGCAACCGTGTGATCAGGTCCTGGGCATCTGCAGGGAGAGCCTCGTCCCCTTCTGGCCACATAATTTCATCTGCAAGGAAACAGGAAAAGAGGGTTGGGGTGGCTGGAAGGGTTTGGACACTTCTGGGCAGCAGGAAAGTCTCCCAGGAGCTGCAGCAGGGGAAGGGCTCTCCCAAAGTGGGGAGTCAAAGCTTGAGGAGCCTCCTCGCTGCTCAGCGAGGGTGACAGGAAGGAATGGAGCTTCCCACGTGTTAAAGGAGGATCCTTGGCTGTTGGGAGCACAAATGTGTCCCTGGCACTCACCACTGATGACCTGCCCGAAGAGCTCCTCAGGGGTGTCTCCGAAGAAGGGGACACAGCCCACCAGGAACTCGTAGAGGATGATGCCCATGGCCCACCAGTCCACGGGCTTCCCATAGCCCTGGATGAGGATGACTTCAGGGGCAATGTACTCCGGAGTGCCACACACCTGTGAGGGAAGCAGGGGCTCACACCTCTGCAGTGACTTTTGCAACAAATCCTGAGGTTATCAGGGATGGCAGGTCAGCCACGTGGAGCAGGACCTCGTACCTGCTTGTCCATGAACTCTCGCGTGTCCTTCTCCATGTGCCCTTCGTAGAGGTTCGTGGTCATGTTCATCAGGCCAATCTTTGACAGACCAAAGTCTGTCAGCTTTATGTGGCCCATGGAGGTGATGAGCAAACTGCAGGAGAAAACAGACACCCCACAATGCTGCTGGTTGCTTCTGGGGAGACCTGAGATGGACCAGCTGCACCCCAGGGCCTCTGGTCCTGATGCAACAGCACAGAACCAGTCTCTGAGGAACAAAACCCATTCCGCCCTTCCCTCTTGGCTTTCCCTTCCCCATTCAAAGCCCCACCCTTGCTCAGAGCTGCCCCAAAGGCTCACTTGTCAGGTTTGAGGTCCCGGTGGACGATGCCGTAGTTGTGGAGATACTCCAGGGCAAGAACGGTCTCGGCAAAGTACATCTTGGCCATGTCCACGGGCAGGGGGCCCATGTTCTTCAGCAGCGTGGCACAGTCCCCCCCTGTGGGGACACGGGGGGCTCAGGGAAGGCAGCGAGCTCAGCAGGACCAGCAGGCTCCCAGCCAGCCCCTCTGAGCAGCTGATCCCCTGGCACGGGGCACAAATACTCCCATCGGTGACCATGGTCACCACCTTCATCAAGGAGATCAGGATCACAAAATCATCTCCCTGTGCTTTCCTGGAGCACAGCAGGGTAGGAGATGTCCAGATGGTGTCCTTGATGCTCAGGCTTTGATATCCTCCCCTGCTCCCTGCACCACCCAGCCCCGAGCTCTGCTCTCACCTTCCACATACTCCATGACCATGCAGAGGTGCCGCTTGGTCTCGAAGGAGCAGAACATGCTGACCACAAAGGGGTTCTCAGCAAAGGTGAGGATGTCCCTCTCCACAAACACCTGCTGGATCTGGTTCCTCAGGATGAGGTTCTGCTTGTTGATTTTCTTCAGGGCAAAGCGCTGCCGCGTCTCCCTGTGCCTCACCAGGTACACGGCCCTGGAGGAACAGCCGGACCTCAACACACATCCTCCAGCCACCACTCGGTGGGGCATGGACAAAGAAAGGCTTTGGAGTCATTTACAGATGGAGACAACTGATAGGAGCTCCCCAACTCACCCGTAAGCCCCATTGCTGATCAGCTTGATGGTCTCAAAGTCCCCCTCGCAGGGCTTCCTCCGTGGCACGGGGATTGAAGGCTGGCTCTGAGGAACACACAGGTTTTTAATGAAGG
This sequence comes from Zonotrichia albicollis, assembly GCF_047830755.1. Lineage (NCBI taxonomy): Eukaryota > Metazoa > Chordata > Aves > Passeriformes > Passerellidae > Zonotrichia > Zonotrichia albicollis. The sequence goes on from NC_133847.1 coordinate 3,500,495, forward strand.
AGGAATTCACCCAGCACCATCATGTACCACTTCCAAAAGCTTCTTTCTGCCAGAGCCCTCCCCACTGTCAAACCCCAAAGCAGAAGCCTGAGATGGTCTGCAGATCGAGCCCACTCTGAGCTCTGTCCACTCAAGAAGCCAAATGAGGGACTGTGAGATCTTCCCCCTGAGTACATCAATCGCCCCTGGGGACAATCCAAAATGAACAGCTCCCAGTCTAGGACAGCTGCCAGGAGCTCTGGTGTGGGGTGAGGTGGGAGGAAGCTGGAAGCAGCAGGTGGGACCACGCTCACCTCACAGGTGTCATCGTTCTCCGGTGTGATGGTGTTCCCGCTGTCGAAGTGATCCAGCTGCCCCATTTCTGCAGATCACAGGGGTGGTTTTCACTTTCCTCATGCTCAACACCCACCAAAATCACCCCCTGCCCAACCACTCTCCCCCCAAACCCAAGGACCCCATGGGGATTTGGCCACATGCTTTGCTTGAACTATCCTATGGAGAAATTCAGGTCATGACGTTAAGAGGTTCAACACAAGGTTAAACATTTATATAATTCTTTTTTTTTTTTTTTTTGATAGTCATTCCTGCGTTCTCCAGGGATTATGATTCACCCCCCAGGGCCATGGATTAAGTGTTTTTGAGCTTAATCTGCTTTGCTGAACGTGTTGGAAGCAATAATAAGGGATGTGGGGCTGCCCAGAAGGACTTGGCCATCGTCCTGGTCCTGCTGTGACCTCCCTGCCATGACACCAGCTCAGCCCTGCAGGTCTCCCTGACACCCCCCAGTGCTCAGTTGGGATCACCAGTGGCCAAACTGGGAGTCCACATCCTCCTGCAGACTTCAGAGTGGTTCCTTACCCTCCAGTGGGTCCTTGACGAGCCCCAGCTGGCTGATGATGTATCTGGGAATATCAGTCTTTATTCCCTGTCCAACTTTGGCATGTCCTTCTGCAGCTTCCAGGAGATGGTAAAACTCCTCTGGGTCGAACTCCTGGATGGGGAAAACCAAGCACAGTTGAGGAGAGAGATTTTGCAAAGTTAAATTATCACTCTAAGCCTTGCAGGTGACACCTGTGACTGGGGACAGGCCCCGGATGCATCATTCCCCAGGTCAAGGGTGATGGAAAAACAAAAATGCAGCTCTGTGAGTTGGCCTTGGAAGGAAAACTAATGGAGATGAAAATTTCATCAGGAACCACAGCACAAGGTCATTGCTTTAGAAATTGAGCAAATCAACCAAAAAGAAAAACCAAAAAACCTGAAAACCACAGAGTCACAGAATGGTTTGGGTCGGAAGGGAACTTAAAGATAATCTCATTCCAACCCCCTGCCATGGGCAGGGACACCTTCCACCATTCCAGGTTGCTCCAAGCCCCATCCAACCTGGCCTTGGACACTTCCAGAGATCCAGGGGCATCCTGGAGGCTTTGCCTCCTCTCTGGGCTGGCATAGACCATGAAAGACAAGACAGGAGCCTCCATGTCTTACCAGGCACTCCAGAAGTCGCGCAGGCCGGGAGATGATGATCAGCAGCTTCCTCACCAGCTGATCAATGAACTTCACCTCCTCGCTCTCAGAACGCTCCTGAGCCTGTTGGGAGTGGAGACAGAATCCAGGTGTCTCTTGGTGGCCTCACCAGGTGGCACCAGACAGGGAACTGCCCTGTACTCACGTCTCGGAGCATCTTCTCCAGCTTCTCCTGCAGCTCCATGAAGTAGCGGGAGGTGATGAGAGCTCCCTGGGACTTGGCCAGGCAGTCTCGGGCCAGCTCGATGATCTGGTGGTGGATGAAGCCCAGCACCCCATCAGCCAGGGGCAGGGTGCTGCTCGGGGAGAAGTTGGTGATGGTGTCCTGCAGGCGCTCCTCCATCTGGGCTGTGGCCTGCAAGGTGGAGAGGATGGTGATGGCCAGGAACACACGTCCCCATGCCATGGGTTTGGCCAGCCAGGATCTCATCCTGCTTCCTGGACTGTGTTTGACCATTCAGGATCTCATCCTACCACCTCCTGTACTGGATTTTATCAGTCAGGACCTCATCCTACCACATCCTGCACTTGGTTTGGCCAGGCAGGATCTCATCCTACCACCTCCTGCATTTGATTTGACCATCCAGGATTTCATCTTACTTCCTGGACTGTGTTTGGCCAGCCAGGATCGCTACTCACCACGTCCTGCACTGGGTCTTATCAGTCAGGATTTCACTCTACCACCTCCTGCATTTGATTTGACCATCTAGAATCTCATCCCACCTCCTGCACTGGGTTTGGCCATCCAGAATCTCATCCCACCACCTCCTGCAGCTCAAATATCCACATGCACATCAAGGCCTCCACCTGGGAACCAGCTTCCAACAGACTGCAAAAGCTCCACCAAAGTCTCCAGAGCCCTGTGCCTGCTTGTGTGGATAACAAACCCCAGGTTTGTTGTGTCTCCAGGGTCCCCAACACCCCCCATGATCTACCCATGCATTCCACACACCCACAGGGAGGTGAAGGCTCTGCCAGGATGCCATGGAGGCACCAACACGCTCATCCCTCAAGTCCTGGCTGTTACCTTGGGGAACCTCTCCTTGTAGACATGGTTCATCATCACCACCTCATTGTCAAACGTTCCACTCGTCCGTCCAGGGCTGCAGAGGGAGGAGAAGGGCGGCATTACGAGGGTCAGGTCATTCACATCAGTGCAAATGGTCACTGCCCCTGGAGAGCAATTTGGTCTCTCCTCCTAAATCCTGGCTCCAAGTGGTGAAAACTCATCCAAGTGGAGCCACCCAGCCTTGGGCCAGCACTTTCAGCAGCATCCAAGATACTGGAGGTCCCTGGGATGTGGTCTAGGGAAGCTTAACCAGCTCCCCAAACACAAGTCACTTGGAAATCCAGAACTGAGAGGTTCTGGATGTTCCATCATCCCCTCAGCTTTGAAGAGCTCATCCTTCCAGGGCTGCAGAGGGAGGAGAAGGGCGGCATTACGAGGGTCAGGTCATTCACAGCTGTGCAAATGGTCACTGCCCCTGGAGAGCAATTTGGTCTCTCCTCCTAAATCCTGGCTCCAAGTGGTGAAAACTCATCCAAGTGGAGCCACCAGCCTTGGGCCAGCACTCCCAGGCACTGGAGGTCCCTGGGATGTGGTCTAGAGAGGCTTAATCAGGTCCCCAAACACAAGTCACATGGAAATCCAGAACTGAGAGGTTCTGGATGTTCCACCATCCCCTCAGCTTTCAAGAACGAGCTCATCTTTCCCTTCCTCTGGATCCCACAATTTCTTGCCATTGTTACCATTTTTGCAGCTCACCAGCAAACAAAAAAACCAACCAAACCTCCTGGTGGACAGAGCAACCTTCATTAAACACAGTTTTCCTCCTTCCCTCACCCAACACTGCCCCTCCCAGGGCTCTGCCTGGTGATCCCGTTATGCAAAGCAAGTCACAGGAGCAGCCAGCAACTCATTAACCACTATAAAATAATAAATGTTGTGATTAAAACCAGCCCCAGCCCTGCCCCAGCCTGTGCTGTGCCAACTGCAGAACTGGCATCTCCTGGGTGAAAATCTCACCACCTACAAACCCCTGTCAGATAATTAATCTGATTTTAATGAAATTTCAGCCAGCAACACACAGGGCTGTGGCTCTGCCTCTGGTAGCAAAGAGGGTCGGGAGATTTTTCAGAGGGAAAAGAGGATTTAACCAAATTTAACCAAAAAAACCCAATTTAACAAAAAAAAAATTCAAAATTAAAATAACTCAGAAGGGCAGGGTTTACATTTTCCATTTCAGGGGAGGCTGCTGCCTTGCTTAACAGACACCTGTGTTTCAAAGCAAGCCAGCCTTGTCCTGGGAGCTGTGTCCCACCTGAGGCTGTGGGACTGTGGGTGCAGATAATTCAGATATGATAATTCAGATATGATAATTCAGATATTCAGATATGATAACTCAGAAGGACAGGGTTTACATTTTCCATTCCAGGGGGGGCTCCTGCCTTCCTTAGCAGACTCCTGTGTTTCAAACCAAGCCAGCCTTGCCCTGGGAGCTCTGTCCCACGTGAGGCTGCAGGATTGTGGGTGCAGATAATTCAGATATGATAATCTGATATGATAATTCAGATATGATCATTCAGAGGGGCAGGGTTTACATTTTCCATTTCAGGGGGGGCTCCTGCCTTTCTTAGCAGACACCTGCAACAACCTGTGTTTCAAAGCAAGCCAGCCTTGTCCTGGGACCTGTGTCCCACCTGAGGTTACAGGTGCAGATAATTCAGATATCTGATATGACAATTCAGATATGATCACTCAGAGGGACAGGGTTTACATTTTCCATTCCAGGGGAGGCTGCTGCCTTTCTTAGCAGACACCTGTGTTTCAAACCAAGCCAGCCTTGTCCTGGGAGCTGTGTCCCACCTGAGGCTCTGTGATCATGGGTGCAGATAATTCAGATATCTGATATGATAATTCAGATATTCAGAGGACGCGGTTTACATTTTCCATTCCAGGGGAGGCTGCTGCTTTCCTTAGCAGACCCCTGTGTTTCAAAGCAAGCCAGCCCTGTCCTGGGAGCTGTGTCCCACCTGAGGCTGCGGGATCGTGGGCGCAGGCAGGGCGAGTGCCGGCCCTCCTCGTCCGTGACGCTCTCCGTACTGCGGAAATGCTTAGAAAGGAAATGCAGCTCGTCGGGGGTGGGCTGGTACGGCAGCTGGTGCAGGCGCTCCTGGGAGGATGAAGATGACTGGGGACAGAGAGAGAGACAGGGAGGAAGGAGATCAGTGATGGGGCTGTGCTTCCCAGCAGTGAGGGAAATCTCTGAGGAGGCTGGGATACTGACAGGCAGTGCATGGGGTGGGTTTGGGGGTGTGGAATGGGGACAGGAGCAGGCTGGGGAGGTCTGCACTGCTCAGTGCCAGCCCAAAATCCTCCATTCTCCCACTCAAAGCTCCACTGAGCCCCAATCCTTGTAACTCCAGCATCCCAGGCAGCTCAGTCCTGTCACACCCAGGGATGCTGTAACTCCCAGGGATGCTCTGATGCTCAGGGATGCTCTAACTCCCAGGATTGCTCTGATATCCTGGCATGCTGTGACCCCAGGAACACTGTAACTCTAGGACACAGTAACTCCCAAGAATGCTCTTATACCCAGGGATGCTGTAATTTTCAGGGATGCTGTAATTCCCAGGGATGCTCTGATGTCCAGGGATACTTTGATGCCCAGGGATGCTCAGATCTCCTGGGATGCTGTAACACCAGGGATACTCTGATGCCCAGGAACACTGTAACCCTAGCACACAGTAACTCCCAGGGATGCTGTAACTCTCAGGGATGCTCTGATGCCCAGGGATGTTGTAACCCCAGGAACATTGTAACCCTAGGGCAGGGTAACTGCCAGGAACACTGCAAACCTAGGGCACAGTAACTCCCAGACATACTGTAACCGCAGGGATGAAGTTAACCCAGAGATGCTCTAATGGGACACCATAACCCCCAGGGTTGCTGCAAGCCCACAGCCAAGCCTTATGTGTTTCTCAAAAGCTCATTTGGGAAGCAGGATGCAGCTAAAGCACGTGGCCCTTTAGAACCCAGCACCGTGGAGCTTTGGAGGCATTTCACCAAAAATCAGAGGGGTTTAGGATCTTATCATCTGCTAGCATGAGAAAGCAAATGTTACCGAGACCGTGGAGCTGGGGGTGTTGGTCCCATAGCCAGAGGAGGGTAACGAAGCCAGTGACCACCTTCTGCCATCAGCCCTGCCAGAGCAAACACAGCAATCACACACAGGGGAAAAAACCCAACATCGAAATGCAAATCAACAACAGCAGAGCCAAAAACCAGGGAACAGAACACAGGGGTGTTTTGAGGAATAAAGCCCTGAACTCTCTGCTCAGAATGGACTGAGATGGGGTGAAATAAGGGGTTTGCAGGTCAGGGGGGCTGAAAGGACTGAGATGGGGTGAAATAAGGGGTTTGCAGGTGAAGGGGCTGTTGCAGGGACAGTGGCAGACAGCAGGGTCAGAGCTGAGACTCCACTGAATCCATTTCACACAGGGAAAAAAAAAAAAAAAGCCTGCAAGAGTCTGATTTGTAATTAGAGCAAAATTCAGCCCGCTGGGAGTTTTCTTGGTGAGAAACTGGGATTCCCAAAGACTCATCCTGAGAGTTTGAACAAAGCTGGTCTGCACTAATACGGTCATGCAGATCGTGTGCACTGCCGTGAATGATGTGGCTAGAAGGGTTAAAAGTAGGGCTCAGGTGTTTAGGTAGGATGATTTAGTCTTTTGAGTAGAATCCTGCTAGAAATGATGTTCCTATTAGGGCAAGGTTGCCCATGGTAAGGCATGCAGTAGTTGTGGGTAGTATCTTTTGGAGTCCTCCTATTTTTCAGATATCTTGTTCACCATTTAGGCCATGAATGATGGAGCCTGAGCACAGGAAGAGCATGGCTTTGAAGAATGTGTGAGTTGAGATGTGAAGGAAGGCTAGTTCAGAGAAGTTTAGTCCAAATGTAACTATTATTAACCCTAGTTGAAGTGGAGAAGGCAATGATCGTTTTAATGTCATTTTGGGTAAGGGCGCATGTGGCTGCAAATAGTGTGGACAGGGCCCCCAGGCATAGGCATAGGGTGAGGGCAGGGTCACTGTGAAGAGACAGAGCTGGGGCTCCATTGAATCCATTTCACACAGGGAAAAAAAAAAAAAAAAAAGCCTGCAATAGTCTGATTTTTAATTAGAGCAAAATTCAGCCTGCTGGGAGTTTTCTCAGTGACAAACTGGGATTCCCAAAGACTCATCCTGAGACAGCAGGCGCCGGGGAGCAGAGCCTGCCCATAAACAGGAAGGGAACTGCTCATACGCAGGCAAATGCTTCCTCTTGGAGATGTTTCCAAGGGATGGGGACACATCCAGGTCAGGACAAGGCCCTTCACCTCCCACTGCCATTTCCCTTGTGGGGTCAAGGACAGCAGGAGCTGGCAGGGAGCCACATGCAGCTCCAGCAAACTCCTAACCCCACAGCCTGGCTGTTCCCTCTGGTACAAGTGTGCAAACCAGCAGAGCCTCAGGCTTGTTTCCAGTGACAATCGATGGCTTAAAATCAGCCACCCGCCTTCCATGTGTAATTAATTAATTAGTTAAACAGAGGAGGGCATACAGCAGATCTGCCTCTGTGGAGATCTGGATGAGAGATCCCTGGACATCTTGTGAAAATCCAGCAGGAGTTTGAGATAGGACTAAACACCCAGCCATGGGAACAGAGATACTTCTGCTCCCAGAGCTGCAGGGAGCACAGTCCTGGTGCAAAATTCCCCACACAGGGATGCAAATAAAGAATCACAGAGTCCCAGATGGGCTTGCATTGGAAAGGACCTCAAAGAACCAGTCCCACTCCCTGCCATCTGTAGAATCACCTTCCACTCCACCAGATTGCTCCAAGCCCTGCCCAGCTTGGCCTTGAACACTTAGAAAAGAAGGTCCCTGATGATGTGGAGCAGACACCTCCCCAAAATGCAGCCCATGCCCATCCCTGGTACTTGCCTGTCAGTCCGAGGAGCATGGCTGGGGTGGCGGGAGGAACATGGCAGAGGAAACAGCACCAGGCCAGAAAGCAGGCAGAAGAAAAGCAAAAACAAAGGCAAAACGAGTCACTTGAGATCAACAGAACAGTTCCCTGGAGGGGGAATGATCTTTACAGTGAATATTCACTGCTCTGGGGCTGGGAGCTCACCTGCGAGCGAAGGGGAAGTTGATGGAGGTGCTGGCAGAGAAGTTCCGTGGGCTGTCCAAGGGGCTGCTCCCAGCTGCAGGGAGAAAAGGGGAAAATTCATCCCAAAACCCACCCCAGGACCATGTCCACAGTGCTTCAGGCTGCTCCTTCAGGGGAAAGTGTTTAAAGCACTTCCCAACCCTGGAAAAGGCACCTGGAGCCAGCCCACTGCTGCTAACAAGGTGCTGAAGCCCTGCACCTTGTTAGTTTTAGGATATTTGGGTAATTTTGGGAGATGCTGGATCATCCACTGGGATAATCCCTTACCTGTTGGCACGGAGAGAGGGGAGAGAGGCCGTGAGAGGGTCGGAGAGGGGGTGCCCACCACTAAACTCTTCCTGTTGCTGCTTCGGCAACTGGAGAAGAAAGAGAGGGAATTAATTTAGGAAATTTTAAAAATTTAGGGAATCCATGACAGCCAGAGCTGGATGGGCTCAGGCACATAAATAAATATCTGCTTGCACATGAATTTCTGTGCCAGGGAACACTGCTGCTGTCACCCCACTGATTACAGATCTCCTGCCACAGGGAAGATCCACCCCAGGCCCAGGGCTGCTGCTGGAGATGGACACACAGGGCTATTTTTAACAAAGAACTGTCCCAACAAGGTCCCACTTCTGGTTTTGGCTCACTGGGGAGGGCAGAGGAAGGAGGCTCCTTGGGCAAGAGCCCCAGGCAGGAATAGAAAAAGGGATGTAAAAGGAGGAAGCAGTGGAAATGCCCAGCAGCCACAGCCTGACCTCTCCAGTGCATGGAAAATGCCCCCAGTTCCCATAAATCCCCCTGCCCTTGGTGGCCCCCATGTCACAGCAGAGAGGACAGCCCCAGGGTCACCAGGAATTTGTGGGAATTTTGCCCCTGTCTGGCAGCAGGAGGGAGCCACGAGCACCAGCACCAGGTGAAAAGCAGCACCAGCACCTGACACCCCAAAACTCCCCAAAAATCCCATCCTGGCATCGCAGCCCAGCATCTCTGCAAGGCCACATCCACAAGTGCTGGATCCTCACATCCCCATCTCCATTCCCACCCTCCCAGCTCACAGGGTTTCCATCCTCACAGGGATTTTGGTTTTCCTTTCCTTTCAGCCCTGAGTCTTGCCTTGCAAGAGCCTCTAAAATTCCCACTGCTGCTCCCCACTCTTGTGCCCCACTCCCACATTTCAAGCACTATGGGCTCATTTAAGTTCTCCTCCACTCTGCCAAGAGGAAGCTGCAAATATCCACAGCCCAGAGCAGAGGCTCAGGCACGAGGAGGAGCCTCCCCTTCCCCTCCTTCCGCTTCCTCAGGCTGCAGACTCCTCAAAGACACCGAGTTTCCTCACCCAGCTGGGAACAGGAACCCACAGAGATGCTGCTGATTAAAGGGCAGCTTTTAACATCACCCCATGGCCACAAACAGCCACAGCAGCCAGGGGTGAGATGGAACAGAGGGCATTCTCCATGGATCCCAAAAACAGGAGGGAGTGACAGGGGCAGCCAGGGAGTAAAGGACAGTGACTCACAACAGGCGCCAACAGGTGGGTGTGCAGGACACTGATGGACAGGCAAGGTGGTCAGAGCTCCAGACAGATGGACAGAGGTCCACACAGATGGACAGAGCTCCAAATGCATGGACAGAGCTCCAAATGCATGGACAGAGCTCCAGACACATGGACAGAGCTCCGCACATGTGGACAAAACTCCAGACACATGGACAGAGCTCTACACAGATGGACAGAGCTCCACACAGATGGACAGAGCTCCAGACATGTGCACAGAACTCCAAACATGTGGACAGAGCTCCAGACACACAGACAGAGCTCTGCATGCATGGACAGAGCTGCACACACATGGACAGAGCTGCACACACATGGACAGAGCTCCAGACACATGGACAGAGCTCCCCACAGTTGGACAAAGCTCCAGATCTGACATCCAGCACCCCTCTCCTCCCTCTGACATCTCTCCCCTGCAGGGCTCCTCCTGCTCAGGTTTTAGTGGAGATAAACCCAGGAGCCCCAAACTCTTTTGAAGGTCTTGGCTACCAAGGAAGGTCCTTGGGGCCACCCAAACCCTTCCTCTGCACCAGGATGGGGGGTCTCTGGGTGTCCCCCAGGACACACATCCTGTGACTGCTCTGAGCTCACCTGGAGCTGCAGTGACCATGGAGGGCTCAGAGGTTCCCTCTCAGCACCTGGGCTGAGCTGAGATGTTGGGGGGAGACAGAACCTTCCCCTCCCTATTTCCCCCTTCCTGGAATCACAGAATCCCAGAATGGTTGGGGCTAGGAGGGGACTTTGAGATCACTTCATCCTGCCATGGGCAGGGATGCCTGCCACCATCCCAGGCTGCTCCCAGCCCTGTCCAGCCTGGCCTTGGGCACTGCCAGGGATCCAGGGGCAGCCCCAGCTGCTCTGGGCACCCTGTGCCAGGGCCTGCCCACCCTCCCAGAGAACAATTCCTCCCCAACACCCCATCTAACCCTGCTCTCCTTCCTGCTTTCAGTGTTTCATTTTCTCACTTAAACACAGGCCTGAACCCCAAGCAGAGCTGCAAACTCTCAGCCAGAACCCACAGCCTCAGCCCCGTGTGCTGGATGGGAAACTGAGGCAGGGTGAGCAGCCCTGCCCCGGCACCGCAGGGGCACAGGAAGAGGTTTAGGAGCCAGGAGGGCTCCAAGAGCTCTGACACTGCAGAGGGGACAGCCTGGGGGGTGAGGGGCTCACCTCTCCTGCCTGGCTTTCATTTTGGAAGTGAAAACAAACCTTTAGTGGAGGCAGTTCCCGTCAGGGTGACACAGAGCGCGGCCGGCGTTTCCTGTTTCCGCGCTCCACCCTCGCTCCCACAACCATCCTGCGCCTCTGTCACCCCCCCTGCGCCTGACACATCATCTCCAGCTGCTTCCCATCCCTCCAGCACGGAAACCTCGGCCTACAAACCAGCCCTGGGGCACAGACAGCTGCTGGGGCTGCTGCCCGCTCTGCCTCCATCACCTCGCTGCACGTTTGGGACCAAAAATGGAGTGGAAAATCGCTGTCAGCATCGCTCAGGCTGAGGCTGCCTTGGCCCTGGCGCTGCTGCTGCCATCCAGAAGTTGTTTCAGGGGGTGTGGAAAGTGTGTGACAGCCTGTGTGACCCCAAAGGCTGGGGTAAAATCGTGTGTCAGACATTGGGAGGAGGAACGGGCACTGCAGCAGCGCCATGGGATGTGCAGGGGCAGGGGATGGAGCAGAACCTGGCAGCTCCTCTGGGTCCCAGAATACCCTGAAGTGGGAAGGGATCCACAAGGATCATCCAGCTCAGCTCCTGGCTCTGTACAGACACCATGCTGGGCCTGAGGGTGCTGTCCAAGCACTCCCTGAGCTGGGGCTGGTGCCCTGAGCAGCTCCTGGGATGCTCTGCACACACAACACTCAGCTGGCACAGGATCTGGGAGAGCAGGGATGGGTGGCTCGGGGCCAGGGCTGTGGAACACTGAGGGTGAGGCAGGGAAAAGCACAAAGGAGTTGCAGTTCCTGCTGATTTCCTGAGGGATCTGTCCCTAAAATTTGCCAAGACATCTGAGTGCCATGGGGCAAATGTGCCGGGCACTGCGGGCAGGGGAATCTGAAGCGGAAAAGAACCAGTTTGGGACAAAGTGGGTGTAGGGTAGAGTGAGCAGGGAGGGGTCTGATGGTGATAAGCAGTGCTGTCCAAGCTCTCCCTGAACTGGGGCTGGTGCCCTGAGCAGCTCCTGGGATGCTCTGCACACACAACGCTCAGCAGAGGCTGGCACAGGCTCTGCCAGGAGCTGGGCAAGCAGGGATGGGTGGCTTGGGGCCAGGGCTGTGCAACACCGAGGGCCAGGCAGGGAAAAGCACAAAGGGGCTATCGTTCCCACTAATTTCCTGAGGGATCTCTCCCTAAACTTGCCAGGACATCAGAGAGCCATGGGGCAGATGTGCCGGGCACTGCGGGCAGGGGAATCTGAGGTAGAAAAGAACCAGTTTGGAACAAAGTGGGTGCAGGGTGGAGTGAGCAGGGAGGGGTCTGACGGTGATAAGCATTGCTGTCCAAGCTCTCCCTGAGCTGGGGCTGGTACCATGAGCAGCTCCTGGGATGCTCTGCACACACAGCGCTCAGCAGAGGCTGGCACAGGCTCTGCCATGATCTGGGCGAGCAGGGATGGGTGGCTCAGGGCCAGGGCTGTGGAACATCAAGGGCCAGGCAGGGAAAAGCACAAAGGGGCTGCAGTTTCTGCTGATTTCCCAAAGGATATGTCCCTAAAACTTGCCAGGACACCTGAGTGCCGTGGGGACACTGCAGGCAGGGGAATCCAAGGCAGAAAAGAACCAGTTTGGGACAAAGTGGGTGCGGGGTGGAGGGAGCAGGGCGGGGTCTGACAGTGATAAGGGAGCAGGCACAATCTCAAAGGGCAGAGCAGGCTCTGCTCCTGCTGCGTGACCGAGAGCACGTGTCTGTGCTCCCAGCTCCTTTCCCTGCTGGCTCCATACCCCGCAACAGCTCCAGTGTGGAGCTGGAGATTTGGGGAAGTGCCATGGATCACCATGTCCTGGAAAAGAAATTGCTTTCCAGTGGGATAAATTCATGTTTAACTTCGAAACTTGCTGAAGCAAGCAGCTGCATCCAAAGTTTCTTCATGACATTTGTCCTCCATGACTTGTGTCAATGCTGAACTCTGCTGCCTCCAGGAATGGGGCTGGGACAGGGCTGGAATGGAGCTGGGGTGAGAACCAGGGTCTGGACAGAGAAATGGAACATGCTGGATGGCAAAGACCCTACCACACCCTCATCCCATCCCAGCATAAACCACTGCGGGTGCTCCTATGAACCCACCCTGGAGCACCAAGCAACACCCAAGAGCAAAATCCTAAATCCTCAGAGGGTATCACAGGGTAACAAGTTGGGTGTGTGTTGGGGGAAGATGAAACAGGAAAGCCTTATAAATATGATTGCCTGGCAAAAGATTTTGAGAATATGGAAACTGAAAGCGAGATTGAAATGAAAGCAAGCTTTGAGATCCCTTAGTTACTGAATGAGAAAACAATGGTGTGGCTGACTGAATTGGTTAGTGAGAATCAGAATATTCAACACAGAAGATGATTTATTGTATTGGAACGGGAACTTTGCTCTCTTACATTTCTATGCTCTTACCCCTTTTACTCTCTCACCCTCTCATCCTCTCTACCCCTCTCTCCTCTCAGGCCTGCTCCAAGCTGTGGTTGCAGCTCCCAGCAGGGCCCTGCACCCAGGCCCTTTGCAATAAACCCCAAATTCCAAGGCCAGAAGAAGATTTATTGTATTGTAACAGGAACCTCACCATCTGATCCTCTCTTTTACTCTCTCATTCTCTCTTTACCACTCTCTTTATCTCTCTCTCCCTCTTTGGGGCCTGCTCTGAGCTATGGCTGCAGCTCCCAGCAGGGCCCTGCACCCAGGCCCTTTGCAATAAACCCCAAGTTCCAGACCTGGATGCAGAGATCTCTTGTCCATCCTGACCATCCTACAGGTATAGAATTATTTATTTCTTTGCACTGCACAAAAAGCCTCAAGAACCTGCCCAGCACCCTGAGGTGCATCCCTGCCCGTCCCTGCTCCGCGGGTTCCGGGTGCTGGGGAGGGAATTGTACCTGTTAGCTTTGCTGGGCCGTGCTCCTGTGCTGGTTGAGGTGAGAACAGCCATCCATGGAGAAGGAGAACCCTGTCAGCATCCTCTGCCCTGCACTGGCCATCTCCACATCCCCCACGGGAAATTAGGATCCCTCAAAACCTCTTAATCTCACTAAATAACATCATATGCTTTCTGTTAAATAGGCCAGAGCGCTCCTCACCGTGGATTCTAGGAATACCAATGAAAGAAGAGCAAATCCTCTGCCCTTCACGAGAATTACAGCCTCATCATGCTCAGCTGGAGACAGATGACTGCCTAGATCATCTTTCCAATTACACATCTCCCCCTGAGCCCCCCCATCTTGGCCATCCCAGCTTGGAAAACCCCATCCAACATTTTTTCTTAATTATTAAAGGCCCTTTTTGGCTGTCTTCATGCACTGGGAGCAGGAATTCCCACAGCCCAGGTGAGCCTGGGATGGGATGGGATGGATACCTTTGCTAAGCAACCGTGCTGCTTTGTGCCAGCTCACGGTGACACTGAGAGACAGCAACAATGGGAACCTCTCTGCTCTGCCCCCGCACCCATCAAACCCCTCAGCACACAAAGCCTCGCCAGGGTTTGATGCCTGGCCCACCTGCAGCACCCCAAACCTGCTGGGGGCAGCTCGCAGCCTCCACCACCCACACCTGGGGGGCTCAGAGGGTGCTCTGCACCTCCTGTCCCCCTCCTTGGGGACCAGCCTGCCTGGGTCAGGCCTGGTTTGAAGCTGGGGAGATGGGGCAGCCCCACTGCCTCCCATTAATGCACCCCATTAATGCACTCCCCAGCCCTGATAACAAAGGGGGTCGGAGTTCTGGACCCTTCCCACTCTTCCAGACCCCTCACCCTGTCTGGGGCCATGTGCCACATGGGATCCATCCCATCAGCAGTGTCCACCCTGGCACAGGGGATCACAAGGGTCCTCCCTCTAACAGCCCTGCCAAGCCCACACACACAAAGGATGGGCACAGAGCACCCCAAAACATCCCATGGAACCCTAAACCCCACATCCCCTGTGGCATTGGGGTCCCAACCAACCCACCCTGCCACACTGGGGAACTGGAGGGTGTTACCTCACTGCTCATCACCCCCCAAAAAGATGCAGCTGTGATGCACAGCCCCTCCAAACTCCCCAGTGCTGAGAGCCCCCCAAAAACCACACACCCTCGTGCACACCCTGGTGCCCACCTCCCCCTGCATTGCTGCCCCTCCCCAACCAAGCATCCCACCATGCACACAGACCCCCCTAAAGCACACACCCCATTGTTCCTCCCAGGTGCTAAAACACCACCCCAAACCCCACACATGGCCTCCTCCACACCATACACTGTGCTCCATCCCCCAAAAACACACATCCCCCGTGTGGGGACCCCCAAACCCACAGCCCCCACCGTGTGGGGACCCCCAAACCCACACACCACGTGTGCAAAGACACATGCCCACATCCCCCCCCACCAAGTCACGAACACCGGTGCCCACCCTCCATGCACGGTGGCGTGTCCTGTGCCCCTCAAATCACGAACCCCGGTGCATCCACCCCCTCAAACTACGCACCCCAATCACCCCCTCTGAATCCCCCCCAAACCATGGTCCCCGATCACCCCCCCAAAACCACGGACCTCGGTGCATCCCCTGCTGAACCCCCCCAAAGTGTGGACCCCAGTCCCTTCCAGTGAACCCCCCTCAAACCACGGACCCTGATCACCCCCTTTCAAATCCCCCCCAAACCACGGACCCCGATCACCCCCCCAAACCATGGACCCCAGTGCATCCCTCGCTGAAGCCCCCCAAACCACAGACCCCAATCACCTCCGCTGAACCCCACCAAACCATGGATCCTGGTGCATCCCCCAGTGAGCCCCCCCAAACCACGGACCGCAGTGCATCCCCTGCTGAACCCCCCCCAAATCATGGATCTGATCACCCCCTCTGAACACCCCCAAACCACGGACCCCGATCATCCCCTCTGAAATCCTCCAAACCACGGACCCTACTACATCCCCCTCTGAACCCCCCAAAACCATGGATCCCGGTGCAGCCCCTCTGAACCCCCCAAACCACACACCCTGATCACCCCCTCTGAAACCCCCCCCAAACCATGGACCCCGATCAGCCCCCCAAAACCACGGACCCCAGTGCATCCCCTCTGAACCCCCCCAAACCACGGACCCGATCCCCCTCGCTGAACCCCCCCCCACCAAAACCACGGACCCCGCTGCATCCCCCCCACCAAACCACGGCCCCGGCTCCGCTCCCGCCCCGATCCCCTGCCCCCGGTGCCCTCCCCCGGTGCCGGTTGTGCCGCCGGTACCTCTTGGAGCGCTGCAGGAGGGCTCCGGCCGCCCGCTGGCCCCGGTAACCGGGCGGGGCGGCTCCCCAGCAGCTCGGGTCCGACATTGCCGCCCCTCCCGGTACCGAGCGGCTCCCCCAGTACCCAGCGGCTCCCCCGGCACCCAGCGGCTCCCCCGGTACCGAGCGGCGCCCCGGCACCGAGCGGCTCCCCCCGGGACCGTGCGGGGCCCGGAGCGGGGCCGGGAGCGGGGCCGGGAGCGGGGCCGGAGCGGGGCCGGGCTCCCGCCGCTCCCGCCGCTGCCGCCGCCGCCGCCGCCTCCCGCTGCCGCCTCCCGCCCCTTCCCGCCCGGCGGCGACGGGGTTACCATGGAAACGGGCAGCGCCCCGAAACGGGGTCGGGGTTGCCATGGAGATGGGGGGATCACCCCCCAAAAAGGGACAGGAAGTGGGGGTGGGGGGGGTTAGCACGGGAAGGAGGAAGCGGCACAAAAGCGGGGTCGGGGTTACGGGAGGGAGGGGGCATCACCCCAAAATGGGGTCAGGGTTGGGCTGGAGGTGGGGCAGCACCCCAGAATGGGGTCAGGGTTAGCTCAGAGATGGGGCAGCACCCCAAAATGGGCTTCAGGTTACCACAGAGGCAGGGCAGCACCCCAAGATAGGGTCAGGGTTGGGCTGGAGGTGGGGCTGCACCCCAAGAGGAGATTGGGATTGCCATAGAGGCAGGGAAGCATCCCAAAATGGGGTCAGGATTAGCCCAGAGATGGGGCAGAGCCCCAAAATGGGGTCAGGATTACCATGGAGATTCAACAACTGCTCCTGGTGCCTTCAAGGGGTACAAATATCAGCCCCTAAGGCATTTAGGGCAGCCCCAAAGCCTGGGGGTTCCTGAGAGCCCCCTGCCAGCCACGGGATGTGCCCTCTGAGGGCACCCACAGGGTGCTGGCAGTGCCCTGCACCCTCCTGCTCACAGTTCAGCCAGGGAGATGCCAGCTCAAGGCCAGTGGCACTCACCCTCCTGCGTGGTGGCACACCAGGGCCACCAGAACCTCCCCAGCTGTGGGGTGGCACTGCCACACTCACCAGTGCCACAGCCCGAAATCCTGGTTGGGCAGGGGGCAGCACATTTCCCTTTAGCTCCTGCCCTGCAGCCATGAGACAACAGCACAGACTGCCTGGCCTTGTCCCCATCCTCATCCCCCTTCTTGTCACCATCAGCACCCCAAAAACTCCTCAGGGCCTCGGCTGAGCACTCACAAGGCCAGGCTGGTTTACCCACACATGGGGCAAGGGGTGGCCAGGCAGGGCTGGCAGAGAGTGATAGCATGCAAGGCACAAGAAGGGCATACCAGGGCACAGGCATGGCACACCTGGGCACACCAGAGCACTCCTGGGCACAGGCAGGGCACACCTGGGCACACCAGAGCACTCCTGGGCACAGGCAGGGCACACCTGGGCACACCGGGGCACTCCTGGACACACCAGGGCACAAGCAGGACACAGGCAGGGCACAGGCAGGACACACCAAGGCACAGATAGGGCACACCTGGGCACAGACAGGGCACAAGCAGCCCCAGCCTCCTGCCCTCCTGCCCACAAACGGCTTTGCTGTTGCTGAGCAGCGCCAGAGCTGCTGCCAGATCCCGCCCTGCCGCCACCAGCTGCTCCCCCCGATAGACAGACAGACGGACAGACAGACGGACGGATGCACTGGGTGCCGGGCAGGTGCTGCTCTGTGCCGCGGGTGCCACGGGGCACAGGGCGGGCTGTGCCCGGCAGTGCCAGCACAGCTGGTGCACCTTGTCCCCGGGCACAGGGCACGGGCACAGCCTGCACCGCAGGGCACCACAAAGGGCTTGGGGCATTTGGGGGAGGGTAGAGGGAGGAGTAGAGAGGGGAACCCACCCCCAGAGCAGCCCCTCCTCATCTTCAACACGTGGCGGAGCAGAAAAGGTGACAAAGGAGGCGCCATCCCCGGTCCCACCCTGCTCCATTCTCAAAGTCCCCGTTCACAACTGGGGTGCTCAGAGCCTGAGCTGCTGTCACAACACCCCCAAAACGGACCAGAGAGCAGCAGAACAAAGCCAGGCTGGTTTTGGGGTGTGCAGGGCTTGGCACAGACCCCAACCACATCACTCCGTGTGTCCCATCAAAGACAGTCACACCTTTTTTGGGGTGTCCCAGGACATCCCTGATGGAGGGGACCCTCCTCTCTGTCCCCATCTCCACCTCTCCCCCCTCATTCCCTGCAGCAGGCGGCTCCCAGGGCGGGTTTGGGGGGCTCTTACCTGCAGGGGTGCAGGGTTAGGAAGGGGCTGCAGGGGCTGCAGGGGCTGCAGGGGCTCAGCAGCGTCGGGCTCTGGCTGCTCGGAGACAGGCTGCAAGGCAAGAGGGGCCGGCGGGGGATCAGCGCTGATGGAGGGCGCTGGGGGTGACACCAGAGCGGAGGGGACAGGGCTGGGGACGGGGTCAGGCAGGGAAACTGAGGCAGGGCTCAGAGGGCAGAGGGGACACTGCGGGGGCTGAGGATGGGGATACAGCCGGTGCTCCGGCATGGCTGTCACCGGGGCTGGGGCTGCGGGAGGAAGGACCAGGACCAGCGGCTCGGGGTGGGAATGCACCGGGATAGGAGCGGAGCGGGATGGGGCAGGTGTAGGGACACGGAAGCAGCGGGATGGGATGGCCCCGGGTCCCGCCGCCCTCCCCCGGTGCCGGTGCCGGTGCCGGTACCAGCGAGCCCCGCCCCGGCTCCCACTCACTCCAAGGTCAGCGAGGGGATCTTCAGCCTGTCCCGACGCGACTTCATCCCGACACCGCCACCACCGCCCCGCTCCCGCTCCGCTCCCGCCGCCCCGGCGGCCCCCGCGCTGGGCGGCTCCTCCCGGGGCGGGCGGGCGGCACCGGCGGCACCGACGGGGATCCCTGCTCGGCCCGCCGGGCCCGGGCCCGCCCCCGCGGCACGGCACGGCACGGAACGGAACGGAACGGCGCGGCACGGCAGCCCCCGACCTCCGCGCACTCAACCCGGTCCAGCGGCGGCACCGATCCGGAGCGCTCCCGGGATGTGCCGCTGATGAGGCACGGCAATGCCTGCACAGCCCCGGTACGGCCCCGGTACAGCCCCGGTACAGCCCCGGCACAGCCCCGGTACAGCCCCGATGCTCCAACCGTGCCGGTATGGCTGCAGTGCATCCCCAACATCGCCCTGGTGCTCCTGCCGTGCATCCCCAGCACAAACACCCAGGGCAGCTCTGCAGCAGCTCCTATCACACCCCAGTGTACCCCAGTACGCCCCAGTATTGGTCAGAACACCCCAATACACCCCAGTGTACCCCAGTACACCCCAGGACTGCTCAGAGCACCCCGACACACCCCAGTACAGCCCAGTATGCCCCAGTACACTCCAGATCACTCCAGTACTGCTCAGAACACCCCAACACACCCCAGTACACCCCAGTACTGCTTAGAACCCCAACACACCTACAGCAGAGCACGAACACCCCAGTACATGCCAGGTAACCCCAGCATATCCCAGTACACCCCAGTACATCCCAGTACACCCCGAGATATGCACAATCAGCTCCCTCCAGTGTCATAGAACATGATGGTGCCACTCCAGATTTGGGGACGACAAGCCCTGGTGCCACTCACCAGCCCTCCCTGCAGCCCTCCCACAGCACGGTGGCAGCGCTGTGTCCCCAGGTGTGACCCTCCCGGTGACACCGCCCCTGCCCCGTGTGGCCCAGCCCGGGACTTACGCTCTTCCTCGGCGGGGCAGGCTCAGCTCCTTCTGCAACGAGACAAGCGCGAGGTGGGGTCAGAATGTGGCCCTGGGAGCCACCTGTCACCCCTGCCACTCCCACACACCTGGCAGCACCCGGGGTGCCACCTGCCAGCCCTGCCAGCCCCACTCACACACCTGGCAGCACCTGGGGTGCCACCTGCCAGCCCTGCCAGCCACCCCACACACCTGGCAGCACCCCCACTGCCACACAGTGTCACCACAGGAACCATCCCCACTCGCAGTGCCCAGGGTGAAGGTGACAAATCACCCCGGGCCAGCACAAGAGGACATCTCCCAGTGTCCCCAGGGCTGCTGGTCCTGCACGGTGCCTGTCCCTTCAGTGGGAGCCAGGATTAACCAGCAGCTGATCCCTGTGAGGACAGCATTAGGGATAGCACCGGGATGGCATCAGTGGTGGCAGTAGGGATGGCATTGGGGCAGCACTGGGGACAGCATTGCTGCTCAGCTCTTTGGGATTAAGATTTGGGAGTCCCTTCCCACCCCTCCCGCATGTGGGCACTCAGCCATGTCCCACAGCTCTGCCCAGGGTGAGGGTGCCAAATCACCCCAGGCCAGCACAAGAGGACATTTCCAGTGTCCCCAGGTCCCATGGCCAGGCCCAGGAGTGATGGCACGAGGGTGGTGCAGTGGGAGCAGCACCCATGGGCCCAGCTGGAGCAGCACCCATGGGCCCAGTGCTTCACCCCCTGTCCCCACCTCGCCCCCCCAGCCCGGGAGTAGGAAGCAGCCAGCAGCCCCTGGGTTATTTATTTTTCCAGCCTCTGGGAATATTTCTTGTGAGATCTGTTTGCTCACAGGTGGTGCAAAGGGCCAAAGGGCAGCTGGGGACAGGAACCCATGCCAGTGCCATCCTCCTGGTGTGCTGGGGACAGGAACCCATGCCAGTGCCATCCTCCTGGTGTGCTGGGCACCATCCTGCTCCAGCACTGTCCTCACCCCTGTGCCACCTGTCACCCCACAGAGCGTCACGGATTCTGCCAGCACACAACGTGGACAGGCTGATGTGTGCCCTGGCACACCCTGGCATGCAGGGATGTGTGGCAGCAGCAGGTGCTGGTGAATGCCCCATCATTGCCCTGCTCCTGTGGGCACCCCTGAGCAGCCCGGACCCATTTTTGGCACAGGCACGGAGCTCCCGGTGGGCTGGAGCTGCTGCCACCCCTGTGGGGGCCCCCAGCAGCACCCACCCACCCCCAAAGCCCGGGCTAGCCGTGCCCCATCCTGCTGCCCACGCCACGCAGCCCCTGTGGATGGAAATCCCGGGATTGGGGCGCGCTGCAACGCAGTGATGCAGCAGCATTGCCATGGCAACGGGTGACATCATGCCTGGGTGCACAGGGACGCGGCAGCCCCGGGGCCCACGGGTGCATGTCAGCCCTGGGGTGCCATGGGGCACCTCTGTGGGTGCAGGGATGGGGACAGGGACAGGGGGTGGGTGTCCCTGTGCACCCAGCACAGGCTGACCCAGGCCTGGGCAGGGTGAAGGGATTTGGGGTCTTTACAAGGAAGGGGAGCCCCCAGCAGCCTCAGCCAGCCCTGCTGTCACCCAGCCTGGTCCCCAGTCACCCCTGGAGCAGAGCAGGGGGCAGAGTGGGGGCACGCTGGGGTTTCACTGCTCAGATGGAACAGCGGGACAGGGGACTGTCCCCAGTGCTCACCCACAGCCATCTCTGGGTGCCAGAGCTCAGAGAAGCCCATATCCCTCACTGCCAGGGGCTCTCTGGCCACTCTGTGTCCCCAGGGACACCCAGAGCACCCCCCGGTGGCACTGAGGGCCCCTGTGGGGGAAATGTCACAGAGGCAGCACCCACAGGGTGCCCCACACACAGCACTGTGCCTGTCCCTTCCGTGGGAGCCAGGATTAACCAGCAGCTGATCCTTGTGAGGGCAACATCAGGGACAGCACCAGGATGGCATCAGGGATGGCATAGGGACAGTATCAGGGATGGCACTGGGGCAGCATTGGGGACAGCATTGGGGATGGCATTGAGGCAGCATCGAGGATGGCATTGGGATGGCATCAGGGATGGCATCAGGGACAGCATTTGGGATGGCATTGAGGCAGCATCGAGGATGGCATTGGGATGGCATCAGGGACAGCATTGGGGATGGCATTGGGGCAGCATCAGGGACAGCATTGCTGCTCAGCCCTTTGGGATTAAGCCCCTATGGGAGCCCCTTCCCACCCCTCCTGCCATGGGCATGTGGGCACTCAGCCGGGTCCCACGGCTCTGCCCTTCCCGGGACTGCCAGGAACGACACTCAGAGCCCCGAGTCCCGCAGCCCAGGGCCGTGGCTCCGTCCACGGCAGCCGCGGGGAGGCAGCTCCCGCACTCGGCTCCCTCTCCCCCAGCGGAGCGCAGCTGCCCGCGGAGCTGCCAGCTCGGATGAAGGCAGTGCCGTGCCATCCTCCAAGCGCGCCGACAGCTCCGCCCGGGCCCCCCGGATACTGCAGATGGGGATGGAGGCGTCAGGTCAGCCGGAAAATCCGGCTCAGCGCTCGGCTCTGCCAGGCGGGGGGTGCCCGGTCATCATCACCCTCCGAGCGTGGCAGCGAGCGCCGGGCATCCTGCGGGATGGGCAGGAGGGTGGGCAGGAGGGTGGGCGTCCCTCTGCCTGAGGGAATGCCAGGCAAGAGAGGGGCTCAGAGAGGGGCTGGCACAGCGGCTGGGCATCGGGAGGGAGCCCCCACACATTGGGTACCCTTCACCCACATCCCATGGCAGAGCCGGGGCTCAGACCCTGCCAGGCTCCTGTCCCTGTCCCACAGCGCTCACACGCAGCACCCACCTGTCACCCACAGCCCCCACGCAGAGCCCCCCACTCCTCTCACTCCTGCAGAGCGCCCAACTCCCACCGGCAGCACCCACCCCTGGCACACGCACAGCACCCACAGCACCCACCCCTGGCACACGCACAGCACCCCCCTCTCACCCGCAGCACCCACCTTTGCACACGCAGCTCAGATGGGGGCTTCACACTCACGCTGAGCACCCACAGCTCCCCTCCGGCACCCACCCACCCCCGAGCGCCCACCTCCCAACTTAGAGCGCCCACCCCTCGCAGAGCCGCATCCGGAACACCCCCGTGTCCCCCCCAGCACCCACTTCCAATCCCCAACACCCACCCCTCACCCACAGCACCCACCCCTCACTCACAGCACCCCCCGTGTCACCCGCAGCTCCCGCCCCCCGCGCCCCCGCAGCGCCCACCCCTCGCATTCCCGCGCCCCCAGCCCCGGTTCACCGGGGGCTCCCCGCGCTCGCTCCCGCCGCCCCCGCCCGCGCTGCCGGTGCCCGGTGCTCACCTGGAGGCCCCGGCGCCGCAGGATGCTGGGCTCGTCCATCCCGCCGCGCCGCCGCCGCCGCCGCCGCCGCCTCCCGCTGCGGCCGCTCCGCCCGGTGCGCCCGGTCCGCCCCGCCGGTGCGCCCGGGGCGCCGCCCAGCGGCAACGCCGCGTCACCGGACACGCATCAGCGCCGAGCGCGGGGCTCGCACGGCACGGCACGGCACGGCACGGGGCTGGCATGGCACGGCACGGCACGGCACGGCACGGGGCTGGCATGGCACGGCATGGCTCGGGGCTGACAAGGCATAGGGCTGGCATAGCAGGGACTGGCACGGCACGGCTCGGGGCTGGCATAGCATGGCATGGAGCTGGCACGGCACCGCTCGGGGCTGGCACAGCACTCAGCTGGCATGGCATGGCTCGGGACTGGCATGGCACGGGGCTGACATGGCACAGCTCGGGGTTAACATGGCATGGGGCTGGCGTGGCATGGGGTTGGCACAGCACGGCTCGGTGATGGCACAGCACTCGGCTGGCATAGTATGGCATGGGGCTGACACGGCATGGGGCTGGCACGACATAGAGTTGGCACGGGGCTGGCACAGCATGAGGCTGGCAGAGCACGGCTCAGGGCTGGCGTGGCATGGGGTTGGTGTGGCATAGGGCTGACATGGTACAGCATGGGGCTGGCACAGTACAGAGCTGGCATGGCATGGCATGGCATGGCATGGCACGGCACTGACACAAGATGGGGCTGGCACAACACAGAACAGGGCTAACATGGCATGGGGCTGGCACGGCATGGGGCCAGAGCAACACAGCATGAAGTGGCACAGCACAGCATGGAGCTGGCATGGTCTGGTCATGGCACAGCAGGGGCTGGCACGGCATGGCACAGGGCTGGCATGGCCTGGAGATGGCACAGCATGTCATGAGACCCACACTGCCCAGGGCTGGAATGACACAGCACAACATCAGACAGGAAGGCATGAGGCTGAAATGGCATGGGGCTGGCACAACATGAGGCTGGCATGGCACAGGCCTGGCACGGCATGGCAGGGTGTGGGGCTGACAGGACATGGTACATTCTGGATTTGGCACAGTCTGCCTGCCTCAGTACAGCCCAGTGTGGCACAGTGTGGCATGGCACGGCACAGTATAGCCCATCATGGTGTTGGCAGGGCTGGCACAGTCTGCCTGGCTCACCACATCCTGGCACTGCAGACTCTGCCACATCCTGGCACAGCCCAGCGCAACACGGGACAGCCCAGGCCTGGCACAGCCTTTTTTGCTTGACACAGACCAGCACAAGAGCTCTGGCACACGGATGATGGCCTGGAGCTGGCACAGTCTGCCTGGCATGGTACACCCCAGCATGGCACAGCCCAGGGCTGGCACAGCCGGGGTGGAGATCTTGATGTGGCCCAGCCCAGGTCAGGTTTTGTTGGCACAGAGTGTGTGGCCTGGGGCAGCACTGCATGGCACAGCATGGCACTGCATGGCACAGCATGGCACAGCATGGTCCAGCATGGCATAGCTTGGCATGGCACAGCATGGCACAGCCCAGTTGTGCTCTTGCACACACAGCAAAGCCCAGCACGGCCCAGTTTGCTGAATACCCCCACCCAGGACAGGGGGGCACACACACAGAGGGCACACGGAGGTGCCAGGGGACCCTGTGTGCCCCCATCCCAGGGCAGGACAGGAGAGCACACGGAGGTGCCAGGGGACCCTGTGTGCCCCATCCCAGGGCAGGACAGGGGGGCACACGGAGGTGCCAGGGGACCCTGTGTGCCCCATCCCAGGGCAGGACAGGGGGGCACACGGAGGTGCCAGGGGACCCTGTATGCCCCATCCCAGGGCAGGACAGGAGAGCACACGGAGGTGCCAGGGGACCTTGTGTGCCCCACCCCGGCCGTGCCCACGCTGTCCCAGCTCAGGGACACTCCGGCCCCGGGCAGGGCCGCACAAGGAGCCGCTTTCTGCGGGAACAAGGGCACTCTGTGCCCGGCCCTCGGTGCCACCCGGCCCCGCCGCCCGGGTCACCCGCCCGTCACACGGCCCCGCTGCCACCTCCCGCTCACTGCGGCTTTGTTCTCACGATGGGGACAAACACAACAAACACCCCAAAAATAAAAAACACAGAGAATCCCAACCTGGAGATTCACCCCATTACGGGCAGAGCACCATGTGAAAAATGCTTATTATATGATTGGCTTTTCGCAAATATTCAAATGAATATTATATGTGTTGTGTTAGAAAGTGATGCTGCATTAATTCTCTTAAGTAGTGCGGTAAATATAGTTTTAGGTTGTAAAAAATGTATTAAAAATGTATAAAATTTGTATAAAATGTATAACCTAATGTATAACCTATGATGTACAAAAATGTATAAAAAATGTATAAAATTTTTATAAAATGTAGAACCTATAATGTTTAAAAATGTATAAAAATGTTAAAAATTTGTATAAAATGTACAACCTAATGTATAACCTATAATGTATAAAAATTTGTATAAAATGTATAACCCATATTGCATAAAAAGTTTATAAAATGTATAACCTAAAAATTTTAGGTTATAAAAAATAGAAATTATGCTATGTAGGATACTTTTTTAAAGAAAGGACTCGCAGCGAGATAGCAGCCACAGGACACCTGAATCTTTCAGAGAAAAAGAATTTATTGCTCTCTTATCAGGAAAAAGGAACTTCTTCCTGCCTCGAAGGCGCTGTTGGGGTTCAGAGGAAGAAGTTGACACTGACCAGAGAGAATCCTGTGTTTGAATGGAATTTATGCATCATGTATGAGGTGTATGAATATGCAACAGGCTGTTGTTTTTAAGGGCCAATCCTTTGTTAACGGGTGCCCAGAAAAAGGTACCCGGACATCCATAACTCTTTGTTCTTATTGTCTCATATTGTCCTAATTCAAATTGTCCAAATTATTATTATTCCAATTGTATTACTATTTTTATAACCATTTTATCGCTATTAAACTTTTAAACTTTTAAAAACCAGCGATTGGCGTTTTTCACGGACAGAAACACTCTGCGTGCAAGAAAAGAAAATGAAAAACACAAAAAAACCCCAACCCAAAACCCCCAAGACTCATCTTTCGCTTACCTTGCGCTTCTGGCACGTGGTGCGGCCGGGACACGCCGGGCTGGCCCCATCCCGGCAGCCGTGCAGCCCAAAAAAGGGGGATATTTCGGTCGCTTTCTCTTTTGTTTTTGCTAAAAGTGGGGCATGCACTCACGTCTAGGGCGCTGCCCCGCCTGGGAACGGCGCGGACTCGGCAGAAGAGGAAACCCCAAGGGCGGGAAGCAGCGCTGAGCACCGGGGCTGTGGCACGGCCGAGGGTACGGGGGGATTGGGGAGCCGGGAAGGGCAGCGGAGCCCCGGAGCCGGTGTGGGGACAGCCCCGATCCGGTGTGGCACAGCCCCGATCCGGTGTGGCACAACCCGGAGCCGGTGTGGCACAGCCCCGATCCGGTGTGGCACAGCCCGGAGCCGGTGTGGCACAGCCCCGGTCCGGCGTGGCACAGCCCCGGTGTGGCACAGCCTGGAGCCGGTGTGGCACAGCTCCGGTGTGGCACAGCCCGGACCCGGTGTGGCACAGCCCGGACCCGGTGTGGCACAGCCTGGATCCGGTGTGGCACAGCCCTGGTGTGGCACAGCCTGGACCCGGTGTGGCACAGCCCCGGTGTGGCACAGTCTCGATCCGGTGTGGCACAGCCCCGGTGTCGCACAGCCTGGATCCGGTGCGGCACAGCCCGGAGCCGGTGTGGCACAGCCTGGATCCGGTGTGGCACAGCCCCGGAGCCGGTGTGGCACAGTCCCGGTGTGGCACAGCCCCGGTGTGGCACAGCCCCGGTGTGGCACAGCCCCAGTCCGGTGTGGGACAGTCCGGAGCCGGTGTGGCACAGTCCCGGTGTGGCACAGCCTGGATCCGGTGTGGCACAGTCCCGGTGTGGCACAGCCCTGCTCGGTGGGCGATGCTGAGCTGGCTGCTGGCGGCGCTGGTGCAGGGTAAGTGCTCCTGCGGTGTTGGGAGATGAGAGATAACTTCAGAAGACTTTCAATGAATGATTCGGGGGCGATAAAGACCTGGGGAGCTCCCAGAGAGAGAGAGATGGAGATATTCACCCAAAACCACAGAGATGGAGTAAAGATGGTGAATCCCCAATGGGGCGAGCGGCACCGACCAGGGCCCCATCACCGGGGAGGGGGAACACGGGGGGCTTGGGGTAAAAATCGCTCTAATTCTGCTCTGAATCCCCATTTGAGCAACACGGCAAGCAACAACACAGGAACATGGGGGGTTTGGGGTGAGAATCGCGGGTGTCGCTGCTTTAATTCCCAATTTGAGCACCACGGTAACACAGCGGGTTTGGGGTGAGAATATCTGGTGTTGCTGCTTTAATTCCCAATTTGAGCACCACGGGAACACGGGGGGCTCGGGGTGAGAATCGTGGGTGCTGCTGCTTTAATTCCCAATTTGAGCAACATGGGCAAAGCCACACCGCTGCTCCCCTCCATGCATGGATGGAGTTGGGATGCAGGAGCCTCCAGGCACTGCCCTGCCCCGCAGGCACCCTGGCAGCCCACGACGTCTCCTGCTGGAAGAAATGCAACACCTTCAAGCCTTTCCACTGCTCCTGGCCGCCCCTCGGCCCCGCCGGCAGCACCTCCTACATCCTGAACCTCTGGTGAGTGAGCGGCGGGCAGGGGGAGCGCATGGGGGGAGCCCCGGGTGCCACCCTGTGCCCACCCTGTGCCCGCTCCCTCCCCAGCTTTGAGAAGCAGGGCCAGTGCAGGCGATTTGAGGCGGGCACGGCCACCAGCTACATCCTCTCGAGGAGCCAGGTGTACATCTTTGATAACACCACGGCCTGGGTGGAGGCACGATGGGGGAACCAGGTCCGCAGGACCCCCAACCACACTCTGCACCTCAACGGGGCTGGTGAGTGCCCCAGGGGCAGGGCTGGCAGCCAGTGCTGGCACTGAAAACTGCCAAAACCACCCAAAACCGCCTCATCTTTCCAGTCAAACTGGATCCACTCACTGGGATGTCCTTCTCCGAGAGCGGTGGCCAGCTGAGGGTGAGGGTGCCACAGCCACAGTGTGACAGCCTGAAGCAGCCACCACAGCACGAGGCTCGCTTCTGGAGGGTGGGAGACAGCGGCTGGACACAGGTAAAATGCTGTTTGCTGGGGCTGGCAGTGGCTGACAGCACAGCCAGGAGCATCACGGCAGCACGGGGAGCGTGGGGGCTCAGTGATGTCACTGTGCCCCCCCAAACCCAGCTGTGTCCCATCTATTTCCCTGGGTTTCAGCTCTGCCTGGCCATGGGATCCTGCTGCTGCCCATAACAGGATTCTCAGGGATTACACAGGCAAAACCCCAGATTATAGTAATGACGACAATGGATCAAATCCAGATGCTTGTCCCCATGAAGCTGTCACAGCTGGGACCCCTCATCCCTCTCAGCTGCTGCCAGGAGGGTCCCAGGGTTGAGGAGACCCTGTCCCCTGCACTGTTTGGCTCTCCCAGCCCCTGGGGTGCTTGGGGATCACAGGGCAGCACTGATGCCCCAGTAAAGTACTGGTTTTACTGGGAGGGTGTCCCCATGCCTGGTTCTCTCTGCAGGTGACATGTGAGACAGTGCTGGTGACAACTAAAGAAAACTCAGGTTGGTTTATCCTGCTGGGGACAAGCATCCCCTGGGGGTGTTACCAGCAGCCTGTGAAGGCCAAAATTTGGGGAAAGGAGGGTTCAGCTGACCCTGCCACCCCTCTCCAGTGACCTGTGCCCTGGGGGTCAATGGCACCTTCGTGGTCCAGCTCCGGCACAAGCCTCCCCACTGGAGCAGCTCCTGGAGCGACTGGAGCAGCAACATCTCTGAGGGTGAGGAGGGGGAGAGGAGCCTGGTGGGATCTCAACAGCTCCCAGAAATGCTGGTGGCTCAGTCAGGCCTGCTCCTCCTGCAGCAATCCTGAGGAGGCCGGTGCTGAGCCATCAGCTGGGCAAGCTGGGCACAGACGGGCAGCGGGCGCTGAGGCTGAGCTGGCAGGTACAGCAGCATCTCTGGGGGCTCTTCTGGGTGTCCCCCACCATTTCACCCCCTGAGTCCCCCCCTTTTCCTCCCCAGCCAGTCCTCATGGAGCACAAGGACGTCACCTACAAGCTGGACATCACCATGGTGGGGTGTGGCTGTGCAGAGTCCATTGAGGAGGGCTCGGTGAAGCTGGGCAGGGAGGTGACAGAGCACAACCTCACCCTCTCCGGGGCCGAGTACCAGATCCTGCTGAGCGCCAACAACGCCGCGGGGCACGGGCCAGCACGGCAGCTCCGTGTGCCGGCAGGGCAGAGCGCAGGTACAGCGATGCTGAGCTCCCCCGGCTGCCCTCAGGGTGCTGTTTATTCTTAACTGAAATAAACAGGGCAGGAGGCTTTTGCTCCTTTTTAATGCCTCTATTAGAAGTGATCAGCTTTAGGTTGGGAGGCTCAATGGGTCCACATCTTGTCCATTATCGCTCCCAGAAGCAGTTCGGAGGAGAAATGTGCAGCTTTGTCCACTAAAGAGCAGAGCTGGGGGTCACATCCTCACAAGAACAGTGGGGATCAACCCCATGTTAAAACTTTTTAGTTTTGTAGTCTCGGCGTCTTGGTTCCAGCTGAGGTCTTTGCTCAGGATGAGGGGCAACAAAGGGTCTCAGCATCTCTGCAGGCTCGGTGCTTTGTTCCTCACTTCCAGACATCACTCTGATCTCTTAATTCTGTGTTGGCTCATTGTTTTTGGGGTATTTTCGGTAAGTTTGGTGCGGTGGCTTCCCATGGCATGCTGGTCTAGAGGTTATTTTGCATTCTCTCTGATCCCCCCTCCATATCCCCTTCTCTCACTGTTTGGAGAGAAAGGCCGTCAACTTAGCTTTAGGCAGGGTTATACTGAAACAAAAGGAGCAATTAATGAAAATGACCGGTGATTACAAAAATAAACAGGTAGAACTCCACCTTGGCAGTAACTGGTTTAACTGGTTCACTCTGCAACCTTTAAAAAAAAAAAATTGGCAGATTTTTTACTTATAACACCGACTACCCCGAATATCCCCCGTTTCATCCCAGATTGTTGTATTGCACTAAATAACGGGGCTCTCATCACCAGATCTCAGCTTCAAGGAGATCAGCGTGGCCGGCAGCACCGTGACCGCGCACTGGGAAGCGCCGATGCCCGGCGAGGCTTTCTGCTTCGAGCAGCAGACCCTGCCAGAGCCCCCGGAACAGGGAGTCTGCATCCCGCAGGAATTCCCTGCCAACAGCACCCACGCGCAGGAAGGCAAGGGAGCGCCCCAAGACCCCGCTGTCCCCTCCATTTGGGGTCAGAGGGTCTAAGGAGCATCCCTGGTTCCTCCAGGAGTGCTGGGAGAGCAGGGATGTCACCGCCTGGCTGTGCACGGCTGGGACACGGAGAGGGGCTGGGCCACCTTCGCTTTGTGGCATCACTACAGCGGCAATGGTGAGCGTGGAGAATGGGGCATCAGGGCATGGGGCACCAAAACATGGGGCATCCGGACATGGATCATCCCAGCACAGAGCTTCCAAACACGGAGCATCCGAGCATGGAGCATCCGCACCTGGCTGCGCTCCAGAAGGGGCGCTCCCAAAATAATCCCCACTATTAAACCACCCTCAAAAATGTTTTTTTCTGCCCGCAGATTCGCTGGATGTGCCCTTCAACATCAGCACGGGGGAGAGGGAGGCCGTGCTCTGCTGGGAGCCGTCCCCACGGGCTGCCTGCCCCGGCGCCCTGGCCAAGTACCTCGTGTGCCATGTGGCTGAAGGGGACAATGTGACCTGTGAGTGGCACCCTGAGATCCCCCGGGGCAGGAGGAGGTGCCAGACTGCCCCACATTGGGTTTTGTTTGCCCAGACAGTGAAGTGGAGGCCACGGCATCGAACTACACCCTCCAAAACCTCCAGCCTGGCACAGGCTACAGGGTGGGGGTTTGGGAGGTGACAGAGGACAGCGAGAGTGCCTGCAGGGCTTGGTGGCCCTTCCAGACCAGGGTGCTGGGTAATGGCTGAGACCTCATCCCCTCCCCTCACCCCAAAACGTCTCCTGTGTCCCTGTGGGGGCAGGAATGCCACCACCCAGCCATCCCCACCCTCAGGTCCCCAGGGAGCACCGTGGAGAGGCAACCTGAGCTACCTGGGCATCTGGCTTGGTGTTCCCGCTGCAGCTGCCATCTACCACCTGAGCAAAAGGAGGTGACAGGATCCCCTTGTCCCCAAAGCCACCCCCAGCATCACCCACCCCCTCACCAACCGCTCCCTCCCCAGGGCTCGCCGCCTCCTCTTCCCACCCCTTCCCAAGCCCGTGGGCACCAAAGCCACGCAGTTCTCGGCCGAACAGGTGAGATGGGCCAGGTGAGGTGGGAGATGCAGGAAGGGGCAGATCCCACACCCCCAAACACCCATGCACAGCCCTGGCACGGGATGTCCCACCCCACACCCACCCAACCCTCAGGGCCAGCCCCGGACCGGCCTCCTGGAGCCCTCGGAGAGGTTCAGCCCAGCCGAGCTGCTGCTGATGGAGCAGAATCCCAGCGAGGAGAGGACTGACACGGGCAGCCAGAGCGCAGTGCCACCCCCTGATGTGTCACAGCCCGGCCCCGCGGTGGAAAAGCCGGTGACAGTGGTGATGTCCCCTCTGGGCTGCGGGGAGGAGCTGCCCTTTGCCTACCGCAGGCAGGAGATGCTGAGCCCGGTGGGATCTGCCCCCTCCAGCAGCAACGGCAGCACTGGGCACCCACCTGGAGAGGAGGAGGAGGAGGAAGAAGAGGGAAGGCAGGAGCTGCATCAGCCGCTGGTCCCCATTGCCCTGCTCATCTCCGACAAGCCCATCATCATCAGGTGTTGAAGATTGCATGGCAAGATGTTTTCCATTACCATCTGTATGGCAGATTATCTTTGTCAAGTGGGCAGTTTGCCTTTGAGTAACTACAATCACTCCTCCCTCGGGAGAGGACATTGCTTTTAACAGCTATGGAATGTCACTGCATGGCTGATAAGAACTACAGCATCCCATTGGGAGATGTGAGCCCAGAGGGAGGAGCCAAGCATTCCTGCCTGGATATAATCTGGAGATTCTGGAACACCAACACGGCTTCTGCACTGGATTCCCCAGAGGAACAGCAGCTGCCTCTGCCACTGGATCCTCAGAGGAAGAGACTGCACCTTCCTACAGGATCCTGCTCCAGCAGAACCACCCCTGACACTGCAGGAGGGCTGAGCCACAATTCCAATGGGACTGCTGCCAACAGCCTGACCCACAGGGTGTCAGGTTGTGTTCTGACTCTGTCAGTGTTGTTCTAGTGTACTGCATTGTTTATTTAATCCTTTTATTTTTTTTTCCTTTCCCTATTAAAGAACTGTTATTTCCTGCTCCCATATTTTTGCCTGAGAGCCCCTTAAGTTAAAATTTACAGCAATTCAGAGGGGTGGGGAGGGTTTACATTCTCCATTTCAGGGGAGGCTCCTGCCTTCCTTAGCAGACTCCTGTCTTTCCAAACCAAGACATCAGGGATGAGGAAGGATGGGATCCCAGGCCAGAGGAGGTGCCACAGCCATTGGGAGGCTGGAGAGGCGGGGACAGGCACGGAGTGATCCCTGCAGTGCTGAGTGTCTGTGTGGGACACTGAGGGTGGCACCAGCACTTCCAGAGGGGTTTTTGGTTTCCAGGGCACAGAAGGTGACACCTCTGGATGCAGCGTTGCACCAGGACTGGTTTTTGCCTCGCAATTTCCAGTGTCAATCTTTCAGTGGTGATAAAACCTGAGCAAAGGTTTGGCTGCAGAGTTTGGCCAGGACCGAGGGTATTCCCTGCCAGAATTGGGAGGAGAGGCAGAACTTCATTCCAGGTGGCTGCTGCCTCTGAAACCAGCATCTTGGTGGGGATGCAAAAAAACCCAGCACTAAACATCAGCTACCAAAAAAACCAAAAAAAAAAAAAAAAAAAAAAAGCAAAAAAATAACTGGAAAAAAAAACAGAAAAAAAAATTAAATACAAACATTAAAAAATTAAAATAACTGCACCAAACAGCAGGACTGAGATGGTTTTTTCTCGCCTGAGCCCCGCAGATTACAGCAAGGATTTAGAGCCGGGGTTCAATGCACGGGGCTGGGGAGGACAAGCCAGGCAGCCAGGATGGGGGTGATCCCCCCAGCCCCTTCCCGTGGGGCCACGCCGCCGCCCGGGGCCTTATCTGGGACAGAAAGGAGATGAAAAGCCATCTGTGGTTTGCTGTGCCTGGCGCGGCGATGTTTACTTGCTGACAGAGCAAAAGAAAAGAAATGTTCAAAACCCAAGAGCGCCGTGGCTTTGGTCACACGGGGAACTCCAGGCTCACAGTGTGGGGTGTGTATGTGAGGCACCGACACGCGGCCTCCTCGCTGCTGCTCGTGGCTCCACTCGTGCTTTTTGCAGAGTGTTTCGCTCAAACTGCGCTGGCAGAGCGGCGCCCGCGGGCGGAAACCGCGGCGGGGCCCGGTGGAGACGGAGCCCGGGGCGGCTCCTGCAGCCAGACCTGCCCGGGGATGGGGGCTCGGCTGTGGGGACACTCCCAGAGCTCCAGGGATGCGGGGCTGCCATGAGCTCCCGTGGCTGGGGTCTCATCTAGATTGTCACAGATATCTTTCCATTAAAACCCTTCTTTAAGATTTTTTTCCTTCTGAGAAGATGAGAAGACTCAGAAACAAAATGTAAACAATGGTTATCTGCTGCTGTGGAATGCAACAGGTGCATCTGTGATTGGTCTCGTGTAGATGTTTAGAATTAATGACCAGTCATGGAAAAGCTGGTGCTCTTTCTCTCTGTCTGAGACACAGACCTCTGTTTTCATTCTTTCCTTTCTATTCTTAGCTTAGCTAGCCTTCTGAGATGAAACTTTTCCTTCTATTCATTTTAGTATAGTTTTAATGTAATGTATATCATAAAATAATAAATCAAGCCTTCTGAACTAGAGTCAACATTCTCGTCTCTTTCCTCACCTGAAAACCCCTGTGAACACCGTCACACCAGATGGGACCCTGTCAGAACTCAGTGAGTCCCTCTGGGTGTCCAGAATTGCTGAGAACCCCACCAGGGGGCTCAGAGACCCTGGCACACAGCCCAGAACACCTGGGGATTTGATTGTGACCCCTGGGACAAGTTACCAGCTTTGTACGACGACATGAAAGTCACAGAAGTTTAAATAATGTAATAATAAAATTATCACAGGGTGAAAAGGTAGATTTTAGGCTTTTTGGAATGGGGGTTTTGGGGACAAGATGAAGGAACTTGGGTGTGTCCAGCCTTTCTTCTTCTTCTTCTTCTTGGTCTCCATTTTCTGCAGTGATGTTGGCACTTTGGGACTGGTTTAGAGTAGAAGTGCACTGTCTAACATAGGTGATGGGTATTGGGAATTAAGTGTAAATATATTATATGTAGTTTGTAGTATAAAAGGACAACACAGAGAGTGCCTGTGGCTGCCCTGCTGAGCAGATCTCGGCTGGGCAGAAAGAAATTTTTATAGATAAGAATTAATAAACAACCTCAAGACCAGAAACTGAAGAGTTCTGACTCATCCTTTAGATGCGCGGGCTGAAACAGAGAAATCCTGCACATCTTGGGGCAGCAATTAACAACTAAGCTCATGAGAGGACCCCATGATCGTGCCACCAGTGCAGTGCCACCAGCGCAGTGCCACCAGGGCTGTGTCATCAGGGCCATGTCACCAGGGCAGTGCCATCAGTGCGGTGCCACCAGTACAGTGCCACCAGGACAGTGCCACCATCAGTGTGCTACCAGTGCAGTCACTGCACCACCAGGGCCATGTCACAGTGAGGTGCCACCAGTGCAGTGTCACCATCACCATGCCACCATCACCGTGTCACCAATGCAGTGCCACCAGGCAGTGTCACCATCACCGTGCCACCAGTGCCGTGCCATCAGTGCAGTGTCACCAGTGCAGTGTCACCCGTGCCGTGTCACCGCTGCCCGGCTCAGCTGCCGGTGGAGCCACGAGGTGGCACCAGCCCCACGTCCCCAGGGCGATTCCCAACCTCTCGGCAGAACAAATCCACCGCTCCCTCCCTGCCTGTGTGGCAGAGGCTGTGCCAGCCCCCCGTGCCTCTCCAGCCCCCCAAATCCCTGGGGATGGGCTGGAGGGGGCAGCTCTGGCATCCTGCCAGGCAGAAACCCAGCACAGAGATCAGATTGAGGGATTTTGTTGGGATTTGGGCCATGCCAGGCTCTCTTCAGAGCACACCAGGCTCATGTGGAGGAAGTATCTGGTTACAGACAGGGAGGCACGCTCGGGTTTCAGCCCCAGCCCCTGTTTACAGCGGGTTTTGGGGGTCAGAGCGAAGAGGAGAAGCGCTGAGGGTCACCGGCAGCTCAGCACGCTCGGGTGGCAGCAGTAAACACACGGCCAGGCTCGGTGCCAGCCGTGCCAGTTAATCATTGCAGCCACGGAACGAGGTCACAGCAGGACAGCCAGGCATCAAAAACACCCAGGGCAGGGAGGGGACACAAAACCCCCCTCATGGGGTCCCATCCCATCCGTGGTGCCACTCACATCCCCTCTGACCCTTCAGGGATGGCCCTGTCCCTGTCCCCACCAATGGCTCTGTCCCCACCGGTGTCCCTGTGCCATTTTCCCCCACAAGTGTCCCAAGCTGGGCAGTGCTCTGCCACGTGGAGCCACGGACGTGCCAGGGAAAGCTAATCAAGCCAGGCTTGCCAATTAGTGCTAGAAAGCAGCTCAGGACTTGCTAATTAGTTTAAATTTCACAGCACTGGTTCCCAAATGAGTCCCCAGGCGCCACACTGAGCTTGGTGACCCAAGGCCAGCTTTGGCAGGCAGGATGTGGCTTTGCCAGCTCCTCTACCCCAGCACAGCACCCAGCCGTGCCACAGGGCATTGGGTAGGCCTGGCAGGAGCCACTGCCACCCACAGCTCATTACACCCAGCAGGGGACTCATTACACCAACAGGGGACAGCTCTGGGACAAGCAGCCAAAATCCATCCCAGCAGGGAAAACAAAGCTCAGCCCGGTGCCATGAGGATGCATCCACCCCAAAATCACTCCATGGGGTCCCCTGTTCACACCCAGCAGTGCCCTCACACCACTGGTGACAATTATCCCTGTCCTAAAAGGAAAAACCCTTTTCTCCCTGTTCTCACAGGGTCCCTGTGCTGTGTTCCCAAAAGGAAATGGCACCAGGGACATGTGCACATGGACTGACCTCTGGCTCCACTTGCTCCTGTGGAGTGGAAAACTCAGCCCTGCATCCCAAGGAGCAGCTGGGGAAGGAGCTGCAGGGAGGTTGGGCAGCCTGGGGATTTGCTCTTGGCTCCCAGATTTTATAGAATCACAGGATCATTAAGGCTGGAAAAGCCCTCTGAGATCATCGAGTCCAGCTACTGATCCACCACTCACCCATGTCCCCAAGTGCCACAGCCACACAGCTTTTCAATCCCTCCAGGGCTGGTCACTCCACCACTGCCCAGGGCAGCCTGTGCCAGGGCTTGGCAACCATTTCCATGAAGAAATTTCTCCTAATTTCTTCCCTGGTGTGACTTGAAGCCATTTCCTCTTGATTTTGGGGGTGTGATCTCAGAGATGGAGCATGAAATAACCACAGGGGTTTGCTGAGGCCCCATCAGCATCAGCTCTTGGGGTGTCTGAGCCCCTGCAGGAGCAGAGGTCCATCCCTGCAGGCCCAGACTGATAATTTAACACCAGATTAAGTTGTTTTGCTCCCAGGTTGAGAAGTCTAACCTGTTTTCCAGCCTCGGGGAAGCAGCCCTGTGGAGCCACAGCCTGGCTTCAACAGGGGCAGAGGAGAAGGTCACAACCCTGCCACCCCCTCCCTCATCCATCCATCCCTTTCCCTCATCCATCCATCCCTCTCCCAACCCTTTCCCTGCACCCAGCACCATTTCCTGCTCCTCAGACCCCATCCTGGAGAAAAGCTGATGCCAGGGAGAAGTTTGAGCCCGGCCTGACCAGCAGCCATGGCCAGGGGCGGGATTATTTGCTGGGCAAAAAGCCACCAGTGCCACCACCTCCACAATGCCACCCGCTGCCAGGCAGATTAGCTGACTTAATCCCTAAGTAAACAAACTGATCCCTGGGATTTATTTTTCTATTAATTATTTTATTTGAAGCAGAACTCAAAGGCTGCTGACAGCTCATCTCATCCATCCCCAAGCACTGCAAAGCCCCTCTGAGCAGGACATCCAGCTCTGTGGTAGGAAACTTCTGCTGCTGGGGAATTGGGGTTTTTCCTCGCTAAAAAAAACGCTTCTGGGATTCTTTTCTCTCCCAGAAAATAACCCCAAGAATTGCTGGTACAGGCAATTCTTTGGGTTATTTCCCCTGGGGGAAAGGGCTGCAGGACCACAGCTGGACAGACGGACACATGTGGACAGACAGCTGGGCTCAGCTTGTTTTGAAAGTCACGGGGGTTTCAGCGGCGGCGTTTTGCAACCAGTCCGGTGTCACAACAACAACAACAGCTCGGTTCTGCCTCGCAAACAGGCCCCGGGGCCGCCCCGGCTCTTTCCTGCTCGCGTCAGCTGCAGCAGCCTCACCCGGGCCGCGGCTGTTTCCAAACCCAGCCACGGAAAACGACTCCAAACAGCAGCGAAAGTGAATTTTTCATCTCCCCCCCGCACCCAGAGGGGCTCGGAGCTGCCTGGGGGATGCTCAGATCAGTGCAAACCCCTCGGGGATGCTGCGAGCCGCAGCATGCCAGTGGGGAGAAGTGGTTAATAAACCAAAACCATCTTCTCCCCGGCTGCCCATGGCAGGAAGCGTTTTCTTTCCTGCAGTTTCAATGTTCTCGCATGGCCAGCTCAGCCCCTGGCACGGCCGGAGCTTTCCAGGCTTTGGCAGCCGCTATTGAATTACGGGATATTATTTTTTTTTCATTTTGTTTCTTTTTTATTTCAACGGGAACTTTGCAATAGTAGTAAAAGGAATCATAAACTCCGGGCGTCGGGAGGCGGGCGGCCGCGGGTATCGGGTGATCGGCAAGGGGAGGACGCTGCGCCCTTATCGCACACGCGCTCCCTCCCTGCCCCCTTGGCCGGAGGTTTCGCAGCACAAACATATTTTGCTCGAGCAGACGGCCAGGGTTGAGCTAAGGACAACCCGATAACCAGCGAGCCCCCACAAAAATCGCCTTTTTCCAGCAGTCTCCCCCATCTGTCTCATCCCAGCTTTGCAGAGATAAACACAGGAGCAAGAGCAGCCCCCCCTTCTCGCAGGGTGTTTACCAGCTCTTTGCAGGCAGATTCACTCTCCCTCATTTCTTCACACGCCAAAACCGCCGGGAAAGCGGAGGGAACCGGCTGGAGCCCCTCCGGGTCTGTCCGCAGCACCACAGCCGGCACTGCCCGGCACAGCCACCTCCAACCAGCCCGGACCCCTCGGGCTATCGCTGCTCCATCGCTGGCCGGGATGCGGTGGCATTTACAGCGCTGCTCGGCAGGAAAATCCCTCTCCCTGCTCACAAACCCCCGTGAATTTAAAGATAACCCCGCGAATTTAGAGATAACCGCCTTCGGGTGGTGGGGAAATGGGGAGGGGGCTCATTGCAGGAGGCTGGTGGTGGTTGGAGCCTTCTCCTCCC
Organism: Zonotrichia albicollis; assembly: GCF_047830755.1. Taxonomy (NCBI): domain Eukaryota; kingdom Metazoa; phylum Chordata; class Aves; order Passeriformes; family Passerellidae; genus Zonotrichia; species Zonotrichia albicollis. The sequence goes on from NC_133847.1 coordinate 3,538,931, forward strand.
GAAACTGAGCTTGGGATGAGTTTGGTTTTTTGTTGCTGTTTCTTGCAGGGTGATAGGACAGAAAAAAGGAGCTCAACCCGGTTTGTGAAGGGTTTGAGGTTGGGGCGTGGGAGGAAGGATCAGAGGCGTGGGGTTTGACAAGGCTGTCCCGTCACGGCTGAGGTGACAGGGACAGTGAGGGTGACAGCCACACACTCCCGGCCTCTCAGCTGGGGACAGCTGTGTCCCCACCGACACACAGAGCAGTGACTGAGGTGCCCCTGGTGCCACACGAACAGGGTTTATCTGAGGGGTCAGGGTGTGGGGTGTCACCGTGCCACAGCCACCTGGGCACTGCGGAGATGCCACCGTGCCACATCGGACACAGCGTGCGGTGTCACCGTGCCACATCCCCTCTGGGCACGGCGGGGAATGTCACAGTGCCATATTCCCATGGGCATGGCATGGCAATTGTCACTGTGGGCATGGCTGGGGATGTCACTGTGCCACATCCTGGACACAGCTGGGGATGTCACTGTGGGCAAGGTGGGGAATGTCACCGTGCCACATCCCCCTGGGCATGGCAAGGGGTGTCACTGACCATGCCACATCCCCCTGGGCATGGTGGGAGGTGTCACGGTGCCACATTCTGGGCATGGCAGAGGATGTCACCATGCCACGTTCCCCTGGACACAGCGTGCGGTGTCACAGTGCCACATCCACCTGGGCATGGCAGGAGATGTCACCATGCCACATCCTGGGCATGCTGGGGGGTGTCACCATGCCACATAGCCCTGGGCATGGCAGAGGATGTCACCGTGCCACTTTCCCCTGGCCATGAAGGGAAATGTCACTGTGCCACATCGGACACAGTGGGGGATGTCACCATGCCACATCCTGGGCATGGCAGGGAATGTCATCATGCCACGTCCCCCTGGCCATGCCAGCCCACCCGTGGCTGCTCGGTGACTCCTCTGTGGTTTGTGCAGCAGCTCCTGGGAGTGCTGGCAGCCCCAGCCGGGTGTGGAGCAGCGCTGGGAGCAAAGTCCATGGTGCCACATCCCTGGCACAGGGCACGGCCGTGCCACTCACGCGTGGCGTGGGAGCCGTGCCCCGTCCCCAAGCTCGCTGTTTGTGTGCCAACACATCACGTGCCGCCGCTGGATGACCCCGGAGGGGAAGATTTATTTTCTTTAAGCGTTGTTATTGTTGTTTTTTTTAACAAAGCCAAAATATTTGCGTCCCCACGGGGACGGCTCTGGGTCACCGAGCATGGAACGCCAGTCTGGGGTCCGGGCAGGAGAGGGGACACCCGGCTCCGTGGGGAGGGTCCGGTGCCGGCGGCTCCGGCCCTGGCACGGTCCCCGGTGTTTATACATAGACATGTTTGTGCGCGGCACCGGCCCCTTCCTCGCTCCCAAACAACTGGAGGAAAGTCAAAAAGTCACAAAAATTTTCCATTGCCCGAGGAAGGGAGGGAGCGAGGAGTGACTGTGCAAAGGGGCCGGGCAGTGCCAACAGTGAGGGACCCCAAATGAGGGGTCAGACCCAAAAAAACCCCAAGGGGTTGGTTTTGATATAGTGAATAAAAGTGGCGGTTTGCTGCAAAGACAACACCGGCCACTATCGGGGTTTGTGGCGTGGCCCGGTGATGTCACCATGCTGCTGGCACCATGCTCACAGGGGGCATGTGGCAGGTGCAGCACGGCCACCAGGCCACTCCAGACCCCATTTTTTGCCATTAAAAAACCGGTTTGGAATTTAAAAAAAAAAAAAATCCTGCGTCTTCTCTGCAGCATTTCCCCGCAGCCAGAGGGGCTCTCTGCCCGCACCAGGCTGGGGAAAAGCTGCGATTCCTGTCGAGCCGGCGGGAAAAGCCCCGGTAGTGCTGGGATGCGGGGACTTTGCCTGCGGTTTCCGTGGGCGGGAGCAGCTCCGGCAAACAGCGGCTGAGTCAGCGGGCGGAGGGCAGAGCGATGCCGCCCCGGCATGTCGGGTGCGCGGCTGCTTCCCGGAGCCCTGGCAGAGCTGCGCTGCACAAGGGGGAACCTCAGAGCCCCGACCCCAAAGATGCTGCCAGGGCAAGGCTCAGCCCTGGAGCCAACCCAAAGCAAGGCCTGGCGCTGCTGGAGTCCCCTGTAACCCGGGCTGGGCAGGTCCCAGCGCTCCTGAGCCTCCTGCTGCCAGCCCAGCATCCCTGATGCTGAATTTGGGCAGTGCCTGAACCTCGACCCCAGTGCGTGGCCATTCCACTCCAGCCAAAACCTGGATTTATCATTCCCGTGCAAACAAACAGATGAGCCCCCGGTGGGTGCCCCTGGGCAGTTCTGGGGTGAGCTGCACCCCGCAGGGCTCAGCCCAGCTGCGATGGGGAAGGCTGTGCTTGTTTTGGGAGCTGGACGGGAGCCCGGGCCGGAGGCAGCAGCGGCTCAGTTAATCCCGGCCCTCGCAGGGCTGAGCCAGCCCCGGCACATTCTGTCCCTGGCAGCGCCGGGACGGCCACAGGCTTGGCGTGTCACTGTCCCCCCGCCACCGACCCCCGGTCACCGGACAGCAGCCTCAGCCATCGTGATGGCACCGAGCACCCTCCGGGGGCTGGGGGAAAGGAGAGCCCCAAAATGCTGCAGGAAGGGGCAGCAGGATCGGGGTGTCCCTGCAGAGCAGTGAGCTGCACAGGGGAGGGGGTTCCCAGCAGCCCTGCGGGGGAATTTTGGCGTTTCAGTCTCCCACAGTTTTGGGACTGAAAAGCAAAACTGACAAGCTAGAGGAGCAGAGCTGGGCTGGGGGTGGTTTCCGTGCTCCTCGCAAGGAGCAGGTTCTGACGGACGGTCCGGGCAGCATTTTCCAGCGCACGGGGCCAAGAGCTATAAATAATCCCGGCACTGTAATTGCATCACGCGCCTCCCGGCCGGGGTCGGTCCCGGTGCTGCCGCGGGGCCGTTCCGGCTCCGCAGCCCCCCGGGCAGCCCCAGCCCCCCGTGCCAATAAACCTGGATCGGCCGGGCTGCTCAATCAGGACTTTGGAGCCGGGGCGGATAAACAACAGGAGGCTGCAGCGCTGCCAGCAGTTGTGAAAGCGCTGCCTGGAAGGGTCCGCACCGTGCCCTGGCTCCAAACGTCCAGACGAGGTATTTTTAGCCCCTCTAGGGTTCAGGATTCAGGATGAGTGCAGCCCTTTCCTGGCAGGAGCCCCAGCTTGGCCATCGCCCCCCGACCTCGCTGCGCTACTGCCCGACTGTACGGAAAAGCCTGGAGGCGTTGACAAGAATCCCAGCTGGACAGATCGCTGCTGCCACACGGGCACCGGGAGCGCTGCCCACCGGCCCTGCTGGCCTGTCCCCGTCACCGTGTGACTCATTTCACAGAGAGACACGGCAGGACAGGCACGGGGGGCTGGGCTCTCGCCTCCCCCTCGGGCCCCGGGAATAAACAGCCCCTTGTGCAGCCGGGGCAGATGATGCAGGGCTGACCAGCAGCCCCCTGATGGCACAGAATGGCTCCCTTGTGGCGGGCTGGGATCACAGGGCTGCCTTCGGGGCCATCTTCACCTGGGGGGTGGAGTGCTGTGCTTCGTGTCCCCTTTGATGTCACCAAAAAAGCCCCGAGAGGCCACAGCACACCAGGCACTGCTGCTATTGCTGCCAGCGGCAGATCCAGACACGATCCCCCCAAACGGGGATGCAAACAAATTCCCTGCGAGGCTGGTTAATCCTCCCCCAGGGAAAATTAATCAGAGCGCCAGGGATGCCAAATAAAAAGCAGATTTGAATAAAGGTTGCAGGAGCACCAGGTTCTCACAGGCAAACACAGGGACAAGTTCTCTCCTCTGGCCCAGGGCAGGAGCACGTGCTCTGATGCAGCTGCGGGGCTGAGCAGCTCAGCAAATAAAAAAAATAAATAAAAGTGTGGGGGGGAAAATCACATTCCAGTGGCAGCATTTTTAAGCAGCACAATCCATGGAAGACAAAACTAAAGGCCTGATGCAAACCCTGCCTTGCATGCACCAAGATTTGCTAAGCCCAGTGGGGATGTGGAGCACAAAAATGCTGTGAAAAACCAAATTCCAGCCCAAGGAAGCAGGTGAAGCCTCCCTGCTCTTCCCAGCCAGCACAGCATGGGGCTGATCCCAACCCTCCTTGGGACTGGCTGAGCCAATGCAGGAGTGTCCCAGCTCCCAGCTGGACCTGCTGGGTCCCTGCCAGGATTCCAGGAAGGAGGAGAATGTGTCTGTCCTCCCAGAGCCTGGACGTAAACAGGAAGCAAGTGTGGAAAAATACAACAGGTTTGCTTGCAGCTCTGTGTTGCAGGTAAGAGGAAAAGTGCCCAAAGTGCCCAGATGTGGAGGAGCTGGAGGTTCAAGGGACCAAACCTGTGGGGAGCAGTGCTGGCTGAGTGACCCAGTCAATCCCAGTGCAGGACTGGGCACAGGGTAGAGCTGGACTTCCAAATCCCAACAGCCACAGCATGGCTCCACACAACAGGAAGAACAGAAAACTATCCAGGCAACAGTTCTGGTTTAAAGAATTTATTTCAGACAAAAATCTCCCCACCAAAAAGTCATACAAAAAGAGTAGAGACAAAGAATGGTCATTACAAAAGTGTTCACAGATACAAAAGACTCATCTGAGCAACCCCAGCACAGAGCCCAAGGCACGCTGGCATCTGTTGTGCACGGCCAGGGATTGTCTCAGTGAGGGAATGCAAAGGTCCTCAGCCCCCAAACTCTGCTCAGGGCTTCCTGCAGTGAGCAGGGGCAGCCCCTGGCTCCTGACCACAACACCCAGCTCACCCTTCCCATACTGGTTCCCACCCAGTGAGCACAGGCTGCTGCTGTGGGCCTCTGACGCCTCAAGGACTCCCAGCCCTGAAGGATTCATCCCAGCTCCACACTTTCCATCAGCACCTGTGGCTGCCACCAGCCTTACACTGGGTTTCCCTCTCTCTTCCTTGGCCACCAGGCACAGCTCCAGCCCCCTGTGCTGGTACCACAGTTCCAGGGTTGGTTTCAGCCCCATCTTGGGGGAGGCACCAGCACACTGCGCAGGTTTGGTGCTGACACTCACAAACCCGCTTTCCTGTTCTTAGTAAATGGTACCAGAACACTGCCACAGATCTTAAATTTATCTCCCAAGTCCTTGTATCAGCCCTTGGAGGCCTTTAGAGTTTGGTTAAGTGGCTCAAACCATTCACTCCACAGGTACCCACAGGCTTGTGGCAAAGTTTATCAGCAGTGGCTGAGCCCTCTATTTCATCCAGTCAGGAAAGGACCTTTCACTGCCTTGGGGACCTGCAGTCCTGGCGAGCCACAGGCAAAGGGCAGCACCTGCATCACTCCAGGGCCCAGCCCTGAGCACCATCCAAACAAACACTCTCCAGTAATCCTGAGAAACACCTCCAAGCTCCTGTTCTCCACACAGGAGCTGACAGAAGTTTTTAGAGCACGGCACTGCAGGCAAGGGGAGAGCAATCTGGGCTCGAATTCCCTGTTCTAACCCCAAAATCCCAGGGCAATTCTGAACCCCGCGTGTCCCACCCGGCTCCTCGTGTTCTCCTACCCGTGCCGGGGCCACGGCCCCATGCTGGCTCTGGGCCTGGGGACAGTGACGACAGGAGTGGCCGAGAGCTGTGAGCAGGGTTGGGGTGGCACGTGCCCGTTCCCAGACCCCAGTGCTGTGAGGCTGCAAGCTGCCATCCCCAGGGATCGTCACGCTGCCGCACGCAGCCGGAGCGCCCCTCTCAGCAGGTCATGCAGCGCGGGCGGATGCCGTCCGACACCGGGTTGGGATCCACCTGCAGAGCCAAGGCCACAGTCAAAACCCTGAGCAGTGGCACATGCCAGGCTGCAGCAGCCTCCCAGCCCAGAGGGATGAATCACCTCTGAGTAGAGCGGGGGTGGTCGGAAGCGGAATTCCTGGATGTAGGCGAAGAAGGGACCCTCCAGGATGTCCCCGAGCTCGCTGCGGCACGGGGGAGCCAGGCTCTGCTCGGCCTCGGGGCTGGACACCACTGCTGAGTACTCAGGGGGGGCTGCAGAGAAAGGAGAGCCATCAGGGAAGAGCAAACACTCTCCATAAATAGGGGACACTCAGGTAAAAGGGCTTCAAACCCACTATTGCCCAAAGCCTCTCAGTTTCCTGAGGAAGGAACCCAGGAAATCAAGCACCACAACCAAAAAATTAGGTTAAAAAAAAGCCAAACTGGCCCAGTTGAGAACTTTGTGTCTCACTCTCCTGACCAGGGAGAAGGAGATGCTCACCCTCCAGCTGCTCTGGGATGGTGCTGAGCCAGTCCAGGTTGACGCTGTACTGGCTGCTGACGCTGGAGGTGCGGCTCCCAAAGGGATGGAGGGGGATGGTCCCAATGACCAGAGGCAGCTCAAGGAGCAGCTTGGACGTCCCAGGAATATCCACACAAACCTGCCAAGACAGGGAAGAGCAGGGAAGCTCAGCTTGGTGGTGCTTTCCCAGTCTGGAGACAGGGAAGAGCACGGAAGCTCAGCCTGGTGGTGTTTTCCCAGTCTGGAGGGGCAGGGGGGGATCCCTGCAGAATTCCCTCACCTTCAGGGAGTATTCCACCTGGATGATGCGGCACTGGAGGATGGACGGCCCCACAGGCGGGATCTTCAGCGCCCGGCCGTGCCACACCTCCCTCTTCCCGGCTGGAATGGGGTCCCCAGTGATGCTGGTCACCACTGACTTCTTCTGCTTCTTGGTGCCCCGGGCGATGAAGGTCTGGGTCTGGATGATGGCGGCCTTGGGCACCACGGCCCGGCTGGTGCAGTTGTCGATCTCAGCAAAGATGGGGATGACCTCACCTGCCAAAACAGACCCACATTTGTTGGAGGAGGGGAGGCAGAGCCCAGTTCTGCCTCAAGAATTGATGCACAACCCCCAACTGAGGGTTGGCCACGCTGTCTGACAGGGCAGGCACGTGGGTTCATCCAAGGATGCTGCCCACACTAAGGCTCTCTGATTTCCTGGTAGCCCCCAGGGACCCAAACCCCCTCCTCTGGACTCACTGAGGGTGGAGAAGGGCCCCAGCCCCTGGTCTCACCTGGGGTGTAGCCTTTTCGGTCAATCTTGGCAGTCACAGACACTTGGCCACGGTTGCAGTACCAGGCACGAGCAAGTTTCTCCTTAGCACCTGCCTGGGGAGCCTGGAGAAAGGGAAATATTTTGCCTATTTAGTAACTAAGGATGAAACTCGCAGCAATCACCTCCCTGGCACCAAGAACCTGCTCGGGAGCATCAGCAACTTCTCAGGTATCTGATGCAAGAAGCTGTTGCAATGCATTAAAGTTTCCAAAACCAAAGAGGCACAGCTGACCTCTCCCCAGCCCAGGTAAGGCTGGAGGGCACAAGTTACAGGGGGAAATATTCCCTCTGCAAATCAGGCCTGTATTGTGATGCTGAAGAGGAGGCAGACACCTTCCCGGGATCCCAACCCCGCTCCTTGGGTAAATTTTGGATATCAGAGCCCTGGGGTGGAGCAGGGGGAGCTCACCAGCAGTGCAGGGGTGTTTATGTCGATGGGTTCAATCACAGTGAACTCCTTCTTTGCTTTCTTCACTGTTGACCAGGGTCTGTGCAGCTTGGCCTTCACCCAGTAGCGGACACTGCCGTGCTTCCCCTCAAAGGAGGTGGCCAGGGTCCTGGGCACGAGCAACAAACAATTTTAAAAGGGTTTTACTCAAAACAACCACATTTTCAAGATGCCCTCTCCCCCCAAAAATGCCAACTTACTCAGGGAGCTGGAAGGTGAAGGGGAACTCGTGCTTTCCTGCCTGTAGCACTGTGGCCTCACCATTGTCTGTGGGCAAAACAGATCGAGGAGGATTAGCTCCCTCCTCCAGAACCTCCTCCCCAGGCAGGTCACAGAGGTGTGCAGCACCCAGCAAGGAGCAGCACGAGGGCACAGCAGAGTTTCTGCCAGGGCTGAGCCGCAGCAGCTGTGACACAAGAGCTGGGCACTGTCTGCACTCCGTGCGTCTGCAGACTGGCACGGCCCAGGGGCACCTCCTTGGAGAGCCGGGCAGCTTCCCCAGGTGGGCTCTGCTTCACCCTCAGCCCACAGCCTTCATCCTCACCTTCAGCCACCTCACCCCACAGCTTTGCAGTGAGAGCCCAAGATGCCCAGCTGGAGGGAGCCAAGCCCCCATGCCCCTCAAGAGTTTCCACCCCAGGGCTGAAGGGTTCATTAAGGCTGCTCAAAACAAGCTCCTGAGCCTCCACACTTTCCCAATGCTGCTTCCCTGCCATGAACAGCTCAGAGAAAGGGAGGACTGTTGTCCCCAGCCGAGGTGCCCTGCATAGCAGCATCATCCAGCTGCGCACCCCAAGATTTCGGGGTGCACCAGAAGGTGAAGGGTCTGCAGGGACCTCCACAGAGCACTCAGTCCCTAAGGCACCCAAATTTCAGCTTGTCCGTGTGTCATGCCCTCAGCAGCCAGGCTGAAACCCAAATCCCTCCAGTTTTGGGGTGCCATACACCCCAATTTGTGCTGGCTGGGGTGTCTGGATCTCCCAGCAGCCCAGGCTGTCCCCTGCACCCAGATCCCTGCAGTTTTAGGGTGCCATGCACCCCGCTTTCATCTGGCTGGGGTATCAGGAACCCTCAGCAACCCAGGCACCCACATCCCTGCAGTTTTGGCATGCCATGCACCCCGATTTGCGCCGGTTGGGGTATCTGGAACCCTCAGCAACCCAGGCTGCCCCGGCACCCACATCCCTGCAGTTTTGGGGTGCCATACACCCCGGTTTGTGCCAGTTAGGGTGTCTGAGCCCTCAGCAGCCCAGGCACGCAAATCCCTGCAGTTTTGGCGTGCCATGCACCCCGACTTCATCTGGTGGGGGTGTCTGGAGCCCCCAACAGCCCAGGCTGCCCCACAGCCGCGCTGTCCCAGCCCCTGCGGTGCCCGCTGCCCTCACCCGCCCGAGGGGCTCCGCACCCGGAGCTCTCCCCGGGTCAGGGTCTGCCGTACCTGGCGGTGCCATCAGCGTGTCTCGGTGGCTCAGAAACTCCACCTGGTCGCTGTAGCTCTGCGTGTAGGCGGTGCTGGAACCGGCGCTGCGGGACTCGGTCCAGTGGACGCGGGCAGCGCCCATGGCCCTGAGGCGCAGCGCCCCGAGCCGCGCGGCCGCCGCCAGCTCCAGCACCACGCGGCCCGACACGGCCTGCCCAGGGCTGAAGGCGGCCGGGCCGTCCCGCTCGGCGCCTTCCAGCACGATGGAGAAGCGTTTGAGGCGATCGAAAATCATGGCGCTGCTCAGCCCAGACCGGCGCGATGCGGCTGAACCCGGCTCGGCTCGGCTGAGCCCGGCTTTAAGCGGCCGGCGCGGCCGGGGGCGGCCCCGGCGGGGCGGGACGGGCCGGGCCGGGCTCAGCAAAACAAGGCAGGGAGCATGTGCGGATCGGCCCCTGGAGCTCCGCCGGCGGGGTGGGACCGTGCGGGGCCGGGGCTGGTCCCAACCGGGCTCCCCGAGTTATCCCAGGGCCGCACCGAGACTGCCGCGGGACGGGGGCTGGGCAGGGGCTGAGCGCTGCAGGGTTCGGGGGAGACTCCCTGTCTGCTGCCGGGCCGTTCAAGAGTCCCTGCAGCTCCCATCCTTGCCCTAAACCCTTCTCTAGCTTCTCTACGTGCTTCACAAATTTCCCTTCCAGCTCCATCCTTACCCCCTCCCAAATTTTCCCTCCAACTCCATCCTTGCCTCCTAAAATTCCCTTCCAGCTCCTATTGGCCCTCAAAATCCCTCTCCAACTCCACCCTTGCCTCCCAAAACTCCCTTCCAGCTCCTATTCTTGACCCTCAAAATCCCCTTCCAGCTCCCATTCTTGCCTCTCAAACTCTTTCCAGCTCCTAACCTTGCCCCCTCAAAATCCCCGTTCCTTGCCCACCAAAATTCCCCTCCTTGCCCATCAAAAACCCTGTCTTTGACTTCCAAACCTTCCTCTAAATTTCCATCTTAGTCCCCCAAGTTTCCCCTCCACCTTCCTCTTTGCCCTCCAAACTCCTCTCTGGCTCCCATCCTTGCCCCTCAAACTCCCCTTGCAGCTCCAATCCTGACATCCCAGCCCATCTTTGTCCAGAATCCCCATTCCCAGGGCTGTGGTCATGGGGGATTCCACACCCCACCCTGACCCACATCCTTCCCTCCCCAGGAGCCATTCCCAGGGCTGGGAACCGGCCCCAGCTGGATCTGGGCTCCTGACACACGCCTGGGACATCACTCAGTTCTAAGAAATCAAGAACTGGCTGGGGTTCAGCTTGTGCAACGACAGGGTGAGCAATCCCTGCGCTTGTTAACCAGGCGAGCGCCAGTTTTCCACCAGATCCTGCTGGGATTGGTGTCCCAAACCCAGTGAGAAATTCCACCTGCATGGGCAGGAGCAGCTCCATGCTGGTGCTCAGCTGGGGTGAAAGTGTGGAAAGTGGGAACTGGTGATTCCCAGGGGGGATATGACCATCAGCAGCACCCCAAGATGTTGTAAAAGTGAGGAGAAAGGGAATCTGTGCCCCCAAAAGTGTTAATGCAGCCTTAGAAACTTCCACTTTGGGGATGGCTGTTGTGTTTGTGGAGCAGCAGAGCCCTGCACCCCTGGCATGGGCAGGGGATAAGATGGAACAGGCATTAAAAATGTTACTCAGCATTTGGCTGCCTGAGTTTTGGGGATTCCCAGGGGGGACATCACCATCAGCAGCACCCTGAGATGTTGTAAAAAGGGAAGAGAAAGGAATCTATGCCTTAGAAACTTCCACTTTGGGGATGAATGTCATGTTTTTAGAGCACCAGAGCCCTGCACCCCCAGCACAGGGCAGGGACGAGACAGAACAGGCATTAAAAACGTTACTCAGCATTTGGCCGCCTGAGTTTTGGGGATTTTTGAGTTGCTCCCAGCCATGCCGGGCAGGACCTGCTGTGCTGAACTCGGCTGATCACAGCCTCTGAAAAAATGAGCTGGGCTGAAGCCTGGCACTGCTTTTAGCTGTTTCCAAGGCCGAACTAGAATTGTTTGCCTCCCTCCCCAGGGGAAGGGGACTGTGGTTTGTTTTATGTGCACGGCCATTTGCTGCCACGGGCAAACATGAATCATAGCAAAAGCTCCGAGCGAGAGGGAAAGGAGGAAGGAAGGCACGTCACAGCAAGAGTTCACTGATGACACCAGCTCTGGGAAAGAGCCTGGTGTCCCTGCAGTGACATGAGAGCTGGGGAGGCTCTTGAGAGGGGCTGGAGCCTTGGCTGGGCCCCTCACTTCGCTTGGCATCCTGCTCTTCCTCCTCCTCCTCCTCCTCCTCCTCCTCCCGGCACACACCCCTAGGCTGTGACTCAGCCCTCGCCCACGGGATGCAGATCCCTGCAAACCAAACTAAACCCAACCAAACTAAACCACACCAAACCTCCCTCCTGTGGCACGCGATGCCCTCAGCTGTGCCATACAGGGAGGAAGGGCAGCCCCTCACTGACCCTCTGGGACCCCCACACCCAGACAGGGTCTCTCCTCTCTCCTGCCATCCCCAGGTGGGGAGCACTTTCCTTTCAGGTGCCCACGGCAAGCGCAGGCAGGCCGGGCACAGCGCTCAGGGCATCATCTCCAACTCTTCAGCCCCATCTAGAATCTGGCCAGGCTGGAGCTGCTCCCTGCAGGACAGGAGCTGACAGCCAGCCCGGCTCATGGGGGGCTGTACCTTCCCTGAAACGCTGCTGCGACCTGGTGGCTCTCGGAGTCACAGGAGAAGGCAATGCAGCAGGTAAATGGAGAAGGCAGCAGCCCAGTATGGGGGTGAGATGGGACAAAGCAGAGCCTGCCACAAACACGTGCTTCCAGGCTGAGGAACCAGCCAGATTTGGGATTGCTGTGTAGGAACAAGGATTAAGGTGCTGATTGAGACCACCCCACAAAGGAAGGAGAGCCCTGATGCCAGAACTCTTCTGAAAATAAAATGGCTTCTGGATGTTTGCCTCTCACCAGGGCAGGAACTACACCTTTGGGAAGTGCTGCAGGATCCTCAGAGAGAAAAGATCACTGCACAACCATTATTTATGTTTTCTATGCTCCCATCATCTCACACAGAAGAGTCCAGGGCTCTCCTTGTGCTGCCTTTGCCCATTAACCCCGTGTGTTCCTCTCCCCCTGCTCCCTCTCTCAGAGGATTACACAACACACGTTTAAAGGCCCTGCCTGAACATCCTCCTTGCACACTTTTTTCTTGTCTCTCAGCACAGCACCCCAGCGCCAGCACTCACCACCCTGCCAGGAAACTGCAGATAAACTCAGCTGAGGGGAGAGCAGGAGGGAGGGCGCTTATCTGTGCCCAGCTCCCCTCCTCTGCACTGCCTCGTTACCATGACAAAACCTGCGCTTTTTAAACACCACGCACACACGGCTGATCTCGTGGAGAAGCAACAAGAAAGGAGCAGTCACAGGGCCTGGCTGGCGGATGGTGGCACGTTTCTCACCAGCTGACATCGGGAAGGCCCTCACGCTGCTGTTGGGGACAGAACAGGGGACAGCAGGATCCTAAGGAAGTTATTTTGGCTGCAGGACAGCCCCTCTCTGCTGTTCATTCCCATAAAACACCCCGGTGATCGCACGTGTCCCTCTCACAAGGCAGAACAGGAATCTGTGTGCAGACAGAGATAATAAAATCCAAGTTGTGGTGAGGCTCTCTGCTCTCCAGGCAGTCCCTGTGCAGTCAGGAAGGGCCAGGAGCCACCAGCTCCGAGCTGCAGGTGTGCAGGGTGCCTGTGAGCAGCTTCTGCAATTCCTGCAGCCCTTGCCCTTCCCCAGATGGCTCCAGGGGCTCTTGGAGCTCACAGCCCCAGCAGCAAAATCCAAATGTGCTGGCAGCAGCTTGTGGCTTCCCTACAGACATTCCCTGCAGGGATAATGGGGGACAAAACTCACCCTGTCACCTCAGAGCTAATGGGACACAGACCAAGTGCTCAGGAGCTTCACTGCTGGAGGAGGGATTAATTGTGATTTGGACACTTTGTACAGGTGCAGTTCCTGCAATTCCTGCAGCCCTTGGCCAAGTGCCCTTACCCAGAAGGCTCCAGGGGCTCCTGGAGCTCACAGCCCCAGCAGCAAAATCCAAATGTGCTGGCAGCAGCTTGTGGCTTCCCTACAGATACTCTCTGCAGGGATAATGGGGGATAAAACTCACCCTGTCACCTCAGAGCTAATGGGACACAGACCAAGTGCTCAGGAGCTTCACTGCTGGAGAAGGGATTAATTGTGATTTGGACACTTTGTACAGGTGCAGCTGCCAAGGGGACATCCTTAGGCACAGCATGGAAGAGCCGCTGCCAAAAGACACAAACTCCAGAGCAGTGCAGGTGTTTGGAGCAGATGGCATGGCACAGTTATCCAGAAATAGAGAAAATTACCTTTACAGTACAGTCCAGAGACAGGAAAACCTCCAGGAAGCCAACTCAGGTCCTCTTTCCATCCCTCCAGTTTATTCCTGTAACATCTACATTTGCCAGATTGGGCTGACACCATTCTGGGTTGCACTTGGCCACTGACACATTGAAATGCCCTCAGCATAAATCCTACAGCCATCTCCATAAGAAACAGGGAAAGAGGGAGGAAAAGCAACAGAGGGATGGCTGTGACCCTGTTATTGGAGGGGAGGATAAAAGACGTGCATGTTCCTAAGAAAAGCCAGAGTTAATGAGTGGATGGACAGTGAGACATCCCATATCCCTGAGCTCTGGATCATTTCATGCCAAGCACACAAAGAATGGCTTGTGGCATGCCAGTGGCTTGTCCTCCTGCAGCAGATCTGAGCAACGTGCCAGCTGGGCACGCGGCCCCAGCATCAGGGACCCGAAAACAAACATTGGCTGAGGCACTAAGTGCTCTTTCCACACTTGTGAACAGACACTCGTGTTTGCTCTTCCCTGTGCAAACACAACAAAAGCCACAAATCCCTGGTGTTCCCCAGCCCTGGCTTTGCCATCGGCCTCCTGGAAACCAGCAGCAGAGAGAGAGCAACCCTCGGCCAAGGTGAGAAGAAGGGCAAGGAGCTCTGTGTGGGTCAGCAACACCCACAGGGCAGAGGAGCCTCTGAGGGGACACCTGCAGCCTGAGGGGTCCCAACCCAACACAGACACACCCAAGGGGGTTCCAATCCCATGCCCTGGCATACAGACCCATCCAAGGGGGTTCTAATCCCACACCTGGCACACAGACCTGTCCAAGAGGGTCCCAACCCCACACCCTGGCACACAGACACACCCAAGAGGATTCCAATCCCCACCTTGGCACACAGACCCATTCAAGGAGATCCCAACCCCACACCCTGGCACACAGACCCACCCAAGACTCACACAAGGGAGTTCCAATCCTGTGTTCTGGCACACAGACCCATCCAAGAGGGTTCAAATCCCATGCCTTGGCACGCAGACCTACCCAAAGAGGTCTCAATCCTGTGTTCTGGCACACAGACCCATCCAAGAGGGTTCAAATCCCATGCCTTGGCACGCAGACCTACCCAAATAGGTCTCAATCCCATGTCCTGGCACACAGACCCACCAAAGACTATCCCAACCCCACACCCTGGCACACAGACCCACTCAAAGAGATTCCAACCCCACACCCTGGCACACAGACCCACTCAAGGAGATCCCAACCCCACACCCTCTCACAGTCCCACGCCCCGTGCCCCGGCCCTACCGTGGATGAGCTGCTGCCGGCGGTACAGGAAGGTCTGGCAGGCCGTGTAGTCGCGGTAGACGATGTTGAGGCCGATGCTGTGGCTCTCCAGCCAGTGCACGGTGGCCAGGCCGCGGGCACACACCTCCAGCGCCCGAACCCGCAGTGCCCCGCTCAGCTCCAGCTGCACCCGCCCGTGCAGCCGCTCCCCACGGCCATGGGCCCTGCCCTGCTCCAGCTGCACCTCCAGCCTCCGCACGCGCCCCGGCAGCTGCATCCCTGCTGCCCTCACTGCTCCAGGAGCTGCCCAGGGGAAGGAGGAACAGAAAAAGCTGCACCAAAATTCCTGAATTTATCACTGCAGGCCTCCCCGGGGGTTGGACCGAGCCCCTGTTTTGCAGCGGCGCTGCAGCGTTGGACTCGTGTCCTGTAGTGACGAGGGATGTGTTTTTAAAGGGAGAAAAAAACAGGCCTCCATCTTATCTCTGAGTCACAGACACCGGCGACGTGACACGGGGACGTGCTGGGAGGGGTGACACGCACAGCCAGCAAAGTTGTCCCAGGGGTGGCACAAGGGCCACCACTGTCTGTTTTTGAGGGTATATCTTGCCAGGCCCCATCTCCACAGATGAGCTAAATTCCTTTAGGAAATAAAATTTTTGAGGGTATAACTCGCCAGGCCCTGTCCCCACAGATGAGCCGGGCCACCATCTATTTTTGAGGGTATACTTTGCCAGGTTCTGTCCCCACAGATGAGCCAAATTCCTTTAGGAAATCAAATTTTTGAGGGTATACCTTGCCAGGCCCTGTCTCCACAGATGAGCCAAATTCCTTTAGGAAATCAAATTGGAAGTTTGCTAAAACGATCTGCAAGGTTTGTCATATGTAAGAAGCTTAGTTTGATTACACCAAGAAGTCATATTGCTATAAAGTGGGTGATAAGGAGTAACATTTAAATGTTTTCTCCTAGGAAATGAAAGAAAAAACAGGTATCCATAGTTAATGAGCCTAGGATTTCTAGCTCTTGAAAGTCAAGTTTATCAACTTTAGAATTATCAATATAAGGTCAGATTTATCAACTTTAGAATTATCAATATAAGTCTGGTGTTTCTGGCTGGGAGTTGGAGATACATGATGATCATCATGTGCTGGCAGATCTCACACAGTGAGGAGTCAAAGAAAGCCTGCTTGGCCTTCCTGCTTCAGGCATTCCTGGGGCACTGCTGGAATTGGAGAGGAGTTTAGAAAGCTCCAAAAAGCAGCTTTGCTTTCCCTGTCTGAAGTTGCACTAAAATCCACGTGAAAAAGAATGTGAATAATCACAGGGACTCCCAGCAACAGCTCTGCCAGCCAGCTGGTGGCTCCAAGGGTGATTCCAGCACTTCTCCCCGTGCCCGTTCCTGCAGCAGCACAGGTGGCAGTGCCACCTCCGGGTCACATCAAAGTAATGGGGCAGAGCTGGAGCAGATGCAAGTCCCTGTTACTCCACCAAATGTTGCAACTGAGGTGTTTGGAGGTGTTTAGGGACAGATGGGAGTGCCTGTGTGCACTTGGAAGATGTGAGTGCACGGCTCCTTTGAAGCACGTGTGGAGCAGGGATTGTCTCATTCCTGAAAAATAGAGTCAAATCCATCCAGGAAAGCACGAGGCTCGTGGGCCCAGGCACTGCTCACACACAGAGTGAAGCAGTTGTGAAATTTTTCCCACCCAGTGCTCAGAGGTCCTGAGGAATCAAAGCCATGTGCATGAAAAGGCTGAGAAAAGCTTCTCAAGTTCAGGTGAGCCACCCTGCTCGCTCAAACCCCAAGGGACAGGGCTGGCCAGCCCCCACTGATCCCTCTGGAATATACCTCGATCCCAAACAGAGTTAGTGCAAGCTCAGCACTCAGGAAATCCATGCGAGTGAGCAGCTCAACAAAAACACAGGGCTCACCTCTGGGAAAACAGCCTGCTCATCACGCCCCGCTGTCCTACTGTTCACTGACCTTTGGCTGCAGGCCTTGACACCAAAATCCAAACAGAAAATAAGGGAATATCCCACCCCCCAGGCAGCCCTGGTGCTGCCTCTGGCTCTGTTTGATGTCCTCACTGCTCTGTTCCACCCCAGGCCTGCCCAGAGGCTCTCTGTGGCTCCTGCCATGCTGAGGGATGTGGCACCCACGCCTTTGGGCTAATCTCCTCGTGTTTATTCTTGCTGTCACAACACCTCCTTGTGTCCTCATTCAAGCTGAGAAATAGATGTTCCCTGTGACAACACAGAGCCGGGCCAAGAGCAGAGCTCAGGGATGGCTCTGAGAGCCCACGCCGTGTGGGCAGCTCAGAGTGCGTCAGCATGCGCTGGAGGAGGGAGGACATCACCTTCCTCTGGGGACAGGGCCCTTCCAGGGTCCCCATGGGGACACAGGGCCCTTCCAGGGTCCCCGTGGGGACACAGCTCCCTTGGGAGTTTGCCTGTTGGATTTCAGTGGGTTTGTGGGTTTGGGTGTGAACTCTCCTCTCTGCTCAGCCCCACAGAGGTTCTGTGCCCTCCTGGGCAGAGCATTTCACCTGAGGAGATAAAACAGCTCTCAATTCACTGGGATGGGGCTGACAGAGGGGCAGGTGGCACCACTAAGCCTGGCAGCCCCAGGATCTGAGTATTGTCACCTACAGGGTCACCCCACCAGGGCAGCTGCAGCATCCTCTGTCTCTGGTACCTGGCACATGCTCAGCTTTCTCTGAGGTGTTTTCCCTGCCTGGACACCTCTAGCCATGACAATTTTCCTCCTCTGACCCTCTGTGGGGGGACTTGAGTCCCTTCCACCTCCTCCAGCACTCCCAGCCTTAGGGATTTGGTTGCCTGTCCTTCCTCTGCCTTCAAAATATTTCTCATCTATGACTCTGCTCCCACCTGAGGCTGGAGCAGACAGGTTTGGTGCTCACTGGTCCATCTCAAGCAGCTCAGGAACACACTCCAAGGGGAATTAAAGGGAGGCTGGAGCTTTGCTGGGTATAAACTCACTTCTCCTGTGGTTAATCAAAGCCTGTTAAGGCTGGGCCTGCTGTGGCACATCTTTGGGAAGTCCCTTTGCAGCATGGCTGGCGTGGTTCTGACAGAACTTTGATCTGCTGACAGATGGAATCAAAACAAAACTTAAATTGGAGGCAGTAAATGAGGAGGCAGCACCAGGAAAGCTCTGCAGTCACAGATACCTGTGTGCATTTCCCCTGGTGACAGGAAAAGGCCAGTTCTGTTGTCAGCACTTTGCTCAAAACCCTCACCCAAACAGAAAACAACTCTCAGGGTGAGGAGGCAAATGAAGGAATTCACATGGCAGTTATGGGAACATCACTCCATATGGCAGTTATGGAGCTGCTCCAGAAGTTTAGGGCCAAGGAAAAGACCAATTCAGCTGTGATCTGTTCCACATTTAGCAAATCAAATGGCTCAAACACAGATCCATGGCATGAAGGGACCTCTCTGTGAACTGCTGGACAAACAGGAGGCAGCGTCACAGGAGGATTTTCTTAATGCCTTCCATGACCAGCTCTAACCACATCCCTTCCTGAGGTTGCATAAGCCCAGCTTTTGATCAAAATCCTTTCCTTCCTCCCAAAAATAAATGTAAAACAACTTTTAAAAACAAATGCAGCGATGATGAAAGATCAAGACACTGATTCATGTCCCAGAAATAATTAATTTTATTCATTTTACGTAAGGAAGTGGCAAAGGGATTGACAGCAGATTGCAGTGAGGTGAGTCACGAGACTGGGACAAGGATGTGGTGCACCAGGTGGGATAACTGCAGCATCTGAGGATACAGCAAGTGTGGAACAGCCAGAATCACTGAATATCCCAGGTGGGAAGGGACCTGTGACGGTGTTCACAGGGGTTTTAGGATGAGGGAAGAGACAAGGATCTGACTCCATGTTTCAGAAGGTTTGATTTATTGTTTTATTATATATATTATATTAAAACTATACTAAAAGAATAGAAGAAAGGATTTCATCAGAACGCTAGCTAAGAATAGAAAAAGAAATAATGAGCAACAAAGGTTTGTATCTCGGACAGAGAGTCCGAGCCAGCTGACTGTGATTGGCCATTAATTAAAAACAACTCCATGAGACCAATCACAGATACATCTGTTGCATTCCACAGCAGCAGATAATCATTGTTTACATTTTGTTCCTGAGGCCTCTCAGCTTCTCAGGAGGAAAAATCTTAAAGAAAAGATTTTTCAGAAAGTATCACAGCTACAGGGACCCACAAGGATCTCAAGTCCAGCAGCAAAAGCTTGGCTGGGAGTGACTCTGCTTAGTGCCATGATCCTGTCTCATGAAATCAAATTTATTTATTCAAAGGATGATTTACTCAAAATGTTCTTCCCCCTGAGGCTGCTGGGCACTGCCCAGGCTGCCCAGGGAATGGTGCCAAGGCTGCCAGAGCTCCATGAGCTCTCAGGGGTGCTCAGGGTGGGGTTATTGGGGTGTCAGTGCAGGGACAGGGGCTGCACTGATCATCCCTGTGCGGTCCAGCTCTGGATGTTCTGATTCTGTGATACTCTGCTATAAAAAGGCAAAATATCCAGGTAGTTCTTACAGCTTTAATTAGCAGCAGCGTGAGTGTGACTCTGTGCCCAGCCTCTGGACCCACTGAAGCAGCTGTGTGAAAAAAAAGTTTTAAAAGTTTAATAGTAATAAATGGTTATAAAAATAGTAATACAATTAGAGTAATAATAATTTGGACAATTTGGATTAGGACAATATGAGACAGTGGAAACAAAGAGTTACCAACAGTCCGGGTACCTTTTTCTGGGCAGCACGAGCGTGAAAAAGAACACAGTTAACAGAGGATTAACCCTTAAAAACAATAACCTGTTGCATACTCGTACATCTCATGCATGATGCATAAATTCCATTCAAACACAGAATTCTGTCTGGTCAGTGTCAACTTCTTCCTCTGAATCCTAACTGAGCAAGGTGGGAAAAAGTCCGTTTCTTCTGATAATGGGGCAATAAATTCTTTTTCTCTGAAAGATTCAGGCGTCCTGCGTTCTTGTGGCTGCGTTCTTGCTGCAAGTCCTTTCTTTAGAAAAAGTATCCTACATAGCATAGTTTCTATTTTAACATTTTTTATAACCTAAAATTATATTTAACACAGTACTTAATAGAATTAATACAGCATTGCTTTCTAACACAACACATGTAATATTCATTTGAATATTTGCGAAAAGCCAGTCATAAAATACATGCATTTTTCACAGGCAGGTCCCGGCTGGGCCGCGGGACAGCCAGGCCGCGTTGCCATGGCGACAGCTCCTCCTCCTTCCCGGCGTGCTCCGCGCCCGCACGTGACTTCACACCCGGAAGTGTTGCCATGGCGGCGGGCGCGCTCTGGGGGCTCGTGGCCGCGCTGGAGACGCACCGGGGCCGCGACCGGGCGGTGAGTGAGGGGAGGGGGGGTTTGAACCCCCGGTACCGGGCGGTGAGTGAGGGGAGGGAGGGTTTGAACCCCCGGTACCGGGCGGTGAGTAGGGAAGGGGTCTGAGCCCGCTGGTAGCGGGACTGTAGTGACCCACCTTTAACGGGAATGAAGCACCTGAGGGATTCCTAAGTACTGGTGGTGGAATGACCGAAGGCGGAGGGGGCACAAACAATCCGAGTTTTATCGGTAAATGACGGGATGGAAACGGGAATGGGAGTCCCGGAGTACAGGACAGTGGGAAGAGAAAGAGAAAGAGAAAGAGAAAGAGGGAGGAGAGGAGAGGAGAGGAGAGGAGAGGAGAGGAGAGGAGAGGAGAGGAGAGGAGAGGAGAGGAGAAAGGGAAGGAAAAATGGGAAGGAAAGGAGAAAGGAAAGGGAAGGAAAAAGAGAAGGGAAAGAAAAGGGGAGGGAAAGGGAAAGAAAAGATGGATGGATGGATGGATGGATGGATGGATGGATGGATGGATGGATGGACGAGCAGCCCCGGTTCCAGCACTCTCCCGTGCCGTCCCCAGGTCCGGGCTCTGTCCTACGGCTGCCAGCTGGCGGGGGCAGCGCTGCCCGGTCCCGGGGGGCTGCCCGGGGGGCTCCTGGCCGCCTCTGCCCAGCTCAGCTCCTGCCGCACCGCCCTGCGCCTCTTCGACGACCTGGCCATGCTCCGGCACAGCTGCAGCTACGGGCTGGGCCCCGAGGTGAGAGCGGCCCCGGTGCTCCCGGGCCGGGCCCCGAGGTGAGAACGGCCCCGGTGCTCCGGGGCGCTCCCGGTGCTCCCGTGCCCCATGTGCCTCTCTGTGCCCTCCCGCAGGGTGAGGACGCGCTGGTCCGAGGGCTCTCGGTGCTTTCCAACGTGGCCAACCAGCTGTACTACCCCTGCGAGCACCTGGCCTGGGCCGCCGATGTCGGCATCGTCAGAGCCGCCTCCCAGCGCTGGTGGGCACGGAGCACGGCGCTGTGGGGCTGTGCCCTGCTCCTGGGCATCCTGCGGTACGGGATGGGCACCGGGGGTGTGCCCTGCTCCTGGGCATCCTGCGGTACGGGATGGGCACTGGGGGCTGTGCCCTGCTCCTGGGCATCCTGGGGGGCTGTGCCCTGCTCCTGGGCATCCTGCGGTACGGGATGGGCACCAGGGCTGTGCCCTGCTCCTGGGCATCCTGTGGTACAGGATGGGCACTGGGGGCTGTGCCCTGCCCTGGGCATCCTGGGATGGGCACTATGGGGCTGTGCCCTGCTCTTGGGCATCCTGGGGGGCTGTGCCCTGCTCCTGGGCATCCTGTGGTACGGGATGGGCACCGAGGGGTGATCCTGATCCTGGGCATCGTGGGATGGGCACCTGGGGCTGTGCCCTGCCCTTGGCATCCTGTGGTACGGGATGGGCACCGAGGGGCTGTGCCCTGCTCCTGGGCATTGTGCAGTATGGGATGGGCACTGGGGGGGTGATCCTGCCCTGCCCTGGGCATCCTGCAGTACAGAATGGGCACCTGGGTGATCCTGCCCTGGCAAAGCTGGGGGAGGTGCTCTTCTTCCTCACTGGAATTAGTTGTGAAAAAGGGAAACATAAAAACTCCTCGTGTTTGGTGCTGTGGGAGAAATAATTCTGTGTTTTTCAGATCGCTGAGGATTTTGTTCCAGTTAAGAAGAAAACTGAGCCAGCACAAGTGGTAGGATTTCCCTCTGGGGTTGTAGAGCTGATCAGGCAATCCCAGAGTGGTTTGGGTTGGGAGGGACCTCAAAGCCCATCCCACTGCCTTTCACCTTCCACCATCCCAGGCTGTTCCAAGCTCCTTCTAACGTGGCCTTGGGCACTGCCAGGGATCCAGGGGCAGCCACAGCTGCTCTGGGAATTCCATCCCAGCCC
The DNA here is from genome assembly GCF_047830755.1 of Zonotrichia albicollis. Taxonomy (NCBI): domain Eukaryota; kingdom Metazoa; phylum Chordata; class Aves; order Passeriformes; family Passerellidae; genus Zonotrichia; species Zonotrichia albicollis. The sequence continues at coordinate 3,560,883 of NC_133847.1, forward strand.
CTCCCCATCCTCACAAGAACAATTCCTTCCCAATATCCCATCCATCCCTTCCCCTCTGGCAGTGGAAGCCATTCCCTATGTCCTGTCCCAAAGTCCCTCTCCATCCTTCCTGTCAGTTCTCATCTGTGGCCATCACAGCTCTGAGGACACGCTGGATTAATGTGGGAAATGGATTTGGAGGGAATTCTCAAAGCTTGACAGAAGGCTCACACAGTGTCAAACCTTGAGATGAGAAATGCTGACTTTGAAATGCCAGGGAACAGCACAGACATTGCTGAGAGAGAAATGGAACTAGAAAGTTTCAAAGGATGGTTTTGTAAATAAGATTAGATATTTTGGAGAAATAGAACTATGAAAAATGCATTGCAGTAAGACCCATGAGGGGTAATTTTGGCTGATTGGCTTTAAGGCAATTACAGCATGGTGTGGCTAAAGCTGATAGGCCAAGAAATGTTTATAAAAAATTGTAATTAGGAAATAGTTAATTTCTGATGGTGATGGTGTGAATTATAACATCTGTATTGTCTCACCCTTCACATGAGACTGAAAATGGACTAAAAGTTGTGAAAACACCTCTCAGTACCCCCTCTCTGGGTCAGAAAAGGTGACAGACTGTCACTAACTCCACCTTTTCTCCCAGCAGCCCTTCACCTCAGAGGCAGCAGAAGCTGAGAGCCCAGGTGAAGGCTGAACTTCTGAGCATCCTCATGGACACAGCAGATCTCTGCAATGCCATCCACTGGCTGCCTCCAGGGTTCCTCTGGGCAGGAAGGTTCCCCCCATGGCTGGTTGGACTCCTGGGCACCATCTCCTCCCTGATTGGAATCTACCAGGCATCAAGAGGAGCAAATTCTGAAGCTGCTTAAGCCAGAACTGAGCTTCACAAGCTCAGTTTTCACATGGTAAAAGTGCCTTTGGTGAAGCAGGGTGTAGTTTAACTTTCCTGGGTTGATGATTGTCCTTCCAGATATCCCATAATTGGGATGGAATCCAGATACCTGTTGCAGAGGAGATTTTTTGCAGCTGATAATTCTTATCATTCTTCATCAGAAAAATAATTCAGGTGAATCCTCTGACAATCAACAATGGGTAAAACTGAGGGGGAAAGTTGCTTCTATGTGTCCCAAAAGATAAATGCAACCTGCCAGTGTTGTTTGCCACTTAAAGGAGCAGAGTGGCCACGGTTCTGTCACAGAGAACTGGTAAGGGAAGAATCCTGGGAGCTCCCACCCTGAGCCAGGGTGGGACCCCTGTGCTGGGAATTCTCCAGGTATTGGTGTTAGGGCTCAGACAGGAGCCAGCAGGGTGCTGTTTGTGTTTCCTCAGAGGTGAGAGGGGCAGGAATTGCTGCTGGAAGCAGCGTGGACCTTCCTAACCTGCCCTGTCCGTTTGAGGAGAAATGTTGGGAGTGGAAATTGCCGTTCCAGCTGTGCCTTTGTGCGATGCCACCGGGTGGAGCTCTTCCACCAGGCTCCAGCAGCCTCCAACAGAGCTGTTTTCATAAATTTCCTGCTTTTTTTTTTTTTCTTTTTAATAAATCACCTTTCAAAGGAGCAATCAAAGCGAGCTGGGGTTTGCAGTTCCAGTTCTGGGCGTTGCCAATAATAAACGACACAAATGCTTCAAAGGTGGCCCTGAGTGATCATTCCTCCTGATAACAGGGAGAAGTTCTTTCTCTTTGCTTCTGGAAAGCTCCAGAGCATTGTTGCTGTGTGAGCTGCAACTCCACATGTGCCACCAGCCTTCCTCCTTGTGAAAAACGCCAATCAGTTTTTTTTAAATTTTAAAAGTTTAATAGTAATAAAATGGTTATAAAAAATAGTAATGCAATTAGAGTAATAATAACTTGGACAATTTGGATGAGACTATAGAGACAAAGAGTTATGGATGGCAAGGTACCTTTTTCTGGGCAGCATAAGCCCGAAAAAGGACACAGTTAACAAAGGATTAACCCTTAAAAACAATAACCTGTTGCATATTCATACACCTCATACATGATGCATAAATTCCATTTAAATACAGGATTCTGTCTGGTCAGTGTCAGCTTCTTCCTCAGAATCCTAACAGCGCCTTCGAGGCAGGAAGAAGTTCATTTCTTCTGATAATGGGGCAATAAATTCTCTTTCTCTGAAAGATTTAGGTGTAAAGATTTAGATGTCCTGTGGCTGCCATCTCAGTGAGAGTCCTTTCTTTAAAAAAAAGTATCCCACATAGCCTAGTTTCTATTTTAACAATTTGTTATAACCTAAAATTATATTTAACACAGTACTTAAGAGAATTAATACAGCATCACTTTCTAACACAACACATATAATATTCATTTGAATATTTGCAAAAAGCCAATCACAAAATACATGCATTTTTCACACTCCTGCTGCAGTAATTCCCAGTCCCTGCCTGCCTGCCATGGAAATGCATCCTTTGGAAGGAGCTGTGCTTACTGTGGTGTCCCTGCCCCCAGCACAGCACATGCTGCACTTCCAGGAGCTGTGACCTCGCTGTGTGGGGCTGCTTTTGGCTGGGCACGGGGAGCTGTGTCCTGCCTGTGTTCAAAGAGCACAGGGAGCCCTGCAAACTCTTTATCCTTTGCCCTTGGTGTTTATCTGGACCTTCACCCTGCAGTGTCCCTGAGGATGTGGCTGTGCTGGGCATTTGCTGCCACACTGGCAGGATTTGGTGCAGCTCAGGTCTCACCTGGAGTTTGTTTATTCTTGTTTATTCTCTCCTTTTCTCAGTCCTGTGTCTGAACAGGGGGATCCCTCCTGGTCCTGTCACCCACTGTGGTGATTCCTGCTGCAGTTAATAAATCAGATTTCTCTTGGTGTTCTTAACCCCATTGAATCATTCCTCCAGGACTCACTGGACTGCTCAGCACAGGACAATACTATTAAGTATTCATATACTATTAATACTAATGCTATACAGGACAATTGTAGCTCTGCCAATTAAAAAAAAAAACAACAAGAAATCCTGAATAACCTCTGATGCCAATTAATAAACATCTTAACCATGCATTAATTTTAATGTACAGAAAGGAAACTGTAAACTGCTCTAAGTGCAGTCTACAGTGCATTTCCAGTGCATTTGCTTCATCCATTCCTCAGCAAATGACCTTAATTTACAGCTGGAACATGCAGGGATAAATCAAAATTGGGTAATTCAGAATTTCTGGGATTTGTATTTTTTTCTTGAGGTGGTTTTGATCCCTGCTGACACACAGGGTTTAAACACCTGTGGTGTCTGCTGATTCTCCAGGGCAGCACTCACTCATTTTTAGCAAAAGGACTTGTGCAGGCAGACCCGATCCTCCCAAAACTTGGTGATTTTCTTCTCTTTTCCAATGTGGCCTGTGAAAAATGCATGTATTTTATGATTGGCTTTTTGCAAACATTAAAATGAATATTATATGTGTTGTGTTAGAAAGTGATGCTGTATTAATTCTCTTAAGTAGTGTGGTAAATATAGTTTTGGGTTATAACAAAATGTTAAAATAGAAACTATGCTGTGTAAGATACTTTTATTAAAGAAAGGACTCACAGTGAGATAGCAGCCACAGGGCACCTGAATCTTTCAGAGAAAGAGAATTTATTGCTCTCTTATCAGAAGAAACGAACTTCTTCCTGCCTCGAAGGTGCTGTTATGATTCAGAGGAAGTAGCTGATGATGACCAGACAGAATCCTATGTTTGAATGGAATTTGTGCATCATGTATGAGGTGTATGAATATGCAACAGATTATAATTTTTAAGGGTTAATTCTTTGTTAACTGTGTCCTTTTTCGGGCTTATGCTGCCCAGAAAAAGGTACCCAGAGTGTCTTTTGTCTCATATTGTCCTAATTCAAATTGTCCAAATTGTTATTACTCTAATTCTATTACTATTTTTATAACTTTTAAAAATTTAAAAACAACTGTTTGGCGTTGTTCACATGCTCCACGCATGAACATTTGCTGAGCAGGCCTGGCTGCTCCGGCCGGGATCTGCCTTTGTCAGCAGCCGGGATCCAAAGGGCGCTGCCGGTCCCGGCGCCGCTGCCCCGTTTATGGCCCTTTATGGCGGGGTGGCTCCATCTGGCAAACCCGGGAGCCTCAGATCCTCCGGCCTGGCCCCCGTGCTGCGATGTCCGGGCCGTGCTGCGATGCTGGGACCGGGTGACACCGAGGGACACCGGGGGACAGCGGCGCACGTGGGGAGGGGACTCGGCCACGCTGCCCGCGGGCAGGGCGGGGAGCAGCGCTCTGCGCATGCGCGCGGCTGACCCCGCCTCCCATTCACAAAGAGAGAGTGCCGCGCGCCGCGGGCGCTGATTGGCTGCGAGGCGGGGGGGCGGGGCCGGAGCGGGGCGGCCACGCGGCGGCGGCGGAGGGGCGGCGGCAGAGCCGGAGCGGAGCGGGAGCGGGCGGGACCGGGCACCGAACCGGGTACGGGATACCGAGTGCGGAACCGGGTATGAGATACCGGGTACGGGATAGCGGGGACCGGGTACAGAACCGGGTACGGGATAACGGGGACCGGGCGGGACCGTGTACGGAACCGGGTACGAGATACTGGGTGCAGGATAGTGGGGACCGGGTACGGAACCGGGTGCGGGATAGCGGGGACCGGGTACGGGATAGCAAGGACAGTGAGAAACCGGGTACGGCATCGGGTATGGGACAGCGAGGACTGTAGAGGAACGGGTAGGGAACCGGGTACGGGATAGCAGGGACCGTGTAGGGCTGAATACGGGACCGGGTGCGGGACCGGGTGCGGGGTAACGGGGACCGCGCGGAACCGGGTACGGCATAGGGGGGACCGTGAGGGACACCTGGACCAAGTGTGGGACCGCGGGGGCAGGTGCGGGACCAGGTGAGAACCGCGGGGCCGGGTGCAGAATAACTGAGTCAGGCGCGGGACAGCGGGTCCGGATGCGGGACAGAGGAGCCAGGTGCGGGACCGCGGGGCGGGCTGGGCACGGGCATCACCGGAGGCGCACATCGCCCCCTCCCCGGTACTACCTGAGGCCCGTGCGCTGCACGGTTCGGGCTCTCCCCGTACCCCGTTTCGGTCGGTGCCCCGCAGCTGACCGGCGCTCCCGGTGCCCCGTTCCGGGACGGCCCCAGCGCGCTCCCGTTACCGGCCGGTACCGCGCTCCTCCCGGCCGTGCCGTGCCGGCCCCGCGGCCGCGCTGCCCGTGCTGACTCGCCGCTTTTGCCCCGCAGAGCAGCCTCAGCACAATGTCCGTCAGCAGCCACGAGAACCGGAAATCCCGCTCGAGCTCGGGCTCCATGAACATCCACCTCTTCCACAAACCGGGCCACGCCGACAGCCTCCTCACCCAGCTGAACCTGCTCCGCCAGCAGAACCTCTTCACCGACGTGGTGCTGCGGGCAGGGAACCAGAGCTTCCCGTGCCACCGCGCCGTCCTGGCCGCCTGCAGCCGCTACTTCAACGCCATGTTCAGCGGGGGCCTGAAGGAGAGCAGGGATGCCGAGGTCAACTTCCACGACTCGCTGCACCCCGAGGTGCTGGAGCTGCTGCTGGACTACGCCTACTCAGCCCGGGTGCTGATCAACGAGGAGAACGCCGAGTCCCTGCTGGAGGCCGGGGACATGCTGCAGTTCCAGGATATCCGGGATGCTTCTGCTGACTTTCTGGAGAAGAATCTTTATCCTGGGAACTGCCTGAACATGCTGCTGCTGTCCGATGCCCACTGCTGCGAGCGGCTGCTGGAGCTGTCCTGGAGGATGGCCTTGGCCAACTTCACCTCGCTCTGCAAGACTGAGGATTTCCTCCGGCTGCCCAAAGACAAACTGCTGGAGCTGGTGGAGAGCGAGGAGCTGGAGGTGGAAGATGAGACTCTGGTCTACGAAGCCGTTATAGGCTGGATCCGCTACGATTTGCCCCGGCGCCACGAAGTTCTGCCCGAGCTGCTGCGCTCCGTGCGCCTGGCCCTGCTGCCCGAGTCCTACCTGAGGAAGCAGGTGGCCTGCGAGAAGCTGGTGACCAGCCACAAGCTGGGGGAGGAGATCGTGGCCGACGCCGTGCGCTGCAAAATGAAGATCCTGCAGAACGACGGGCTGGTGACGGGCTGCTGCGCCCGGCCCCGCAAGGTCAGCCAGGCCCTGCTGCTGCTCGGCGGCCAGACCTTCATGTGCGACAAGATTTACATGCTGGACCATAAAAGCAGCGAGATCATCCCTCGTGCCGACATCCCCAGCCCCCGCAAGGAGTGCAGCGCCTGCGCCATCGGCTGCAAGGTTTACATCACCGGCGGCAAGGGCTCCGAGAACGGCGCTTCCAGGGACGTCTGGGTCTACGACACCCTCCACGACGAGTGGGCCAAAGCTGCTCCCATGCTGGTGGCGCGGTTTGGCCACGGTTCCGCCGAGCTGGATCACTGCCTGTACGTGGTGGGGGGACACACGGCCACCAACGGCGCCTTCCCGGCCTCGCCCTCCGTGTCCCTCAAGCAGGTGGAGCACTACGACCCTCAGCTGGACAAGTGGTCGCTGGTGGCTCCTCTCCGGGAGGGCGTCAGCAACGCCGCCGTGGTGGGAGCCAAGATGAAGCTGTTTGTTTTCGGGGGCACCAGCGCCAACCAGAACAAGCTGCCCAAGGTGCAGTGCTTCGACCCGTGCCAGAACCGCTGGACGGTGCCCGCCAGCTGCCCCCAGCCCTGGCGCTACACGGCCGCCGCCGTGGTGGGCAGCCACGTCATCGTCATCGGCGGCGACACCGAGTTCTCGGCCAGCTCCGCTTACCGCTTCCACAGCGACACCTTCCAGTGGTCCAAGTTTGGGGACGTCACCGCCAAGTGCATCAGCTGCCGCGCCGTCACCTCGGGGAACAGGCTCTACGTGGTGGGCGGCTACTGCGGGGCACAGCGCTGCAAAACCCTGGACTGCTACGACCCCTCGTCCGACACGTGGAGCAGCGTCACCACCGTGCCCTACTCGCTCATCCCCACCGCCTTCGTCAGCACCTGGAAGTACCTGTCAGCCTGAGACCTGCGAGGTAAATAGCTGTGGGTCAAGAGCTCCTCCGTGTCAGGTTAAAATTTGAGGGGAAGATGCATGTGGCTCTGGGCTGGAGTTGTCCTAAAGAAGAGCCTTGTATGAGTATCGGCTCCTAAACTTCCAGGCTGGTAGTGTGGGATCTCAAAGCCCTGCAGGAGATGGTGGGATCTGAAAGCCCTGTAGAAGATGGTGGGATCTAAAGCCTGGCAGGAGATGGTGGGATCTAAAAACCCTGCAGGAGATGGTGGGATCTCAAAGCCCTGCAGGAGATGGGATCTAAAAGCCCTGTAGGACCTAAAAGCCCTGCAGGAGATGGTGGGATCTGAAATCCCTGCAGGAGATTGGGGGATCTAAAAGCCCTGCAGGAGATGGTGGGATGTAAAATCCCTGCAGGAGATGATGAGATCTGAAATCCCTGCAGGAGAGAGAAGATCTCTCTAGGTGCTGAATCGCTGCAGGGAGAAGGATCAGTGTAAATACCAAGACTCTCAACCTGGCATCTTGCCCCGTGCAGAGATTTTGGGGAATGCTGCGTGCAGGGATTGGGTGTCGTGGCTGGGTCAGGAGGCTGCAGGAGCTGGCGTTTGTGCAGGCAGGCTGTCTGCAGGAGCTGGGACAGACCCCGTGGTGCCACCGGCTCCAGCTGCTGCTTTTAGCACAGCCTGCTCCTCCTGGTGCCACACTTAATCTGCCAGTGGCACCCAAATGTCTTGTGGGACGCCAGGGCTGTGAGCTGGTGCCAGAACAAGATTATAGCTGGGACTTAGTCCCAGAATGGTGGGTAATTGCATTTATAAGACAAGCCTTGTCTATGTATAAACACAGGGTTTCTCTGCTTCTAATTATTCCCTGGTGTCCCTTTCATGCCATTGCTTTCCTGCTACACAGAGATTGACTTTCAACATTTGCAACTGGAATTAAATCTTTCTAAAGGCTTTTGGCAGAAACTATGCCAGTGAATCACAGACCCTGCAGGGTTTTCCTTTTCTCCTCGCAGGAGTCGTGCTGTCTAAATAAAATTATTTACTGTAATAAAATACCCAGTGATACCTTTAGAAAATTCCTGGCTGTGGAGGGGAATCGGCAGGCACGGCTGGGATTTCTCTGGGGTTTGAGGCCTCAGGAGAGGGGTTGGGGTTGCTGTGCCCTGCTCTCACAATGCTCTGCTCTGCACCACAGGTTTCTCACCTGATTTTGCCAAGTGCCTCCCTTGATGAGGACCCAGATGGAACTCACGGGCAGCAGGAGCATCTCTGTGAGCTGGGTGCCACCAGCAGGGCTCCAGGAAACTCAGTTCTGGCTTTGAATTGCTTCTGCAAACCCTTGGGGGTCAGGCCAGGGAGGGGACAGGACCTCCTTGGGCTGGCAGCTTGTGCTGTCCCCTGAGACAGCAAAACGGTTTCCAAGTGTTCTCCTAACTCGTGTGATCTCAGAGGGATTATTTTGGTTTCAGAGATGCTAGAAAGGACAAAGGAGACTCCTGGCCAGCTGCAGGACTGCACTGCTGGCACTCACAGCAGCCAAGCAGCAGCCTGGGATGTCAGAACACATGACAGTACTTTGCCCAAGGGCTGGTTCTGCACATTTATTTCTTTTTTATACAGCAGTTTTGTGTGTTTATTACTCAGCCTGGAGCTGCTTCAATAAATCTGAATAAAATCCACCGTGTCCCTTGCCTGTTCTGTGTGCTTAAGGTGCAGTTTTCCCAGCCCACACTTGAGACCATATTTAGTAGAAGAGTGAGGAGCATTCCCTGCTGCAGTGCAAATCAAGGGCTCAGATCTTCCTGTGCCTTTGTAACTTGGGACTGAGGAAAGCTCAGATCTCACACTGCCTTCTGGCTTTGAAGGAGACACAAATCTCTTTGAAACTTCAAAGATTAAGGTATTTTCTGCCCTTTCCTGGTCACTGTGTACAGAGTGGGGTTTCCTCATTATCCAAAAGAATGGGAGAAGGTGCTGCTCCTTCTGTCCCAAAGGGCAGGTGTGCTTCAGTGCCTGGGAAAGGAAAGCTCTGCCAAGGGGAGGAGGTGAGACAGGAACCAGCATGGTCAGAGGAAACAGGCACCAAAGGTACAACCAACTGTCTCACCACAGAAGCACGGTTTGGGTGTGATCCATTATTTCAGAATTAAATAAATCAATGTCACAACTCTTCCGAGCTGCTTGCACAGGCAAGAGCTGGCAGGAAGGGAAGGAAGGGAGCTGCCCTGCTGCTGGGGGCTGGAGCAGATGCATCAGCTTCATTTCCACCCCCTTTTCTGATTCTTTTGCCATTTTCAGCCCCCAGGCTGGGCCTTTTTCCTGCACCCTTGTTGTGCCTCCTCTCCATGGCTGGCTGAGCCCAACAGGAGCTGTCAGGCTGCACGGAGAGGAGCCCACAGGCAGCAGCAGCAGGGACACAGACTCATTTTGATGAGAAAAGGCTGTTTAGATCATGGAATCCAGCAGCTCCCAGCCTGGCTGTAGCTTCCAAGAAGGGAAAATCACAGCACGGGACTCTGTCTGGAATATCTCCAGCCCTGTTATCCAGCCAGGAGCTGCCTCACCTTTGTTACACCTCCAGCTCCTCCCGAGGGCTGGACAGAGCAGGAGGAGGGGAGGTTTCATTCATGGCCATTTCATCAGCAGCTGTTTGGTTTGGTTTTGTTTGGTTGATGCTGCCAAGCGATCAACGCTGGCTGCCCGCCACAGCCGCCCCCTGCTCGGGGATGGAGCAGCCTCCAGCAGCACAGATCCGTCTGCTGAGCCTCCCCTCAGCCAGGTAAGGGCGTTCTCAGCTGGGGGAGAGTGAGAGTCTGTCAGAAATATCCCTCATCTGCCTCACCATTGGCACTGGGGACCACTGAAGAGAAGACCCCCCTGTCTAAAATCTCTGGCTCTGAAGGAGAAAGTCACACGCCAAAGGCCCTGAGAGCTGAGAGCTCAGTGTTAAGTTCTTGTTTTTGCTGTTGTTTGCTGTGTGCTACACTGACCCAATGAGAAGAAGAAGGGGGCACTGTGCCCTTTTTGCAACAACAGCTTTGGGGCTGTCCCACCTCTCATCCTGGCTGGATTCTCCTGAGTTTCAGGTGGTCTCCCCACAGAAGACCCTCACCTGTTTTACAACCACCATGACAGACAGACAGACTGAGATGTAAGGGGCCTCCATCAAGGACTGAGACACGGAACCCCCATGTGAAAAGGCCCCTCTGCTCCTTCCAAGGATGGGACTGAAACCCCAGCCCGGGGAGGTGTGTGGGGGAGGCAAGCTGACCAGAGCGAGATGTTTGCCTGCAGGTTGTGACCACGGGACCAAGAAGACAATGGCTCTCATTTACTGCTGAGAGCATGGACTACCTGTTATATCTGTTCCTTACTGTATCTGTTTTCCCCCACCCTCTCACAATTTTCAATAGAATTATCATAATAAAAATCTCTGAGTTAGCTGGAGATTTTGAGATCTCCCCAACACAATAGGCGGACCTTGGCTGGACTGGACCAAAGGACTTCGTCTCTACTTTGTTTGGTAGCTATATCCCTCTCTTTCTCTCTCTCTTTTCTCTCTCTTTTTTATCTCCCTTTATCCCTCTATCCCATGTTGCTGTGGTCGTTCAACAAAGCTGCATTTGTTTTGATTATCACTGCAAACCCCCTTGTACCGTGTCGGTTCTTTGCACCCTGAGATCAATCCACAAACCATCATGAACCCCGTTTGTGAGGATGGATCATGACAGGGAGGGAGCCCCAGCTCTGCTGCTGCTGTTCCCTCCTTTCAATCCAACCCCTGTCAGGGAAAACCAGAGCTCTGAGCACACCTGGGCAGCTCCAACACAGCCAGCCCGGGCTGCTCTGCTTGGGTTTGGGTTCACCCTCCCGGTCCTGTCCCTCCTGCTCCTCCTCCTGCTGGCAGGAACCAGCTCCCAGCTCCAGGAGTGCCCTGGGGAAACCAGGGAGCTTCACTGCTGCGTGCCTGAGCTGTCCCAGCAGACCTGTTCTCCCAGTTTGACATTTCCATGCTGGATCTGCTTCAGTGCCAGCGCCAGGAAGGCTCAGGCCAGCTGAGCTGGAGGTGAATTTGGTTTAGAGGTGAATTTGGTTGCTGGGTAGAAATCCTCGTGAATTAATAGAATTCATTTAGAATATCAGCATATCTCAAACCTAGACTTCTCCTAGCTCAGATCCCCCACTAACAGAATTCCCACTAATAGAATTCCCACAATATTCCTGCTCAGATTCCCCACTAATAGAATTCCCCCACTAATAGCATTCATCCCCCATTAATAAAATTCATTTAGAATATCAGCATATCTCAAACCTAGACCTCTCCTAGCTCAGATCATAGCTCAGATCCCCCACTAACAGAATTCCCACTAATAGAATTCCCACTATATTCCCACTCAGATCCCCTCTAATAGAATCCCCACTAATAGAATTCCCCCACTAATAGAATTAATCCCCCATTAACAGAATTCATTTAGAATATCAGCATATCTCAAACCTAAACCTCTCCTAGCTCAGATTCCCAACTTTGTGTCTGCACCTCCAGCTGCAGGAGTCAGACCCCAGCCCAAAGTCACACCTGGAAGATGTGATGCCACGTGGGCATCACGAGGCTCAAAGGCAAAACATTCCAAGTGGGACATCACTGTCCCATGGGATGCTCCTCTTCTCACACAAAGCCTAGAAGCCACCACAACCAGAGAAACAGACTGATCCAGCTCCCTCCTGGCCACAAGACAGACAGACAGACAGACAGGGTTGATTTTAAGGGAATTGCTGCTTGGCTTTGTAGGTGCCTCCTGCTCAAGAACCAAGACAGCATTGTGGCCTTTCTCCCTTCCAAGCACAGCAGTGGCTGAGAAATTCCCCTTCCTGGTTAAGATGGCATATGGATCATGGAAATGTTCTGCAGCACACCCACCTCACATCTTACAAGGATAATTAATGGCAGCCCAGGAAAAACATAATGACACACAATGTGGTTTTGTTCATGATTTCCAATGTTCCAGAAGGGAAAAGGGACATTGCACACCTGAAATTCCCTGGCAGATCTGCATTTCATGTGTAGTCCTCTGGGATGGCTTCAGGTCTGGCCAGACACTGCTCCACACAGAAATGAATCAGCTGCTGCTCTGACACGGGAGAGGCACATCCACACTGTGCTGTCTGCAAGGAGTTTCCATGGTCCTGTGCACAGGGAATCATGGAATGGTTTGGGTTGGAAAGGACCCCAGAGCCCATCCAGTGCCATGGCAGGGACACCTTCACTGTCCCAGCCTGGCCTGGGACACTGCCAGGGATCCAGGGGCAACAACCCTGTCCCAGGGCCTGCCCACCCTGCCAGGGAACAATTCTGGCCCAATATCCCATCCATCCCTGCCCTTCTTCAGCTTAAAGCCATTCCCTGTGTCCTGGCACTCCAGACCCTTGTACAAAGAGCCCCAGAACAAAGTGATGTTCCTCTGTGACAGCCCCAGAGTGGGGACCCTGTGTCACACACTCCAGCACTGCCAGCTCCAGCAGGGCTTGGCTTTCATCCTCTGCCAGATCCCACGGGCACAGCAGCAGCAAACAATGCAGGACAGGCCCCACACCCCCCATCTGCCGAGCCTTGGGCTGGCCCCATGGCTGGGGTGAGAAACGAAACCGGATTTGAGTCACAGAGGGAAGGGGAAGGCAGCAAGCAGCACATTCCCACTGTGGAGCCAACATCCCCTGTGCCTGTTTGTCCTGCAGCATCTGGCTCCCAGATGAATCCCAGATGCACGCATGGGAACCATCAGCCTCGTCTCACCCACATGAAAGAGGGAGGTTTAGCATAAAGCTGGTCATTGCCCATGGCCCCGGCGTGATTCATCCGCAGCAGAATGCGGTTTGGGTTTCGGGTTAATTAGCTGCAGGTTGGGGAGGAGGCACGGCAGGGCGGGGAGAGCGGGGTGTGAGGGCTCTGAAGGCGCTGTGTGTGTCCTGAGGTCACACCCGGCCTGGAGGCACAGCCTCGCGTGTCACACGGCAGCGACAGCGTCACCAGCGCCACCCCAGGTGTCTGCAATGCCCAAGGCGTGTCTGCCCTGCTGCTGGGGCAAACACCGAGCCAGCAACACCCACACACCTTGGAACGGGACGGCTGCAGCAGCACCGAGCTTCTAACACATGCAAATTCTGCCCGGGATTTAAACTTGCCTCTGCTGAGCTCTGGGCAGCTCCCAGTGGGAATCGGTGCTGCAGGGATCCCTCCTGGCCGTGTTAACCCTGCACCGCCCTGATCCAGGCTCCTCTTGCCTTCCTGGAAACAATTCCTGCAATTCTGACTGCACAAGGCGCAGTGCAGCTCCTCTTAGCTTCTCTCCTAAGCTCTCCCTCCCTGCTGTCCCCCACAAAACCACTTTGATTCCACTTCTTGCTGCCAAAAAATATTTAGAAATGGACCTGAGGTGGCTGGCCTTGCTGTGGCGGCACAGACACGAGGTCTGGGAGCACAGAGGCAGTGCCTGATCTCCAGCAGGCACTGTGGCTCAGCTCCCAGGACCTCCACAGATGGAAGAAATATTTTCCTAAAAAGAGCACAAGCAAAAGCTTCCACACACACTCACTTTGAGACGTCATCCTCTCACATGACAGCTCCCATAAAGACCAAACTTTGAACACTGGTCTGTCTAGAAGTCTTTGATTATTTATGTGTGTGGAAAAGTAGAAAAAAATTTTGTTTTTCCAGTGTGCGTCAGAACCCAGATGTCACAAGCACTTCAGAGCCTGACAAACGCTGCCTTGTTTTACTGCTCCTGCACACAAAGGCCCAGGGACCCCCAAAGTGCTTTGATAAACCCCCAAAGGCAGGGACAGGCAGATCAAACCCTGGCTCAGGGTTTTCCTCAGCCCTGATTGCAGCAGGATTCCAATGGCACACCCTCCCTCCTCCCTGAGAGCACCAATCCAAGGCTCTGTTCTCCCACTGTCTCCCTGGTTTTACATCTGTTCTGCTCTCTAGAAACGACTGGAGGTTGCAGCTCTTGGGTTTGCTTGCCAGCTGTGCCAGCAGTGGGGATTTCAGCAGGAAATTCAGCGCTGGGAAGAGCAGCCCCAGGCTCTGGGATGGGGCTGCCAAACTGGCACGAGCACCGGGGAGAAAGTTTCTATTTTTGTTCTCCTTGTTCCAAGTGGGAACCGATACTGCCTGGGACAGAGCCAGGCATGTTCTCAGGCTGGCACCATGCAAAGCACCTCCATGCTAATGTAAGCAACTTAACCAAGCTCTCTCTCTCTCACCAGCAGAGTTCAGATGTTTGGGAGCAGCTGATCTTTCCCTCAGGTGTTCACTCACTGCCAAGGGCTGCAGCTATTTGTATTTCTGCACTGAATATCTCCTGTGCTCTGTCCTCTCCTTTGGAAAAACATCACAGTTTTGTTCCTGTGGCAAATGAGAAGCACGTGAGAAGTGGCAGCTGCTTTGATCTTCATTCAAACAGAAAACAACAATAAATAATTATATAGATATAAAGGCAGAGAGTTTTTAAATGTTCTTTTTTTTTATTGCTAGAAGTTGGTTTCAGTCCTATTGCAGCTCTGAAATCCTTCAGTGGAGAAACATTGCAATCATTGTAAAAATCATCATTTGGTGTGCTAAGATCATGTTTACAATTAATCAAGAGTGCACAATTCAACAGAATATTAACATTTAACCATCAACTTTACAAATAAAATAAAGACTACAAAGATGTTGCTACTGCAGTATCAACAGTAAAGGAAATATTTACAATGTTTACACCCTAACGAAAAAACAAAACCAAACTCTTCCCCAACAAAATGGTCAATTTAACCATGGACCATGATTATTTATTAAATCTTTACAGTGCAAGGTGGGCCTAGAAACCAGACCTAAGACTAAAGAGTGTCAAGAGAGTTCACAGCTCTGAGTGAGATGCACGCAGTTATGCCAACAGGATCTACACCCATGAGAGATCTCCTTCCGGCTACAGACAGAAATGGAATTTGAAATCAACTTTTCTAAAGTGCTCCAATTTCTTTCAGTACAAAAATATAAAAAACTGATTTATAAACATGGCACAAATGTTATGAACCAGAGCTCACACGTGCTGTTTGAAGATGATGGAGGATGATGAAGTCGCCAGTGGTTACGAAGATGTTGGGTCTGGTCTCGAAGAGAGAGCAGGGGGAAGGCTTTGCTTTGCCTACAGCACTTGTGTAACCTGGCATGCAGATCTGTTTCCTGGTAAATGTGAGAACTGCTGGGGAAGACAACAAAATCTCCAAACTCCCTTGCATGGGGGGCACAACACACAGGGACTCCACTGAGCAGCACCGGGGAGCCTCGGCTCCCATTCCGCAGAGTTAGAAGTAAAATGCAAGAAGTATTTTTTAATCCTTTCCTAGTTTAAGTTTCGACTCTCATTGTAAATGCAAATGACAAACACCAAGCTCCATGTACGCAGAATCATCTGACCACTACTCAGAAAGACAAAGCTGCCTGCAAATGATTTAGAATGACTCCTAGCTGTGCAGGAAGGCGAGTACCTGGGTGAGCAAGCGTCTCTAGGAACACCAAATCTTCTGCCTCACGCTGGGGGATGAGCAGCGACCTCAACTTGTGGGACATGCCACAGCCACAATGCACAGACAGCACAGAGAAAAACCAGGGAAGCACCCACAACACACACAGGGCAGCTGTGCTCAGCACTAGTGGCCATGGAGGCGTCCTCAGCCCAGAGCCACGTTCCAGATGGGAAGAGGAAGAGGAAGCCTCCGTAACACCAGAGTTCAAATTGAAATCAGAACCATAGAAACGGCCTCTACATTGCAACATCACAATACTGAAGGACAAACATGCTGATAAATTTTAAGGCTGGGACACCAAGCAAACAGGGCGGCAGTTCAAAGCTCGTGCTGGCATTTCCTCCACACCCCAGCTCAGAAAGAAGCCAAAAGGCACCTGGGAGGCACAGAATTTTGAACTGTCTAATCCTCAGAAATCACTTAAAAGGAAAGTTTTAGCTGAAGTGATCAAAAAGTCCAATAGGAAGGATGTAACTCAGAATCAATAGCAGGTTACTGAGCCCAGGACACAGCAGTACTTTGCAAACTAACTCACCTAGAAGAGTTCTTTTTCTAGGAAGAAGATTTGAGTGAAGAGTCCAAAACCATTTCACTCAACTGGAGTGATTTGTTAACAATTTCACAGATTCAGCTTTGCACAAGGGAAGAGACCCACGATTCATTAAAAGAAAATAATTCCCTTGCTTCCCTCAGCCTTGCATGGATCCCTGCCCACACCCTGGCAGCAGGGAGGTATCCCAGCACCTGCTGATTCCAAAACCTTCTCCAGGCTGAGCCAGGTGACAGAAGCCACCATCTCAGGGTGCAAACAGGTTTCACAAAGGAGCTGCAGCCAGACATGTGCACTGAGGACAGAGAATGACTCCTAAGGTCCCATATTCCAAGGGGCTTTTGGAGTTTGAGCCAACAGCCTGGCCTGTCACAGGCCTGGGTCCATCTGTTAACAGCCAAAACTTATTTCAAGCACTGCTGACAAGAAGTATTCAAAAACTTAATGTTAAAGATAAAATATTAAAATAAATAGGACCTCACTGCAGATTTTATTTTGCACGTGTCACTGTTCTATACTCAAATTTGTTCATTGCACAGAAGGAGAAAGCAGCCAATGAACTCCTCCAGCCCTTCCAACACTCCCTCCCATACTTTTGGACAGGCACAAAATAAACCTAAATAAATGTTTCCAAAATTTGCTTCCAAGCACCCAAACTGACATCCCTTTTTGGCTGAGATGATTTAATCCACTGATGCAACTTAGCTTTGGGCTAAAACTCCTGAAAACCTGGTAATTTAAGGCAGTGGGGGCATTGAGTTTTCACTAGGAGTGGCCCAAACCACAGCATGAAGGAGAGAACATCCCTGTGAGCTTGCAGGGGAAATTACAGGGGGCCAGAGTGTGCACAATTCAACTACCCAGTGGAAAAATCAGTGCCAGTCCTACAGAGCTGCAGGATCCCACACTGCTGCATGGATCAGGAGTTACACTGATTTTAAGAATTCCCCTCCATTCCAAACTAGCTTTTGGGATGTAAAAACTGAATATGGAGTGGAACTCTGTTCTAATCATCAAACATAGGCTATCCCAAAACCACCAGTGGAGCAGTCCCACTCTGCTGCCTGCTGATTTACTCCAGGTTCTGCAATGCTGCTGATTTACCAAGCAGTCCTTTGGTATTAAAGCCAAATGTGTCCAATTCCACTTGTTGGGGGCAGGAGGAGCATCCCAATCCTGTAATGAGCCATTCAGTTTGGAGCTTCCTCTCACTGAACTCAGGTTTGTACCAGCACCACTCAGCAAAGAAAAAGACCCTTAAATCCAAGAACTGTTCCAGCAGGAGTGCTTGTCCCTAAGACCTACTCAGAATTTTGTAGCTTATCTTTCCCCTTTCTTCAATTTCTTGTCTGAAGGCAAGAACCCAAATAATCACCACTTGAAAATATAAACTGCTGCTGTTTTCTGCTGAAAATTGATAACGTTTCTTGCACTGCAACTACTGAAATAATTTAAAACTCTGAAGCAAGGAGAAGTTATGGCCTTGAAGACATCATTAACATCACACAGGGACAGCTCAGAGGAGACTGGCAAACACCACCGGATCCATTGCCATGAGACTGGATGGAGAACTGACCAGACCTTCCATCCACTGCTGCTAAAATCACTTTAAATCAGTTAAAGGTATTTAAAAAAGCTATTAACAATCATGTCCTGACAGGTATTAATCCAAGATTTTAAGCTTTGAGATCCTGATTCCTTTAATTCTGTAACAATCTCTCCTGTGCATCAGTATCTGACCAGTCACACTCAACACACACCAGAACACACATCCTTGGGTGAGGGTGGGAAAAGGATCCGGGACACAGAGTGAAAAACACAACACAAACTGACTGTGCAAATTACTACAAAGGGAAATAATGCCTTTTTGAGCAGAACACTTAATGTCACCACCATTCCACGATCAAGAACTGACCCATTTCACAAGAGGTATCAAAGCTGGTTTAGCTGAAAGCAGCTAAACACAGGTTTAGCTAAGAGTATTTTTTTATTATAATTATTTTTAATTCTAAAACCAAACAGTTCTTATTCCCTTCATTCCTAACATGATGCTGCAGAGAAGCCTCTGCAGCAACAGCAGCTTTGATATCTTCTGGTACTGGGAGTAAAGTCCCAACAAATTAACAGACAAACAAAGGATGCAGAAAACAGGATTAAACAAGACAATAAATTACTTTGAACACTTCTTAGACATGTCTTCAGCAAAGAACAAAATCCAAGTCTCTAAATTCATTCTGAACCAACTCAGGAGTTTGCCTGGGAACCTGTTCTGCTGTCCCCAACAGGGAGCCAGATCCCAGTGATGCTGGTGGCCAATGAAATGTGCATTCAGTCCAACTCTTCATCCTCACTGTGAATTCTCACACGTCCAACCCTTCTCCTCCACAAACAGGTGGAGCTCCTGCCCCTTGAGGATGCTGCCAGAAGCTCACCTTACCTTCTGCTCCACTGTCCCTGGCCACAGGGCTTGTACCACTGGGTTCACAGTGCCTGGCACGCCTGGCAGGGACGGGACTGGCTTGCTGTCACCTGCTTACCAACACACAACCCATTACTGACCTGGACCTGGGAAAACAGATTTAAAAATTTGCAGCCATTTTGGGGCCTACTACTAAAACTTTTTTTTACATAAAAATCTGGCTGGTTCAACATCACCGATAACAATTTACAAGATGGTGCCCATGAGCAGTTACATTCTCCAAAAAAGAGCACATTACAATAAATGTCAGAATTTTAACATGCTCTGAATTGATATAGCCATGCCATGTGTCAACACACTGGAGAATTTAAAAGCAAATTGTTACTACTGTGCCCTCAAAGCAGGACAGGAATCCTGGTGTGGTCCTTGATGTAGTAACCGGGCAGGGATCAGAAGACATCCATCCATGTGGGGTCTCCACCACCGTGCACACTGGGGCCTGAGTTCTTGAACCAGTGTGGCAGGTGATTCTTCTTCAAATGCAAACAATTAGAAGAAAATGACATCTTCTTTGCTGGTATCATCTTGCACATTCAACAGATTGGGCTGAGAGGGCACCAGGGGCTGAACCTGAACGTTGTTGGGCTTGAAGAGGGTCGCTGAGGCAGATGAAAGTGCTTCTGGCTGAGCATCTGTAGGGCCATACAGTTCTAGAGGGGAAAAAATGGAAGAAGACACATTGATGACACTGCAGAGAGAGCCTGAGGCACCTCCAGGCACAGGCAGGCTGGCCAAGGCATACCTGGCTGGAATGCAGAGCTCTGGCTGCTCGGCAGGGACGGGCTCGCTGACCTCCTGCCTCTCAGCACAGCCTCCTCTCGTCCTGCAAGCCTGGGGGGAAGCAGCTGCTTCTGATCAACAGAGGCTGAAGAAAACATTTCATAAATTACTATTAGAGACAAGCAGCACTTCACAAATGTCACTGCTGAATTCATGGGCCACTGTACTGACACCTTTACACACCCAAGAAAGCTGCAAAACAACAAAGAGCTGGTCCTACTGAAATTTTCTCTTCAGCTGTTTAAATAATGAATACTTTTCCTTGATACTTCTGGTTCAGTTACTGACAATCTCAGATTTAAAACCCAGTATCACCAAGCACAGCAGAGAGAAAAAAATCTTTGTAGAATTCAAATAGCAAATGGCCATTTGTGCTACTTCTAACACGCAGAGCTGTGATGAACTTTTGTCTCTGCTCTCCATCTGTCTCACAGCTGCTCAGCAGCACAGCCCACTGATTCTGGTGTTACAGCCTCCCAGTTCCTCAGTTCCAACAATGAAAGCAGTTCATAAAATAGCTGTTCTGGATCTAAAGAACTTCTCTCTTTCAGTACACATTCCTTACATGTCACAAAACCCAAATTCAATACACAGCATTTTTGCCTCTGGTACAGAAAGTTTTGTTCCATTTTATTCTAAGATCAACACATGGGCATAACAAGCATGAAGCCCACTAATGCTCACAAGAGAACAGAGACCAATATATTAGAGGTTTATACCTTTCATATAAACTACAGAAAAACACCATTAAGTCCATTTCCAGTGCAGAGACCATTATGTAAGAGCTATTAGAAATAAACTGGGGAGATGTGGCATTAGAACTTTATATTACCAGCATTTGGTATGCAGGGTAAGAGGATCCAGGCTTCATTTATGTGCAAAACCATAAGCAAGTTTGCAAAAGCACTAAACTTTATGCATGACAGAGACAGATGTTTCTGCAATGGGCCAAACCCACTCTCCCTGATCTCTGTCAGGTTTGGCCCTGAGTCCTCTGTGGCAGTGCAGAGTGATGGACAAGCTTGCCAATTCTGAATCCAGCACAATGCTAAAAAGAGAATTTTGTAACTTAAAATTACAGGCCTTTCCCCTAAGCTGGCAGTGGGGCTACTTTAAGTGGGAGAGATAAAAGGGTTTTTAGTGTGTTTGTCATTGGCAAAGATCACTACTCCAGTACCCAGCAGTTAGAAGCAGAAATTACACCAGGACAGGGTGACTGCATTTTTACTTGCTTCTATTTGTGACAAAATTAGCCCCTTTCAACTCTACAACACACACAGCATCTCAATTTTGGCCTGGAGGTCTGCATTTAATGACTGACTGGTGCTAAGAAAAGCACTGCATTCAATGTCACTACAACTCTGGACAGACTGCAAGAAAAGGCTAAGCCAGCCTCAAAACATTTCACTCATGCACAACAGCTTCCTATTTATTTTTGGGGTTTTTTGGTTTTGCTCTTTTTCTTCAACTCTACAGTTAGACAAGAAGATTTTGCATCCAGGTTTAGAACCTCTCACCACCATTCTGTTGTGTTGGAATACACAGCTCTGTTTTCAGCATCATCCCTTTGGGTTGTATTTCCAATTCAGATAATATAGACATGGAACTGCTAACAGGATTTTAGGAGTTTAAGAGATTTTAACTGCAGCAAACACACTAATAACTTGTAGCATATTAATTTCTGGGTTTCATACAGAGGTTTAACTGCAGGGTTCAGTCTCTCTGTGATCCTGGTGGAAATCAGAAACATTTAAATGGACTTAAAACCACACATACCCGAACTGTCTGTCCTATGAGATGCTTTGCTCTTGCCACCTTTCTCCTTGCTTCCTTTAGTGAAGGTGGCCAGCTTGGTGGGGATCTGCTGCTGGACTGCAGCTGGTTTCTGGATCTGGTTGGTTGCACTCAGGAGATGGATTGGCACTTCGTTCTTGAGGGAGGGCCGGGTCTCCAGGGTGGTGCTGTCCCTGCGCGCCAGCTCCGGCCGCTCCAGGAACTCCAGCCCGGCCACCGAGCTCACCCTCACTGAGGCCTTGGAGCCAGCTGCAGAGGGCTCCAGCCCTTCTCCATTGAAGCTGATGGAGTGACTGATCATCTGGCTCTGCAAGAGGCAAAAAGGCATTCTGAGGCAAACGGGGATTTTCAGCCTCTCCTGCGCAAGGAGAGACCATCCCCAGCTCCAAAGGCAACGTCCTAGTGCAGAGCAGAACAGACAAAGCCCAAAGGTTTCTGGGGAATGGAAAGAAGACAAGGTTTAAGTGCTTGTACACTGAAAAGAATATCAGAAGCTCCAAACTGATTTAGACTGCACCTAGGAAAGAGCAGAGCTGCACAAGGAGAGACCATCCCCAGCCCCAAGGACACAAAGCATTTCCTAGTGCAGAGCAGAACAGACAAAGCCTAAAGGTTTCTGGGGAACAGAAAGAAGACAAGGTTTAAGTGCTTGGACACTGAAAAGAACATCAGCAGCTCTAAACTGCTTAAGACTGCTTAAGACCTAGGAAAGAGCAGAGCTGCACAAGGAGAGGCCATCCCCAGCCCTGACAGACCAAAACATTTCCTAGTGCAGAGCAGAACAGGGTAAACAATGCCTAAAGGTTTCTGGGGAACAGAATGAAGAGCAAGGTCTAAGTCTTTGGACACTGAAAAGAACATCAGTAGCTCCAAACTGCTTAAGACTGCACCTAGGAAAGAGCAGACTGCATGGGGTGATGACAGAGGAGAGTGAAAGCAGGACTTTCAGAAAGTTTCAGTGAATCAGTTTAATCAGACCTCCAAGTTTCTGTTCAAAACACAAGAAATATTTTTAGAAATCAACTGTACAAAATGCTGTTGATGCAGCACAGCTTCTGCAATCAGACAGTTTCTGAACTTGAAAACTACTCAGTCAGCCCCAATTGAAAATAACTTCTTCATTTCTATCTTTTTAAAATATATTCTCATTGCCAGACATCTGGGTGGAACTTCACAGACACTGGTCTCTCTGAGAGTACCATCACCAGCCACTTCAGGTGATGGTTTGAGTAGCCCAGCAAAAAGCAAGAACAGGCTGGTGCTGCAGCAAGTGCAACCTTCACCCAGAATCAAGCAGGTTAACAGGAATAAAGCTGAGAAAACCAAGCCCTCACCTGGCCCATTTCTGGGGAGAAGGTGCCTGACACCGTGTTCTGCTTCTTCAGCTTCTTTTGCTGATCCAGGCGCTCCCTCTCCTTCTCCACAGCTCTCTGGGCCTCCCTCAGCCTCTCCAGGTCGTGCTGGTAGGCCTCCCTCTGCCTCTCCAGCTCTTCCCTGTCCTGGCTCAGCCTCTCCCGCAGCTGCCGCATCTCCTCGGCGCGCTCCTGCAGCTGCGCCTCCTTCAGCTCAAATTCCCTCTGCTGCCGGCTCCTCTCCCGCTCCAGGCGCTGCTGCTCCAGCTTCAGCTGGCTCTGCAGCTTCTGGACGTTCATCAGTTCTTCCCTCTGCTTTTCAAAGTTCCTCTGCTTCTCCTGCTCCAGCAGCAGGTTGCCCCGGGTGGACTGCAGCCGGTACTGCTTCTCCCGGTCGGCCATGGTGGCTCGCTGCACCTCGATGTAGCTGTCCTGCTGAGATATCACAGCCTGCAGGGGGTAAAAGTGCAGCTTCAGGTTCAAAAAACAGGCACAGCTAAGCAGGAGACAACAGCATCTAGCAGGTGAGGTTAGAGAGGCTTTTTCTCCCAGAGCATATCTTAATTCTAGCTTTGATTGACACGATATTGAAGATGGCCAAGCAAATAAAGTATGCTGATTTATGTCAAAGGGAACATTCCTTGCACCTAGAGTTGTTACTCTGAATCAAACCAGTCAAAATATTGCTGATCACAAGGCAATTGTATCATTAAGGTAACATACAAGGCAAGGTAACATTAAAATGACCAATTCATACACACTTGTATGAACAATGAGCACAGAGAGCACACAAAGCTCAAAGCAGGAAAAGAATTAAGTGAGCAGGAAAAAGGAAATAATTACTTAAGACAACAGCTCTAACACTTCCTCCAAAATATCAGGCACAGTTTCCTTGAGTATAAGGTGTAAATTCTGCATTTCACTGCAGCTTTAGGGGATATTTTCAAGGTAGCTCCTCTCCATACCTGCATAAATTTTATTACATTTAGTGCCTAACAAATCTCTTGGATAGTAAATAGTGGTTTACCTGAAGACTGAAGAGCAACTGCAACAGTGTCTGTATCCTATGGACAAGCTGAAGAGGAGGAAAAAACATTAGGCACTTGAGCAGAACTCTGTTTTGAGGCTTTAGACTTTTAAAAAAATTTTTAGCAGTGAAAATTCATGGTATCCATATAAAAAGACACACAATGGAAGCATGGCCACCAGAACACTCTAGCATAGCAAAAGCCAATATGCAGGCACAAGGAATTTCAGTTTATTATCCTTGTGCATATGTGAATCAGTGCCCAGCAAATCTCCCTGGGATTCCACAGAGACATCTTCATTATCTTCTCTTCACCTGAACTGTTTAGCCATCACTTCCTCCTGTGCCCCAGCACTGAATCACAGCACAGGCACAAACCTCACAGGGATTCAGAGGCAAGTTTGGCCAGTGAGCTGTTAATGTGCTGGGTTCCACAGACATTACAAACACTGAGTTTTGGAGGTGGTTTCGTTTGATTTTACATGCTATTGTTAGACTATGGCTATTTGCCATTGGATTTCTCCACAGCAGAAATAACATACCTGAGACTCTACGGTGGGCTGAGCACCACTGCTGTCATCCAGCCTTGTCCCATCACTCTGAAAGGGAAACAAAACCAACATTTGTGCTAAGGACACTTGCTGGGCACTGGCAGTGCTGCCAGAAAGGGCTGGGATTGCTGGGACAATCATCAAAAATATTGAGTTCATAAGCCAAGCTGAAACAGCAGTGTGGTGATTAAAGCTGTGTTAATGGGACAGCATCAAATGAGCAAATGGAAAACTGAATTATGTTGCCTCTCAAGTGCTGAGCTACCAAGTTGCCCCACAAAATATTATTATTAAATTTAAGTAATTTTACAGACAAAGCTGCTTCAGTCCAGACCTTTCAGCTATGACTTTAACTTTGTGAGATCTGTTCTGCACCACTATTATGATGGGAAACACACACAAAAAAAAAACATTTAAATTCCTCATAAGCTCAACATACAGTTTGAGATCCTTCTTCTGCATCAGAAGAGGGGTCATGGAGTTGCACATCTGAACTCAGTGCAGGGCCTCTCCAGTCCCACTGCCTCTGGTCACCTCCACTGCTCTTCCTGCCACCTGAAAGAGGAGAGGGGTATGAGGAGCTCACACCAGCACAAGGCCTGGGATAACTCAGGGAGTGCCAGAACAAGCAGAAAACCTGGTGACTTTGAACCAAAATGCAACTGCATGGCTTCTCCATGCTGATCCCAAGTGGAAGATCAGGCTACACTGACACACATGGCTGCTCAAAAAAGTTTAAAAACTTGAGAAGAGCGGGTTAAGATAAATAGGGAGGGTAAGTTCAAATTACCTTACACTATTTTAAGTGAAGCAACCACAATGTCTGCATGAAAATAATCAGCTCCCAGAATTGCAAGTTCATGACATGGAATACTAGTCAGCAGGAACACTGCAGTCACTGCAGCACCACTGTGAGTGTGGAAGGAGGCAAGGAGAGACAGACCCTCTCTTGTAAAAAGTACATGACAGCTGTATGGAGACTTCTAGAGATTAACAACCAGTGAAATAAGGGCCATTCACTTTTTCAATTAACGCATGAAGCAAAAATGAAGATAAATAGTAGCTGGTCTTTCCTCTTATTTCATTAATTAACTGATAAATCATCTGTGTCAAAAGAACAATTTATATTATTAAGGATTCAGCAAACCTCTAGTGACTGTGCAGATACAAAGTGGAAGAAAGTGTTGATGACATAATGAAAGCAGGCAGCTGAATTAAAATTTTCTAGGTTTTCAGGCCAGGCTTATTTTTTTTTTAAACAAAATTAAAGTTCTGTGTGGAATTGTGGTAATTATAAAGAATGGGTTACAGTAACACCCTTAGCATAACACTGAGAGCCCTACTCTGCTCTCTAGTGTTGGTATCAGGAGTAAAACACACTGGAGATTTGCTCTGATCTTCCTTTTTAGAGCCTGGTGAAGCCTCCTTACATGAGAGCCTCAATTCCTTGTTCTTATTCTCTGAACAGTAATCACAGTAAAAAGATCAGAAAAATTCCGAGTGTTCCCTTTCTTACTTTTACTTGAAATTGAGGGACTACTGTCATATCCTCCAAAGGTCTCTGCTCTCCGGGGGAGTGCTGAGCCATCCTCAGGCTGACAGGAGGCACTGCCAAAGTGAGTGAAGATGAACTCCTGGAGATTCTCAGCTGGGGAAGAGGAGAACATGCCATGTAAACAGCCATGTCTATGCAGCAACACAAGTTATCAAGCTAATGAGTTCAGGCAGTCTGAGATATCTTCCAGTACTAAAGAATTTTCCTTTGTGAGTAGCTCTGCATGACAGACTCTTCATATGAACATGAGCTCTTCCTTAACTGCAAGTTAAGATTATCAAGTTTTGAGTGTTTTTTCTTTCCTTTTTTAAAATAGAAACTATCTTTGGGCTTATTTTCTTTGTAAACACACTATCTTTAGACAGGCTGTTTTTAATAGATAACCCTGTTATAATATTACATTTCAGGACTGTGTGTTATTAGAGCACTCTGTTACCCTTTCTGAACAGACTTGCCCTAAGATTCCAGTGGTTGACCCTTGTCACAGACAACTTTTATGAAAAATCCTTTCTTTAGGATTTTTCCTCCTGAGAAGCTGAGAGGCCTCAGGAACAAAATGTAAACATTGATTATCTGCTGCTGTGGAATGCAACAGGTGGATCTGGGATTAGCTCATGTGGTTGTTTCTAATTAATGGCCAATCACAGTGAGCTGGCTCAGACTCTCTGTCTGGGACAGAAGCTTTTGTTATCATTCTTTCTTTTTCTATTCTTATCTAGCTTTCTTATTAAATCCTTTCTTCTATTCTTTTAGTATAGTTTTAATGTAATATATATCATAAAATAATAAATCAGCCTTCTGAAACATGGAGTCAGATCCTCATCTCTTCCCTCATCCTCAGACCCCTGTGAACACTGTCACAGACCCTTAAAAATAAAACAATTCAAGCTGTGCAGGTCTTCTACCTAAAGCCACAAATGCACTTCAGCTTTCCTGCAGGTTGGTTCTGAGAATGAGGAAGTCTGCACCGTGTTACATAAAAGCATTATGTTATTACAGGATGATTTTCAGGGCCTGTACTTAGATTATCCCCACCCCAGCACCTGAGTGAATGCCCACACATTCCCACATTCCATTCACCTTCAGTCACTGCAGATTTCAGAATTGCCTCTCCTTGCAGATTCTCTGAGATATCCCCCCGAAGGAGCAGCCTGGCTCGGGATCCTTGGGAATGGTCTTCAAAGCCATTCACCTCAGACATTTCCAGATAAATCTGTTGTTTCTCAGTGAGACTCTGCAGAATCAGGTCATCTTTCATGTTCAAACGCTCTGAAGGAAGAAACAAATTCGGTCCTGCCTTTCTTGTCACTGTCACAGGACTGTGCTCAATTTGGGAGATTATCTTTGATTTTATGGCCAGAGCATCAAACACAGAGATGTAATTAATAGTTAAGGAGAAAACTTATGGAGCAGACAAAGCTTATTAGACTTCCTTAGTCACTATTTCTACAGAATCTTACACCACCTTGAAAGACATATGAAGGAGAAAGTTGATCTTGATAAAGAATTAGACAGCCATAAATCACAAATAATGCTGAGAAGCAGCTTGTAGAATATGTAACTAAGTCATTACCTTGAAAATCTTTTAACTTTGCAGCTCTTGCTTCAGCCAGTCTCCTCTCTGTTTCAGGTTCATTAAATGAACCTCCTTCCTCATCAGGACAGCTGTCCAAAGGGAAAGACAGATTTATGTTGGATTTGCATGTGAGATAATTTAAAATCATCTGAGGATTCAACTTGAAGCTTTTGCCTCAGTTGTGGTTTATCCTGGTTGCCAAACTCCCTCCCTTTTCCAAAGCCCTCTTGTATTTGACATCAGTGAGTGATAAAGTCTTTGAATAGTTTTTATTTCGTCTTTACCAGTGATTTCTTCTCAACGAACACAAACAGAATTGCACACAGGAAGGAAGTTTGTGGAGAGTTAAATGGATTTTAAAGATAAAGTTACACCTGTGAGTAGAAGACAAGCAAGAAATCAGGGTCCTGCTTTCCCCCTCCCTTACCTCTCCACAGCCCTGCGGATGTGTGCCATCCAGGAATTCCTCTCCTCTTTGGAGCTGGTGTGAATTTCATACATTTCTGGTCCTTTTAAGGAAGCACTAATTAAGAACATTGCCTTTTCCTCATTAGCTACCTCTCTCACAATCAGTTTTTGCAGTGAGATAACTGGTGGCTTAGAGTCCTGTAAAATAAAATACAATGCAGTACATTAGATGTGTTCTTTAGGAATTGTGTTTCCTTCCTATTTATCCAGAGCCACTAGCAGCTGTAACATCATGAAATAACTCTGACTTTTTCACATGACACTTCTGATGTTGTCATTTGATCAATGAAAACATGAAGAATATGCATGTCAGAAACAAGAGGTCTTGATACCTGACTGAACATCAAAGCCTGTGTCAATTTAATGATTCCCACAAGTCAAGAGCAGGCTCAAAAACTTTTGCTCAAAAGGAGGCAACCCCAAAATTTGAAAAAGAAAACAAAAACCTTAATGACACGTTGTGAATTGAAAGGAGAG
Organism: Zonotrichia albicollis; assembly: GCF_047830755.1. Taxonomy (NCBI): domain Eukaryota; kingdom Metazoa; phylum Chordata; class Aves; order Passeriformes; family Passerellidae; genus Zonotrichia; species Zonotrichia albicollis. The sequence continues at coordinate 3,589,040 of NC_133847.1, forward strand.
AAGTGTTAGAGGTTTTAAAAGAAATAAACCAGAGGTGTTAGAGGGTGTCAGACCCTGATAAAATGACACCAGGTGACAGGTAGTGTATTGTATAATGAGGATTAACTGGATTAGCTGTCAGCCTTCGCAGTGAAAACACATTTACAGGAGGGATATTAGTTACTAAAAACCTGCCTAGGCTTCCTACAGCAGAGCTCCAACATATGCAGCCTAGAAAGTTCCTTCCCAGGATAAAGCAGCTCTCTGTGACTGCTGAACCTTCACAGAATAATCTAGAGCCATGATAAGAGAACTGAAGTGTGAAGCAAACACCAGGAGCAGCAGCTTCTGCCAGCTCCTCTGAGCAGCTGTGCTGCAACTCCAGCCACAAACAGAGCTCACTGGAAAAACAGAATCACTGAGCAGATCCATTTGCTCCCTCTCACTTGATTTATTTATGGAGAACTGATATTAAATTTCAAATGAACTGCATATATACAGAGATGCAAAAAAATTGGTCAGACTAAGTGTAGAGCATGTTTCCAGAAGAAAAAAAAAAAAATCCACCACACAGCACCCTGTTCTGTGCATTAGGAGAAGGGTAATTGAAAAGCAGTTGTTTGTACAGCCCTGAGGTCACCAAAATAGCTTTTGCCATTAGAATTCAGCTCTAATGTTAATGTCTTGAAAAAAAAAAAATACATCCAAGAAAACAATTACATAAAAGAATTTCTCTGTTACAGGTTCTACAACAGCCATCAGTGAACTAGATCAGGACAAAATGTACAAACTAACTGCTCTGAGGACACCTGTGGAAATGCCCTAGAAAAGTGAATTCACTGAATGTTCTGGAGCCTGCAGTAATAACTTCTGCATTTAGTGCTTATTGCATGTCTTTCAGGAAAGTTCTCTGCCCAGAGTAAATCTCAGGGCACTGTGACCACAGTTACCATGTCCCTAACTGAGATTCCTTCCCTGCACACTGAACAGAAGCAGGATTTATCTGCAAGTTTTCCAAAGCACAGCTCTAGCATGTGCAACGTCCATGGCATTGTGTACAAAGTCTCAGCCTAACAAAGTTCAGTGAAAGTCACAGCACAAGAAGAGGAACAGTGAAAACCATGGGAGATGTGGCAGCTACAACTGGCCAAAGCCAGGAAATACTGGTTTGCACTGGGAGAGTGGGGAAAGATTCAACAAATACCAGAACTCCTTCAGAAAAAATGATTCCATAATACTTGGTTGGTTTATTAATTTAATTTTCTTCCTGAACCTCCTATAACAAGTGTCTAACATCCCTAATTGTGTTTCTTCTGTAGTTACTGCCACTTTCATAAATCCTTCAAGTGCATGTATTAAATAAAGAGAACAATACCTACCACAGATGCAAATGTGTACTTTTGGTCCTTTTCTTGTAAGAGCAACAGTACATCAGTGAGCAGGACTGCCAGAATATCTACAATAATAAAAGAGACAAAAAAAGGAAAGAAAGTGATATTTCAAAGCAGGAAGACCAGTCCAGACTCAAAAATCACTTAATTTATATTTCCTTCAGGCCAGGGAATAGCATGTCACATTTTCAATATTGGGTCTGTTACTGCCTTCCACTTGGGCTGGCCCCAGTCAGGCTGAACCATGCAGCAGCAGCTGATTTAAACAGAGCCCATTTAAAGCTTGAGAACACCCACACACACATCCTACACATGGACTCCAGAGGGAACACATCTCTCCAAACAGCAGATTCTTCTGGAACTGCAGCCACTCAGGGTCCCACCTACTCCTGGCTGCACTCACTGTGCCACTGAAGCTTCTCCTTGAACACTTGAGCAATGAAGCTCTCAAATATTCCCTGATGGCCACTGCTTTGATTTTCTGGCAAATGCAGAATTAAGTGTCATGCAGCTGACATGACACAGGTTTTGCAAAGTGTGAAGCAGAGATAATGCCTTTCCACAGGAGACTAAGTCAGGATGACTCAAAGCTTTGTCATCCATCTGAAGACTTCCCTCTTGAATTGGGAAGCAGACCAGCCAGATAATAAGCAAGCAGCATAAGGAACTTATCATGCACCATTACAGAGATGCTTATTGGACAAGCCAAGAATAGAACAAGTGCTATTTCCTCCAATATCCTATTAAACAAGCAGGTTATTGTCATCTTATTTTATACCCAATCGATCAGTAATAAACAGTTACTAAAAAAAACCACCCCAACATAAATCTTGTTTCCCAGTTGTGTTTGTGCCCTTGCTGGTGCTGTACCTTTGAGCCTCCCTGATGCAGCTTTCCAGTACAGCATCCCATCCAGGAGGAGCCTCCTCTGGCCCATGTCATCCTTCCTGAACAAAAGCCCATTCTTGCATTTCCCAGATGATTTCAGCTCCATTTTGTGCATGATCTCCTTGAGGCGCTGCCCCTTCTCACACTCATTTACCATGGCATCTACATGGCTGATGGTGTCCTTAATCAAACCAAGGGCCTGGGTCAGGTCTTCATAATCTCTAGTTCCAGCTAAGGGAAAAGAGAAGCCACATTTTCAACTCTGGAATACAAGACATGAGCCATCCAAATGTATTTTAGCATAAGGGTTTCATACTGGACTTTTCTAAGAAAAAAAAAATTAATTAAAAATTATTATTTTATTTTATTATAAAATTTCATTTTATTTTATTAAAATTTTTATTTATTTAAAAATAAAATGTAATAACCTAAAGCTCTGAAAAGCTAATGAACCAACAGGTTTAACTACTGTGGGTTAAACCTGCTGTTCCACTACTATCTGTGGCTGCAGACTTTAAATGCTTCTCTTCTCCTCTGAGGTGAGGCTGGGAGAATTGGGATTGTTCAGCCTGGAGAAGAGAAATTTCAGAGTGATCTACGTGTGGCCTGAAGGGAGCTGAAGGAAAGATGGAGAGAGACTTTAACAAGGGCTTGGAGTGAGAGGACAAGGGGGGTTGGCTTTAAGCTGACGAAGGGCAGGGTTAGATGGGATATTGGGAAGAAATTCCTCACTGTGAGGGTGGGTAGGCCCTGGCACAGGGTGCCCAGAGAAGCTGTGGCAGGTCATTGTCATTTATTTTATTTTTGAAGTGTTCAAGGCCAGGCTGGATGGGGCTTGCAGCAACCTGGGATAGTGGCAGGTGTCCCTGCCCATGGCAAGGGGGTGGAATGAGATGAAATTCAAGGTCCAACCCAAACCATTCTGATTCTCTTGACCCTCTGAGGTGAGACTGATCTGGCATCATCAGCCAACAGAGAAGTGAGCAAGCAGGTAACAGCCTGTCTGAGGTAAGAACATGCAAAACATGGCAGAAAAAGGACCAAGAGCCAACTGTGAGGAGCCATCCCACCTTCTGTGTTCTGGATGATCCTCTCCAGCAGCACTGGGTACTTGGTGATGCGCTGGGTGACCAGGAGGATGCACTCCTGCACTCCCAACCTCCTCACAATGGAGCAGTTCCCAATTTTCTAGAAAACAAGAGAAACTCGTCACACCATTGAGCATGGAGCTCTTCTAACTCCCTCTCCATTCTCATGCCTTCTGCCCCAAAACACTTCTGCACCTTAGACACAGCACCATGAAATTAGCTGCACTCTTCTACTAATCCTGATAACATTCAAAATTTGTCTTTATTACTGGAAAATATCTCAGGTACTGTTTTCAACTACTGTTAACTAAATGTGGAGTCAATTAGGGAAACTCCCAAATCTGAACTGTCTGCCTGTTGCTAACTGATCACATATCATAACAGGGTCAGACCATAAATACATAGAAAAGTTCTGTGGTTTTAAAATCAGACCTAACCACCTACCAGTCAAATTAAATCAATAATGAAGGAATTAAGTGTTTATTTTACCACTGTATGCTCCCCTATAGCCTGACCTACAGAAGCACATTCCTGATGAGAAAGGGAGGACTGTAAAGCACCAGTTAATCTGACTGCAGGTACAGCACACACCTGGCAGCAGGAGAACACAGCACCAAGATCTCTCTCTACAAGGATTGAGGCTAAATGTTTTAAAACTCTGGTCACTTATTTAGCTCCTTGGAAGTGAAGGGCTCTCACTTTAAAGGCTAAGACGAGCTGTAAGTACAGAGCTAAGCTGGAAAGTTCACACAGTATCACTTACTGGTGACTGGAAAATGAGAATATTTAGGCCTCTGCAAAGCCACCTGAGATTCAGGTTACAGCTTCCACTTGGTCTGTGTCTCTTCAGCCCTTCCTATTAACTGCACATCAGAGTGTGCAGCAAACCACCCTGGAGTGAATCTTCTGCCTTTGGAAAGATGATGGCGTGAGCAAAACCTGACTAAGAGTCTCTGCTTTTCCTACAGCAGCTCATCAACAGCATTTATCATTGATTTGATTTAATTTATTAACAAAGCAATTTATCCTGATGGCCACACAGCAGGACAGAGCCCTGAATTGAACAAATACTCTATTCCCCAGTCCTGGGTGCTCTCAAGAGCCTGCCTCAAATGTAACACTTCCTAATTGTGCTTTTGTCTCCAAGTAGCTCAAAAGATCTAAAATACAAGAAGCTCACAACCCACCAAATAATGAGAATATGCCTCTAACCCTGCTCATTCACATCTGAGGGAACTTCAAGTACAAAACAAAGCCCAAAGCAGTGAAGTATATTTTGCATAGTCAGAATAGGAGACTTCTGGTTATTGTTTACCTTTATTAAGTTTTGGAACTTTTTATTGCTTTGGAGCAGGTCTTTGTAATGGCTGACAGCTTCATTGTGTCCACAACAGAATACACCATATTTTTCTTTCATTCTCTCCCCATTTTCACCTGAAAACTGATTGGAAATAGAAGAATGAAAGACATGAATCATGCAGAGCAAACTAACCTCCACTATAAACTCCAGGTCCAATATAGTTTCTAAAACATTTATTTTAATTTCTTCTGTACCAGAAATGAGACGTTTATGCAGTGTGACATGTGAGGGCTTGGAATACCACAAGATAACCAAACATTAAATGATGGTTGTAATTATGAGAATTTCAAAAAAAGGATTTCTGGATCTCTGCACTTAAAAAGTCTGTGAACTGCAAAATATGAAGGGTAAAAAAAATGGTCAGGATATATGATAGAAATTGTTGCACCCACTCCATGCCAGGATGGTGCTAAAACTGCCATGATTTCAAAGGATCCTGACTAAAACTGCCATGATTCCAAAGGATCCTGACTAAAACTGCCATGATTCCAAAGGATCCTGACTGTATTTTTAAAAGATCAGAATGAAGAAGTTTGGCTTTATCTGAAGGAGAGTCAAATCTGGAATGGACACTAGGAATATATTATTTTACTCTTGGAATAGATGAAAAATAGAAGCAAACAAGCCACATATCCCACAAGGTATATGGTATATATATGCATGCCCAAAGAACATTTAATGACCATTTCATGTTACTTGTGACTAGAATTATTCCTGAGAGTCATGCTCCCACATTAACTGGGAAGAGAACCATAAACCAGGATGAAATCAATCTTTGCATCACACAACTTTACCCTCACAGGTAGCTTTTTAGAAGCTCTAGAGTGTCAAGATCATTGGCAGGATTGAGTTCACACCTGTTTTACCAAGAGGTCTCCAATGTTCTGGATTATATAATTTCGGTCACTGCCCTCTTCCAAGGATTCCTTCCGTCTCTCCTTCAGCTGCAGCAGGAACTGCCCGTGCATCTCCAGCAGCTCATCCACACAGGGAAAGAGCTTGTTGATGACTGCATGTGAGAACTGCAGCTCCTCTCTCATGGCTCTGGAGTACACCTTCAGCATTATTTTCAGTGTCCTAACGTGGTGCATTTCAGTCTGCATTAGTTCTGGGCAAGGTGAAATACAGAAATAAAATCAAAAGTCATTTATAAGCTGTGCAGTGAGCAGGGAGACAGAAGAGCAGAGTCTGAAAGCCACCATCATCTTCCTCACTACAGTCTTTGCATCACTCATGTGAAGCTCTTAAATTTGCCTTGCTAATGTCCCAGCCCAGCAGTGACTGACCCTGCTTATTTAAGGACATCTCCCAGTGGCAGCTGGGCTGTTCCCCAATTGTACAGCTGGGCTTTGCTGCTTACAGAGCCCTGCTGAAACCCATGGCATGCTTAAAGGCACTCACACAAGGAATTACACACTTTAATGCAGGTAACAGACTCCAAAATCCTCACTCAGTTTTAGTTTTCCAGCACAAGTCAAAATGGGAACCAACAAAAATGATTTCTGCTTTGTATCACAACAGTGGGCACTACGAAACAGAAAAAGCTTTAAGAATAACAAATACTCTTACCATAAATGACATCTTGCCTTTTGATAACATCTTTCCTTTGCCTTTTTGCATAAGGCTGTTCCACTGCAAGACTCCAAGACTCTGCCTCAAACTCATGAGCATCTGTTTCTATTTCACTCCGGAGGGACACAGAATATGCATCTAGACCAAAAGCACATTCAATTTCAATTATTATTCAACTGTTTCTCACCATATCTCTGTTTACCATCAGTAACAACAAGGGGAAAAACACCTCAATGCTGCTTTCAAACCCATGGGAGAAGTTGCATAACAATCCTGAAAAGCACAGAAATTCCATACCTTCCAGAAAAATGGAGTCTGTTGTTGAAGGTGCAAGCGAGATAACGTCATCTGAAGTCTGCTTAAATTTTACAAAGCCTGAATCCCCTTCATCCATGTCTCCTGAAATTAGCCTAAATGGCCAAAAAAATTAGACCAGAACAATTAAAATAAAATTTAAAAAGTCCAACTTCTTCAACAAGCATCTTCCCTAAACTACAGTGCAATTATCTTACAATAAATAAATAAGAGATATCACTGCACTCTTCAAACAGTGAAATTAATTTAGCAACTCCAACGCTGAAATACTGCAGTTTAATTAGAGCAGCATGAGCAAAGCTTGTAACTTCTGGTATGACAGTTTACAAGGACATCACCTGGTGACAAGCCGCAGCCAGTTCAGAGTACAAAGGGCACTTTCACTGGGAAGGGAGTATAACTGGGGCACATCAAAAGTAAATAGCTACTTAAAACAGCAGATAGCCTTGAGTTTGCCTACTATTTTAATGAAGGTATTCAGCAATTTAAAACACTGCTGCCTCCTACACCAGCCAGCACCAGCCCAGCCTAGAATAGCTGAACTCGGAGGAGATCACTGAATTTCACAGCAGTTCTCAAGACAAATACATCCAGGACAGAAACACTCAAATACTGCAGTATTTTACACAGGACAGAGGGATTAAAGATAAAAAGAAAGGAAAAAAAAAAAAACTTTCCAAATTAAAACTCAATAAAACTCTTTGAGCTTGAAAACACAACGTGAATTCTCATTTTTCTTTTTACACTGGGGACATGTGAAGCCAGAGGATTAGAAGAGAAGCATTTTACTCACCCAAATTTGTTAACAGCTCCAGCAGCGTTCAGTGAAGGCTGGGAATGTCCCCTTTGGGCGATAGTCATCCCGAGGTTGCGGGACAGGGCTGGGGTGCCATCCGCTCCCAGGAGGAGACTTCGGGGCTGCTCCTTCAGAGAAGTGGCTAAAGAGGCAAAAATGGAATTGGTGCTGAGAAAATGAGGCGTGCACTGCAGCTCGCCTGCTCGCAGCCCTCGCTCTGAATGCGGCCGCAGAACTGACAGGATCTTGGATGTCAGCAGCTCGTTGTCCAAAAAAACATTCTCATTCCATTTTCTTGAAAAGGAACCACAAAAAGACAGCTCGGGGTGAGCTGGAATGGCATTGCTTCTGCCGCTGCTTTTTGAATTTGTATTCCCCATGCTCGCCACTGGCTGCCCTCAGACCTGGCACAGTAAAGTGGCCCCAGAGATGCTCTGTTTTTATACTACCTGTGATCCTTCTAGAAATGTAAAGCTGCCACTTAACTTACTGTATTGGCTAAATCAGCAGGTCTGAAGTGCAGGAAATTGGTCCCTACTGTGCCCATTTAGTGTGGAAATTGCAAAGTATCTTCTCCTTTAGTAAAACACCAGAACCTACACACAATTATTCACACCCCACCGTATAAGGGCACAGAACATTTCATGGCAAACAAGGAAAATCAGAGATCACAGAAAAAAACCCACAAGTTCTTTGCAATGCTTAATGCTCACAGCAATTTATATCTGCATGCACACACACTGCAAATAATAGATACCTGAGCTAAATTTAATTTTAATACTGCAGCTTTTTAATGCTTTTTAAATCTAGACAGACTATGAACTGGAAAGATATTTGAAACTTTAATCACTATTACACAATATGTGGGAGCCTGTAATAGACTTATAAAAAATGGATACAATTATTTAGTACTAATGTCTGTAATAAATGATAAGGAACGGGAGACAAAATACATCCTTTTAAAAAAGGAGCTTCAGGGGAGTCAAAGATGAAGACTCAGCCAGACAATCTCTAGAATTGATCCCTGCCAAGGTCTGTGGCTGCCCTTTTTCAGAGAGCTTTTAAGGACATGGGAGTGGGATCTGAGAGATCCCTGGGCTCTGTCACTGCAGGGACAGACCCAGCTCCTCTCCCTGGACCAGGGGCTGCTGCTGGAGCAGCTCAAGGGGTCTCCAGTTCCCAAATAAGGATTATGCCTCACTTTTCTAGCAAAAACACTCCTGTCCACCCAGCCCTAAAAGTTCCCCTTTCCAGCCTGCCCTCCTTGGTGTACCTTCACCAAGAATTCTCTCTTTCACTTCTGCCTTCTCAGTGAAGCGCAGTTAAACCAAGGTATTTGTGGTTCTTGTCATGAAACAGGTTTTTCCACATTTTTTCATATCCCTGCTCTATACCTGCTTCTCTCTCATTTAATCTTCATTGACAGAGGAATTGTTTTGGGGCTGCAGGGGAGGTCTCATCAATGACATTTCACAGAAATTATATCACCACATCTTTTCCTGCTGGAAATGTTTTTCCCAGAACCAATTTGGGTTTGAAAGCTCCTGGCTACAGTATGTTATCAGTCTAACAAACTGGGTAAACTGAGTCCTTTCCATCTCCAAAAGGAGACTAATTAAATATCTGAAAGATTTGCCCAGTCAGGTTTCTTAAACAAAGGCTTAATAACCAATGTCCCTGTGTTTCCATTTGGGGAAATATTGAAATTATTTGCCATCAAGTTCTCTTTCTGTGCTCCTCAAGTCAGGAACATAAAGTTCTGTTACACAAGGACAGGCCAGTCCTAAAAACCTCAAGGGGACAGGGATGGGGACACACAGCACAGTTTATACCTCTCTAAAAATGAATTTTTCTTTTCCATTGAGACAATATCTTTGGGGTTTTTTTGCTAGCCACTGCAGTCTGCAGGGTTATGCTGTGGCCAACAACATACAATGCCCAGGCTATTAGCTGTTCCTTTAATTTCCAGCTCCTGCTTTTGTGCAAGGAAAATGAGTACAGGCTGCCTAGCAGAGGCTGCCTGGCCCACAAGCCATTTTCTGAGTTCAATTAGCACTGTCTGCACACTGCTGTGCCCACATCGATCGCTGCTCCCCTCACACACTCCAGCCCTACAGACAACTTCTCCACTGCCATCAGCCCTTGCTTCTTATTTTAGTCCCTGCCCTTTCTCCTGAATGCACAGACCCATTCTGGGTAATGCAAGCAGCCACTTATCTCCATAACAATTATCTCCTGTGCTGCCTCTTGGGGAGAGTCATTTCATGAAGAGGAGACCTTGCAATGCAAATGGTACCTGAAAACACCCAGAGTGGTGCTCAGACATCCAAGACAGCTGTGTTTGACACTCACCTCCTCTCTTAATGTAACATCTTGGAAAATTAAAATGCCATTTAATACACCTGTGACTGGGATGGTCTCTTCCTGGAGCAAAAAGATATTTCAAAGCCTATGCTGCACAGATGCTCTTTCTTCTTGGTTTTTTTTTTTCCTCCCAGATCCTTTTTCCTCATTTTGTTTCAACAAAGATTTATGTTTAGACCATTAGTGCTAGCTTGTCTTAGAGATTTCTAGCAACCACTAGCTGCAGGCAAGTTTTAAATAGACAATTATGAAAATCTGATGTAAAACAAAGTTCACAGTTCTAGTCTTTTCAGAGGCCAGAGAATAGACAATCAATGAAAAACGAGCTTATTGATCCCTTTTCACCATGATATTTTGAGGTTACACAGCAAGAAGGTATAAAGAAAAATAAAAAGATAAAAAGATAAAAACACACAGGAGATTGCCAGGAGCCTCTAAGCCATTCCCAATAGAAAAAAAAATGAAACCATCTTATTAAAAGAGACCTTCTCTATACTTCAATAACACACCGTGTATAGCCTTTAAAACATATTAAAGAAAAAAAAATGCAATTGAACAGATAAGCCTTGAGCACAGAAATCATTCTTTAGTACAAACCTGGGGAAATGCACTGGGGCGAACTTTGTGGAGATCCAGAAGGTCTGTGCTGCAAATCTTTCTGCTATAGGAAAAAATACAATATTCTTACACATCCACACCAGACTTTCAGTGCAAAATGAATCAGATTTTTCCCATCCCATAGCATTAACTGTAAGTGAAGATGTTCACTGAGAATATAAAAGATTTAACACAATAACAGCTTTGATTTTTTCATGTGTCAGATGAATGACATAGAGACATTAACACTTTGTATTAAATTCCACAAAGTATAAATCTGAATGAAATAGAACCAAAACTGAAAGTACAGCTGAATTAAAGCTATGATAATTAATTTATGAGATGAAAGCAACCCCTTCATGCTGACAGCCTTCAATTTGCTGTAGTTTAGTTTCTAGCAATACTGACTAAACTAATCCAGCCACTTTCAACCAAAATTCAGATTGTCCATTTCAAATTGTGTCTTTGGTAATCTTTGCTAAACTTTGTCCTTCTTGCAACACTAGGATATTAAAAACCATTTTAATACCCCGTTTTGTGCCACCACTCCCTCCCTGCTCTCCTCAGGAGTGGTTTGTCAGGGCTGATTCAAGCATGAAGTTTTGGGTGGTGGTGAAGAGTGGAAAGGAAAGCAGCACAGCAAGTGAAGTTTTTGTTTTAAAAGGAAAATTCACAATGCCCTGAGATGTTTGAAATGATATATCAAAACCCCCACAAGAACATTTCTGCCCTCAGAAGAGTTACATTCCATATCACCAATGGCTGAACACACTTCCTCTAACCTCTGATTGCTCAGCTCTGAGCTGCTCTGCTCTCTCTTTTCCCCCTCACAACTCCCTGATCTGCTATCAGCCTCTGAAATCATCAGCACTTGCAGGTTAAAACAAACTAAAACTCCCTCAAGTATTATTAGTTATAAGGAGGAGGAAATGATTTCCAAAACCAATACCAGAACAAAAAACCCAACAGATAGACATCTGTGTGAAACAACCTTGACCTTGCATGCAATCACAGGCACCATGGTGACAGAGATAAAAAATAAACAGCATAGCAAGACCAAGTTCATCATAGTTCCCAAATGAAATCACTTATTCTGCATTTTCCAGCTTAGAAATAAAATGCAACTGTTACAACCAGATTCCCCTCCACCCTTCATGCTCTTCCATCAGTTTTTTGAGAGGACAGAACATTTAAAGGTACCATATAATTCAATTATATTCCTCAAAAAGTTTGAGCACTCTTAGGGTTAGTCACAGTTTGGGACACAGGCTAAGGACTTCACAGTATAGCAGTAAAATGTTTCACTTTAATTTCCCTCCACACTCTATCATTAATTACTATAATAACAAGTTAGTAACTACTCAATGCCTCAAAGATGTAGGGCAAGATCCTGTACTGATGTAAATCAAACCACTGAAATAAATTGAACTTATCATGTCAAATAATAACTGTTATTATAAAAGAATAAATGTTAAAGCCCACCTTGGGTCTGATGCTGCTGCATTCAGTCAGCAAATTCTTGCAGTTCTTGTGGACATTCACTGCACAATCTGCAATGCACACACACACAAAAAGTCTTAATTATTCTTCTTTCCTGTCTAGGGAAAGGAATAATGGCACATAAAGGATCTTAATTTTGGAAGAGGTGCAGAGTAAGCTCAGGTGTTGTGGCAAGCATCCTTGCTGTGCATGCTCTGCTCTGGATTTCATACCAAACTTGAGTTTCTTCACTGAGACTGCAGCACTGAGTGCAATTCACACACACAAGAACCCAGAGCCACTCTGGAATGCAGGAGCAGCTTTCCTCATTTTGCACAGGACATTTCCATGTCTCTCCATCCAGAACTGATCCCAATCGAGGGGGCAGCAATTCTTTGGCTCCCCAGGAAGAGCTGCCTCTCTGCATGGACTGTTGCAGCAACTGCAGTAAATTCAAGATCAAAACATCCTCCAGAACCATCAGAGCATTACCAGCACCACAAGAAGCATCACCACCCTTCCAGCTGCACAAAGGAATTGCTCCCAGATACAGGCACCAAAGCAGCCCTCTCACCCAAAAGCCATAAAACTATTACTAGTTTAACAAAATCCAATCTCCTTTATTTTACCTCCTGATAACTGAGAAAACAGGAAGGGAAACTGATACTGCCAAATATTTTCTGCAGCATTTTTGCCCATCTATAAAACAAGCCTTCATCAGAAGCAAAGCAGGACACCAACAACTCAGAAAAAACACCAGGATTTGCCTTTTCCAGACACCAAATTCAGTAAAGAACATCAGGATTTGCCTTTTCCAGACACCAAACTCAGTAAAGAACATCAGGATTTGCCTTTTCCAGACACCAACAACTCAGTAAAGGATTTGCTATTACTAGTATAATATTACTAGTGTAATATTATACATATATAATATATATATAATATATATATATAATATATAATATATAATATATATTATATATGTATAATATATATAATATATATATAATATATATATAATATATATATAATTATATATTATATACATATATTATATATATTATAGTAATTACTAGTATAATACTAGTATAACAAAATCCAATCTCCTTTTTTTTACCTCCTGATAACTACTTATTGAGAAAACAGGAAGGGAAACTGATAGTGCCAAATATTTTCTGCAGCATTTCTGCCCATCTATAAAACAAGATCTCTCATCAAAAGCAAAGCAAGACACCAGGAACTCAGTAAAGAACACCAGGATTTGCCTTTTCCAGACACCAAACTCAGTAAAGGATTTGCTATTACTAGTATAATATTACTAGTGTAATACTAGTAATTACTAGTATTACTAGTATAATAAAATCCAATCTCCTTTTTTTTACCTCCTGATAACTACTTATTGAGAAAACAGGAAGGGAAACTGATAGTGCCAAATATTTTCTGCAGCATTTTTGCCAATCTATAAAACAAGCCTTCATCAAAAGCAAAGCAGGACACCAACAACTCAGTAAAGCACATCAGGATTTGCCTTTTCCAGACACCAACAACTCAGTAAAGGACATCAGGATTTGCCTTTTCCAGACACCAAATTCAGTAAAGAACACCAGGATTTGCCTTTTCCAGACACCAACAACTCAGTAAAGGATTTGCTATTACTAGTATAATATTACTAGTGTAATATTATACATATATTATACATATATATATATATATAATATATATTATAGATATTATAGTATACTTATTACTAGTATAATACTAGTATAACAAAATCCAATCACCTTTTTCTTACCTCCTGATAACTACTTATTGGGAAAACAGGAAGGGAAACTGATAGTGCCAAATATTTTCTGCAGCATTTTTGCCAATCTATAAAACAAGCCTTCATCAAAAGCAAAGCAGGACACCAACAACTCAGTAAAGCACATCAGGATTTGCCTTTTCCAGATTTGCCTTTTCCAGACACACAGTGTTCTCTCTTTAAAAGAGAAATTGAGCAAAACTGGAAAGATGAACATCATATCTGCTAGAGAAAATCCAGTTTATGTTTAAAGCACAGAGGAAAAACTATTTAAGGTTCCTTCAGAACCACCCCTGCCTGGTGCCAGGATTGGGGATCTGCTTTAAGGCTCCTGGCTAACCTAGAGATGCTCATTTGTGTTTTTCATAATTTCAGCAAAAGCCAGAGAAGAAGACTAAAATACCTGCTTGGCTTTAAACACAAATAAATTAATAAAGATATAAAACCAAAACTGAGTGCACAGACCTGCAAGATGCTCACATGTTATACAAGTTGCCCAAGTGTGGGAAATGAAGTGCAGAGTTCTGTCACACACACACAAAAAAAACTCCACAAAAACTCCCACCTCCCACAGCTTCTCTTATTTGGGATATTCCTGTGCCACAAACCAAAAGGCACCACATCTAAATTTCAAATGTATGTGCCTCTGCAAATGCAGGAGAAAAAATGTATCAAAATTATCACTTATTAAAACTGTGTAGAGAATAACAAATATTTTCATTATTTCAGCAATGATAAGGCCTCCACCTACCACGAGGGAACGCAGAGCTTGTAAAAGGACATGCCTCAACAACAAACAAGGGGGTGACAATGGAAATCCCTTTTCTCCTGAGACAAAGAAACGAACTGTGGGACAAAAATCACCACACAAAAGGAAACAGAGAAAATTCTCCATGACGTCAGGCTGGCTTGGATTCAAGAGCTGCTCACAGATGGGGTCCCCTCAGGGCACAACAGGAGCCCCATGGATGCCCCAGGTTCCTGCAGCCACTGCCTTCCCACAGCCCTGAAATCATAACTCATCTAGAATTTGTAATATAATCATCTAGAAACATCAAATTTCAACTAAATATTCATATTCCCCAACATTTACCCATTTTCAGTGATTAAATTCAGTAATTGTTTTCCTATCCATGATTAGTAGGACAAATTTCACTTGAAAAGCTCAAGTTCCTTGTTAAGGTAACTGCAACAGGGATCTCACTTAAAAACATATTTCAATTTTAAAATCATGCCCTTGCTCTGGTAAAGAGAACAGCTTGTGGCACTCTCAGTAGGCATTTTTCACTTAATCAGCTGACATATCTCATAGTGCTGGGTATGACTTCCCTCCACTGCTAAAGGTTCTTTACACAACAGTGCAGAACTTGCTAGAAAACAGCAAAATGCTACAGAAAAGCTGCAGGAAACTGCAGCTGAATCCAAGGCCTGATTCTCCCTGAGACTATTTGAAATGCATTTATTTAATGATTTCAAAGTGGCATTATTTTTGCCCACGTTAGAGAAATCTGAAACCTGCCAGAAGACTGTTTTATAAGCATAATTAATTTTCTAAAACATGCTCCAGCTTCCTCTATTCAACATTTCTGCAGTGCTGAAGGGAGGCCACTCTAATTCAGGATGAGGAGCTTCTGAATACCAGTGGCTGTGGTTTCCTTTTAAAGCATGTAAGATTTCTGCATTTATTATTATTACTTTGCATTTATTATTATTACTTTGCATTCATGATTATTACTTTGCATTCTTATTAAGCCTCTCTGAAAATGGTATCAGAGAACTGCAGGGGTGAAAAAACAGCAAAGAGAAGAATGAGGGACAGCAAAAAAGGGACAGGAACCTGCACACATGGAGGTAAGGGCAAAAATACACATGAAGGGTTGTTTACAGGTGTAAAGAAATAACAGATCTCTAAGAAGTGTACAGAAATAGCAGATTTCTGTATTTTCCAGTCATCCAGAGTAAAGCAGCATCAGTAAACTCAAACTGACAAAATTTTTTTTTTTTTTTTGCATTTAACATTAGTAGAATTTGGTCTTATTTAGATCAAGAATTTGGGAGGGTCCAAAAAAAAATTAGAAAAATAAAAAAGAATGGTTCTGTCAGCAGGCTCTTCCCAAATGGGAGAGGCACAGAAGATATTCCTGAGAAAAGCAGAGATAAAACTCAGAGCACTGCAGCCAGGCTCTTCCTTGTCTTCTCCTCCCTCAATCACTCACAGAACAGCAAGAAGATGAATTTGGCAGGGAAAAGCAGCCCCTCCAAAGGAAGAATTTCATCTTGAGACAGACTGTGCAGGAGGGCTGCAGCTCTGGCCAGTGCTGCCAACACCTGAAAAAGGTCCAAGGATTTGGGTCCCCTTGACTGGATGGGGCAGGAGCACCCCTGCTACACCTGAACCCCACAACAGGAAACTCAGCAAACCCACCAGGTTTGTTCCTGGCCTTTAATCAGCAGGTTTGGAATCAAGGCTGAGAATTTTGGGAGCATCCCATTATCCCAGATCTGCTTACTACAGGGATCGTCACTCACTTGAAGCATTTTGCAGGGCTCTGTGCCAAAGATGACCTAATGAGTGACTAAAGCAAGGACCAACCAGAAAAGAAATATTTAAGACTAAAAGGCTCATAAACATCAGAAAAGATCCTGTTCATGGCTGAGGGTAATGAATTTATAATCTGGTATAATAAAAAACATTTCCCTTATTAATGAGATGTTTTCCCAATGGCTCACAGAAAGTCATTTACAGCCCAGGAGCATTTTATTGGCCATTACAACACCCAAAAGCATCACCCCATTCACAGCAGGAGAGGGCAACAAACCTGGCTGGAAAGGGGCAGGCAAAGACAAATTTTCCCCCAGCTGGAATATCTTCCAGGGGATCAGACACTGCCAATGTCCTATAAATGTCTTCCAGAATTGGCTTCCAGGGCAAATCTATGACTCACCAGACATTATGAGCACTATGACCCTGACCTTTGGTCTGGAACGGTACTGCCCAATAAAATAACTCTTAAAAGACCATTTGCAAACAACAACTCACAGACAAAAATGCTGTGATTAATCTAAAATTCATCTATTGACTTTATCTCAAAGATTTTTTGTTTATTTTTTAAATGACAGATTAAAAACAAACCACTTTAAAGCAGCTAAGTTCAAACAGGGACAGACTTTAAGAGTGTTTCTAATGAACAAGGAGTTCAAGGATATTCACCACCTATGAAATCCAATCAGCTGAAAAGAGCCAAGGACAAAATAGCTTCCTTATGAAACTTTAGTAATTTTATTAATTACTTCCTTATGAATTAGTAATTTTAATTTTTTTTCCCTCTTTTTAACTGTCCAATGCTTCAGGGATCAAAAAGAATCTCTTCCCTCCTTCCTCATCCTTACACCACACAGGGAACTCCTCCCTCTTGAACTGACAAAGGAAACAACCCTGATATGATATGAATGATTAACACTGAACATAATCAACTCTGCATTTATAAACAGAGATGCACAGCATGACGGCCAAGGAACATCTCAAACCACCACAGCATTCCAGAAAATGCAGAGTGACTGGGATCAGACTTCTCAGGAAAGAGGAGGAGTTTCAGTGGAACACGAGGAAGTTTCTGTGTTGGGTAAATCCAGGTCAGGTACCCTGAGGAACTCGGAGCAGATTTAATTTTTGTCCTAGTGGCTCCAGTGGTCGGTGTTTACTTGTTTTCTCACTTGTCTAATATGCAGAGGCAGAAACCAAAAACTGGAAGGGTACAGGGAGATGAGATACTTCACATTCTGAAACAGAGACAGTCCACACCAGAGAGCAACAGCACTAAATTATCAAGTTTCAGCCTCCCTGTTAGAGCATTCCTCTTTGTCTCCAAAACAACCTATAATTACTTGCTCACTGTATCTGGTTTTATTGTCAAAATATCAGTCAGATGAAGCAGAGAGAGGGGTTCTGTGGTTCCCAGCAGCGCAAATTCTGGCGGCCACAGGGTTTTCTTTAGGCACAGAAACACACAAACAACCGATACTTTTGTTTTTTAAACATTGCCAAGTAAAATCTGCATTTATCCTAAAAGAAAGAAGAGTCTCAATTCAATTGTCTCACGCTGAACCCTTCCCCCAGTCTACGCTACAGAACTGAAGCAGCAACTATGACAATCATAAAAGGTATTTAAAATATTTCATAGGTAAACAGTAGGTGGAACTACAACACACAATGTCTGATGGCTTCTGTCTCAGAGCCATGTTTCACGGGTTTCTTTTATTTTACCGTGCCAAAGAGAAACTATTACCTTTACAAAATTAAACAAAAAGGGCCAAATAAACAAGCCTGCCATAAAACACTCTTAAGAGGGGAGTGAAAAGCAACTAAGAAACAGCCTTTTTTTCTCTTGGTAATACACCAAATCTCCAAATAATATTCAGAAATTATGCTTATTTATTAGAGCAGCAAACCCAAACACAGCAGCAGAAACACTCAGAAAGCTGTTTGATCGAATCACTGCCTGTTTCCCTGCTCCTCCTCCAAAATCCATCACCACTCCTGGCTCCTGCTGGCGTTTCCTTTCAGCACACAAAAGCTACGCTGATACCATCTCCCGCTCCTCTCCCCAAGGAGCCAGAGATGCGGAATATTTAAAATGGGTCAGTCTTCGCAATTTTAAGTTTTCAACACTTTTTCCCTAACGCATTTAAAGTCTCTTCACGCAAATCCCAGACTTTTCTCGCCGCTGCAGCACACACAATGTGTGCAATAACCGAGAGGACGGGGTGCGGGATATATAATGATCACAAGGATGCTCAGACTCAAGCTGTGGCATAAAGAGAGCCTGAGTTTCACACAGGCTCCAGCCGCTCGCCTCCCTACCGCACACAGCAACATTTTTCACTCCTTCCGTAGCCCTCGAAAGAGCTTTCTACTATAAACACTGCATCTTTCAAGCTGCGTCCCGTCCCGCAGCTGAAGCCTTGAGCTGCACAGGTCGGGACTGGGGCAAAGCGAAGATCAAGTCGCTGCCCCGGCCAAACGCCGGGACCCCTTGGAGCCGTCTGAGCCCCCCTGCCCGCACAGGGACCGGGGCCGGGCGGTCCCCCCGCCGCGGGCCCGGAGAGGGGGTGCCGGTGCTCGGGGGTCGCTGGGGCCGGGGGAGCGGAGCCAGGGGCCGGCGGGCGCGCTGACAGCCCGGTCTCTTACCGGACTCCCCGGGGAGCCGCCGGTTCCCTCTCGGTCCCGGGAGCCGCCGCCACAGCAACACAGGAAACGCCCCCGTGTCCCGGAAGGAAAAATGGGAATGAGGGTGCGCCTGCGCGCCGCGGCACGGCCGGGCAGGGTCCCGGCCCCTCTGGGACGGCGTAGGGACGGCCTGGGGCCGTGCCTTCCCCTCAGGGAGAGCACAGAAACACCATTAGCCCGCGCTTTCCCCTCAGGGAGAGCACCCGCAGCCCCCATGTGCCTCTCAGGGAGGGCACACGGACGCCCTTAACTCGTGTTGTCCTCTCAAGGAGGGCACAAGGACACCATTAACCTGTGTTTTCCTCTCAGGGAGGGCACACGGACATCCTCAGTTCGTGTTTTCCTCTCAGGGAGGGCACACGGACACCCTCAAGCCCTATTTTCCTCTCCGGGTGAGCACATGGACACCGTCAATTCGTGTTTTCCTCTCGGGGAGAGCACACGGATACCCTCAATTTGTGTTTTCCTTTCAGGGAGGGCACATAGACACCATTAACCCGTGTTTTCTTCTCAGGGAGGGCACACGGACACCCTTAACCCGTGTTTTCCTCTCAGGGTACATTGACACTCTAAACCCTGAACTTTTCCCTCAATGAAGGCACTGGTCATTCATATTCCACTCTTACCCCTCAGGGAGGGCATGAGCATCCTTAGCCCACAAGGTTCTCTAAAGGAGGGCACACAGACATTTGTATTTTCCCCTCATGAACGCTATGAGCGTCTGCAGCCCATGCCTGTACTCCATGGAGAGCACATGGCCACCCATAGCCTGCTCCTTCCCTCAGGAGGAGCAGAAACAGCCCTGACCCACGCTTTCCCCTCAGAAAGGGCACATGGCCACCATTAGCCTGCTCCTTCCCTCACGAAGAGCACACAGCCGCCCTTAGCTTGCTTCTTTCCCTCAGGAAGAGCACACGAAGCCCTGACCCACGCTTTCCCCTCAGGGATGACACACTTAGCCTGCATTTTCCTTCTGAATGGGTACAACAACCCATAGCCTCTGCCTTCCATGAGGGAGGACATTCCTCAGGGTGGAGCGGGTCCCTCCATGCCATCCTTTGATGCCCTCGTTCCCCCCATCCTTTGATGCCCTCGTTCCCCCCATGGAGGAGACAGCCATTGCAGCTGCTCCTGCCCCTCAGGAGGGCAGAGCCTCTCACAGCTCTTGCTTTACCCTCAGGGAGGGCACATGTCTCCCTTGTCGTGCCCTTTTCCCTCATGGAGGGCACACAGTCCTTCCAGCTGCGAGCTTTCCATCAGGGGAAGCAGAGCCACCCAC
The DNA here is from genome assembly GCF_047830755.1 of Zonotrichia albicollis. NCBI lineage: Eukaryota > Metazoa > Chordata > Aves > Passeriformes > Passerellidae > Zonotrichia > Zonotrichia albicollis. The sequence goes on from NC_133847.1 coordinate 3,609,176, forward strand.
AAGCCTCACTTTCCTTCAGGGAGGGCACATGGCCACCCATAGCCTGCTCCTTTCTCCTGCAGGGAGGGCACAGGGCCCCAATACACATCTCCCTCACAGAGGGCATGAGCATCCTCAGCCTGTGCTTCATCCTCAGGGAGGGCACACGACCATCCCTTGCCTGCTCCTTCCTACTGCAGGGCATGGCCATCCATAGCCTGCATTTTCTCTCAGGAAGAGCACAGGGTCCCCAACCTGCATGTCCCCCTCAGGGACACCATGAGCATCCTCAGCCTGCACTTTCCCCTCAGGGAGGACACATGGCTGCCCAGAAACCATAAGTTCTCTGAGGGAAGGCACATGGCCCCCCTAACTCATGTTTTCCTCTCAGGAAGGACACATGGCCACCACTATTAGCCCACACTTTCCCCTCAGGAAGGACACATGGCTGCCCAGAAACCATAAGTTCTCTGAGGGAAGACACATGCCTCCTCCAACCCACGTTTCCCCTCAGGGAGGGCACATAGCCACCACTATTAGCCCACACTTTCCCCTCAGGGAGGGCACACAATTCCTCCCAGGCTAAAGAGGCCTCTAATGGACGGTATGTGGCACCCCAGTGACACCTTCAGCACGGCACTTCGTATGTTTTTGCACATCGCCTGCGACTTGAAATACATAATTTGTTATTAAAAGCCCGGTGGGATTTGCCATCCCAACGTGCTGGAGTGTTTATGAACACCCTGCCAAGGCAAGGCTGCAGTGCCCGGAGGGTTGGCAGGTGCTGGCTTCCCTATCTGCCTCTCAACAGCCAGTGCCTGCCCAGGCCTTTGTCAGTGACCCCTGCACAGACAAATGATGAGAGGAAAGGGGAATTATCTTCCCTAGCAGGAGATCCATGCATTGACTCATAGAACCAAACTGCTTGCTGGAAAAAACACCTTTTCTCTGACACCAATAAGGTTTGATGTACTAGCACAGGGCTGTTGGAGTACTCAGCGCAGGCAGGAAAACTGGGAAGAGCTCACCCAACCTCCCCTCCCAATTTCACTCTGAGGATTTACAGTACTGATCGAAAGTTTGTCATATTTTAAATCACACATTTCCTACTTGCCTGTCGAGCTTGAAAACACAATATTCATGATTACAAAACAAATTTCCCTCCCAAAATCTACCCTGCAGCTTCCCCCATACTGCTTTGAAAGAACCTGCCACTTTTTGGGCTGGAGATGTGATGAAATCCTGCCATGGGGCCAATGTGATCTCTGGTTCCCACCCTGCCACCTGTTTAATCGATTTTATTTTTATCTTCATCTCATAGTTGCAAGCTTTTCCAAAATGTTCCCTTTTGTGCTGCTTCTCTACAGGACTGAGTACACTGCAGTCCCAATTGTTTATTGGGGCCTGTCACCACTACAGAGAAATGATCATTACACAAAGCAGTTTGGGAGTAAACAGCTGGCTGTCACTTGGTGACTGATTAATCCTTGGGCACTTCAAACTTCGTGCTTTGCTGTAATATAAAAGTAAAGCATTGCAGATTGCCCAACTGCAGCTGTCATGGAGAGAACGTGCTGTGCTTGTGCAGCCTCAGGGCATCGCCACAAAATCAGTGCAAAATCTGGCACAGCAGCCAGCTCCAAGACTGTAGCTTAGAGCTAAGGTTTGGATTGCAAAGAAGAGAAGGGTACCAGCTGTCTAATCCTCTGTAATTCTGTAATAGCAAAAGATTTCTTGCTGAATGTGTCTCAGATTGATTACTGTCCTTTTGTCAGCCTGAGCGTACAAGATCTTGAGGTTTTATCAGGGAATGGAAGGAGCAGCATTTGGAGATGTTCCAGATCGAGGTACTACTGCCCAGAAAGAAAAAGAAAGTGAAAAGCAGAGAAGGAGAAGCACTGAGAAGAGGATGTACTTTGGTTTCCTTTTCTAAGCCCTCTGGAGCCGGCTGAGCCAGCTCTGTGTCAGGACACTCAGCTCAGTCAGTGTTTCCTCTGCAACCAGCGCTGCAGCCGCTTTCACATTTGCTTCAGATCCTGCTCCATTGGCTCAGAACCACCTAAACCCACAGCCACTCTAGTTTTGCCTCTGTTTATTTGGACTCCTGTCAGTAATAGTTTATTCCAAGTGGGACTCCCAGTCCATTTATCACTGTCATCATGTTACAGCAGCCAAACCTCCTTTTTCCCCCCAAAACAGAAGAGTTTTGGCAGCTGTGCCGCTCTACGGAAATGCAGAGTTCCAGGTTGTCTGCTGCTTTTCAGATTTCTCAGGACTCTGTGTGGGCTGTGAGCAGAAATTTCAGGATAGGAAATCAAGTGATTGTTCCTTACCATAAGCCAAAACTATCCTTCACCTATTAGTACCACCTTATTGCTACTGCATTGGGAATCCAAAAGCAAAACCCTGCAGGCACAAGTGCCAAGTGAAAGGTGAATTTCATCCCAAATTTCAGGTCTAAACCAAAAGCTATTCTGGCCTCTCCTTCGTCATGGGTGGAGGATGTTTGCCTGACAAACTGCAGAAATCTGTGTCCTCTCCCTTTCTCGTTGTGAGAAAGGAAATGGTTTCCTAAACCTCTTTCACAATGCGCCTTAAATAAATCCTGGACACCAGTTGTTACAGCAACCAGTTAGAGATCAGCCAGTGCCCTGAAGCAGCCAGCAAGGGTCAGCCTAGGACAGGTGGACAGTCTAGCACAGCCTGTATTGTTCAGGAAGATTCATTAAACTGAGCACCTTCTCTTAAAGAAGAGGAGTTTGTCTGAAGCCGGCCAAAGTTTGCTCGCAGCTATGTTTCCTTAGAAGAGGATGGTAATCTGTCACCCCTGTGGGGGCCTGGGCTCTGTCTTTCCCATGAGTAATAGAGATTGATTCTCAGCTAGAGATGTAGAAGTCCCACCTCCACCACAGTGCTCAAGCTCAAGGGAAGCAATCCTCCTTCCATCTGTATTCCACAGCATATCCCTGGCTCTCCTCCATGGCACAGCCTGCTTGGAGAGCTCTCCTCCTGTCAGGGCTTCCCTGGGACTCGTCTAACTCTTGTTGCATAAACTCTGGAAGCGTGTTTATAACAGAGGATTAATTTAGGCACAGAACCTTCTCCACCCGTGATAGCAAAGGCTCAAGAGGAGCTTTCTCATTTCCAGGTGAACAATAAACCTCGGGACTCAGCTCATAGTTTACGCAACGGCAGAGTTTGGGTGGCCACTGCTGTCGAGATCCCTGTGTCTGCAATCATTCCTCTTTGTTTTTCATCTCTAGCAGGCTCCTAACTGCACATCTGTGAGCTGCAGAGACTCTCCTGAATCGCTACTCTCAGCACACAGCACAGCCTTCTTCTCCCCTGGGAGACTCTGCGTGTGTGGGGTGAGGATAGATGGGAGGAATCAGTGGGAGAGAGAAATGAGTTACCATGTACCAGGCTATCCGAACTGCCCACTTCCTTCCCAGCTCACACATGTTTCTAACAGAACAATGTTTTTTTGTTCTGACTTAAATGCAGAATTCCTCCTACTGTTAGTATCTCTAATAGGAAGAGCTCTCACTCCTCCAGCTCATCACAGCCACGGAAAGTCACCAGATCTTTTGTGTCTACTGGACGGTGAAAAGATCTCAGGCTTGCAATCATTTTCCCATCCTTCCTCCCCCTCCAGCTCATCCCTTGCTGTAAGCACCATCTTTTCCTGTGTTTTCCACGAGCCCGTTTTGCCTCGGACCACGTGGTGGTGCTGCAGTTAAAAATACCACGGAGACAACAACAGCAACAGCAGCACCTGACCAGCGATGGGCCGAGGGCTGGCCGGGGGCCAAGGCTCGGGGATGGGCAAATGTGAGCCCACGAGGAGAAAACAAGAGGCGCTGCCAATGCCCTCACACCCTGGCAGCAGCCACGGCTCAGGCTGAGCCTGACAGAGCTGCTCACACTTCTGAAAAGCAGGCTGCTGCTCTGCCTTCCCGGTGGCCACGGAGCTGGCTGTCCCAGAGCTCTGTCAGGGACTCTCAGGAGCCCTCACACTGCTCCGAGCTGCAGTAACGGGAGCTGCTGATATCAGCTACCAGCTCAGCAGCAGCTCGCAAAGGTTTCAGCTCAGCATCATCCAAATATAGGCACTCTTAGGCCATCAGCTGTCACACCACAAGTCCCAGCCCATCTCTCACTACAGACAGGCCATTAATTTTAACAGACACCTCAGAACTTTGCCCGATTGTTCGGCCTCGGTTCAAACCACTGCAAAGGGAACATTTCAAAACAAGCTGTGCTGCTCTGGGCAGCCAACAGCCAAAGGAAATGTCACAGAGTCCCAAACACAAACCAGTGCCTCTGCCACCTCAGAGCTTTTCTCCTGAACGTTCACAAGACAGAACACAGATTCCTTATGGGAGGGCTGGAAAACAAGGTGAAAGTTGCCATAACTCATGTACAGTCCCTGTGTATTTATGATGGACAAGCCATGCTGAGCCACACTCTTGTTTCAACAACTAGCTCCAACTCCAGGTCACAAATCTCCACAGGGCTGTCCAGGGGAGAATCACTCACTAAATGCCCTCACAGTTCCCAAGGCCATACAGAGCATGGCTCCATGCTCATGGGTATCAAGGGCTGTCTGTATATTCCCAGGTTAAGGTATTTTTGTAGAGCAGCATGTAGGACTGCAAACAGAGCCTCTGGCTGGGAGATTCCTCACACAGGAATGACAAGGCACAACTCTGCCTCCTCCCATTAAATTTCTGTTCTCTCTAAATATCCACAAAATTCTTATTCAGCTCCCTGCTTCCTACTTTTTGCTGTGATGCCTGAAAAATATTCACTAATAGCCAGCTCTGTGCCCCTTTTCAGTTTCCCTCTAGCTGCCCTGAAAGGAAAATATATTTCTCACCACACATGTCCGAGGGCAATCAGTCCCTTTATGGCCCAGAAAGGTTTTACTGACCTTAAGAGCCTCTGAGAGAGCAAGCATTGCTTGAGGGTACAGGGTGGAGAAAGAGAGCAATCCTTTCATTTCCAGAAAATTTTCTCTGCCCACAGACAATCCCTTGGGAATTAAAACATTCTTCAGTGCCCTGAGTACCTGCCCCAAAGAGGAAGGACAGGGTTTGTCAGCCAAAGCCATGCCTCAGTGGATGCAGTGAGAGCACAGAAGCCCATGCATGCTGGCACTGCTTAGAGCTGAAAAGCACCAGTCTCACCCATGCACATCCTGGGAGGCAACATTCGACTTTTTGTTAGTTAATAAAATTTTGGATGCTCTAGAAATCCCTGTGCACATGCAAAGGGCAGATGCTGAGCTGAGACATCACTGAGGCTGTGAAAAACAGCCTAAAAGATCCAGATACACTCAGGCAGTTGGGATATTTGTTCAGGCAAAGCAGAACTTCATGATAAAAAAAAATTAGTAAAAGAAAAGTTGATCTAGAGCCCTTCTTGGGGAAAAGGGGCAGGAAATGGTCAAAGAAAATGAGGAAAAATATTTCCAGGCAAGATTCAGAGATCATTTAGACTATTTGGAGAAACAACCAAGCCAGGCCAAGCAGAGTGGTGGGTAGAGTGGAGGCAGGCAGAGAAGTGAAGCAATCCAGGGGTGGTTTAGGCAGGAGCACAGCCTGGGCTGGAGGGCAGGCAGGGAGTGCAGGCTGGGGCAGAGCCAGGCAGTGACAGCCATACTCACTCAGGCACTGCAGACCACTTTTATTCCCAAGAGGTTTGGCACACAGTGAGCAGCTGGTGCAACTGGAGAAAACCCCTGGCACAAGCTGGTGCCCATTGATATCTTTACACCTCTCTTTTGTCTCCTTTGTCTCTTTCTCCTTCTCTCTCTCCTTGAGCTGCTCTTTGTTCTTACCCTGGAAGGAGAGAAGAACACAGCTCAGTCACAGGCCCACACAGTCCTTTCCCCACTGTACAAATGAGCAGAGAGCTGGTGGGCAGCAGGTACAGTGGGATGGCAGTGCTTTTCCCAAATGCCTTCCCAAGCCTCAGGCCAGCCCCTCTAGTCTAAGTCCATTTGTGATGAAGGGCAGGGCACACTTGGCTGTCCCTCTGCAGGCTCCTCCTGCCACAAAGAGTGATCCAGGCAGTCACCCAGCCAAGGCACTCTCGTTGCTGTGCACAGCAGTGCCAGAGCAACATAAGAGCACCCAGAACATGCCCAGGAGCAAGGAGGGCTGGAATTCAGGGATCACTCAGTCCCACGCACTACTACTGCTTTAGGGGTCACAGTGCATCTGCTGGCCAGCATAGAGGCCTCAGCCATCTCAAAGCAATCCAGCTAACTGTTCCATAAGGTCAGATCCCCTTTTCTACTTGAAGAATTTAACAATTCTTTCCACAAATTCAACATCTCTCTCTCTCACCTTATCCTTCTGCCAGGATCCAGTGACTCGGCTCCTCAGGGAACTCAGACGTCGCATCACCTTTGTGCCTTTCTCTGCTTTATCGCTCTTCCCACTGTCCTCGTTTCTGAAAGGAGACCAAAATACCTTAAAAAAGGGGAAATTCATTGACCAAGCCCAGCTTAGGGAGATCACTGATGAAGTTCATTGAAGCATTACTTTAGGACCCCAAGTGTGAGCTTTCCATCTCCTGAAGGATCTGGTTTGGCATCAGCCATGTCACTTGCAAATAAAGAGCTGAACTTTCAAGCTATGTGTGCAATTTTGTTCAGCACCACACTCCTGGCTGAACCCTTGCAGATACCAGTGTCCTGCACACAGGGTTAGCAGGGCAGTAGAGCTTAGATGAACAGGACTCGAAATCTGTCTGTTCTCAGAACACAAAGTGTGTGTCACCCGCTGTCTCACTTACTCATTAGACAGGAACTCAAACCAAGTGAGGTTCTGCTGGGAAGAATCGCTGCCTTCTTGCACACAAGCTCTCTGCTTCGCCCTGGGCAGGGAAAAGGCATCAGACACAGCAAAGAGCACAAGAGCAGAACTTCTGGGTCAGCTGAAACTCTTATTTTCTGGATGGGGCAGGAACATTTTTAGAGTTACTGAGGGGGTACATAAGGTGCCCCTTTTCCTTGCAATTCTACCCTGGTTTGACTGGAATAAATCAGTGATTCAGGTACCCTAGGGATTTGCCCCTCAAGGCACCAAATGTCCTTTTGCAGGCGTGGCTTAGTCACACCTGTGACCTCCCCACACATCTCTGTCCCAAACACACTTACCCATGGTAATGTTTCAGCTCCTGAAGTACCTTCTGGACAATTAGCCTAAAAGAAAAGTAAGGGATTAGAAAATATCCTTGTACAGACATTCTGCACCCCACAAAGCCTCAGGTGCTGGTTTATGACCAACTGCCCAGCTGTGGCCCAGCACAGAGTGGGATCTCCTTTGCTATTGCAAATAGCTGAAATACACTCAAAAATCTCCCTCAACTCAAACCAGCCAGGACTGACAATACCTACACGTGGTCTGGGGACACGTGGTCCTTCTCCAGCATCTCCAGAGCAGGGGGTTCAACACCTGAAACACAAAATGCTCTCAGCAGGGATCCTGGTTTGCCTTTGCAGAGCACCACCTTGCAACCTATGCAACTGGATCCTGTTATTTGTGCTGGGCTCCCAATCTGCCTTGATTGGTGAGGAGGAAATGCCAGGAGCAGTTAGGGAAGGAGATTCTGCTCTACATTTCTGTGAGGGAAGTGAAGGCCAGATCACTTTTCTGTGTTACTTCTCCCCTCCCCAGTCTGTATATTTGCTCCTGAGGGTCCTGCTTGCAGTAGGGGAGGAATGGTACCACCCCAGAGCCCTTCCCCATGACAGCCAGCCTCCCCTCCACTTCCCAGGCTCTGAAATCACCACACTTTTCTCTGGGGCAGTCCTGTCAGGTGGGACTTGATTAGGGAGTGACCAATGCACTGGGCACAGGGAGGTTATGTGGCAGTGTGTCACTGGGGATGGGCATGTCTGAGCTGAGACTGTGCTGCTAACCAGGGCCAGACTCAGAACCAGCTTGGCTTTGTATTTCAGGAGCTCCTGGGACCATGTGGAAGGGAAAGCAGAGGCTGTCCACACTTCCAAAGGCTACAGCTCCAGTTTTTTATCTTCTTAATCACACCTTGAACCCATTTAATGGCATAAAGTCTATACCAACCTTCCACAGCTGGAAGAGAAGTGTTGAAACTGTGAGGTATCTGGGGGGAGGCAATGGTCTCACAGGCTGATGGGACAGACTTGGACCTCAATCTCTTCCCGTTGCTGACACATTTCTGGAGAAGTAAAAAGTCACAGAAATCTTTGGTGCTTTGTGCACCAAGGGAGCCTCCATCCCAGCTGACTCCTCAGCCTTTCCCTCTTGTTTTGTCAGAGTTATGATGCAGCAGCCCATTAGGCCCAGCTCTTTGTTGGCTCCAGGAAGGCTGGAACAAGTGACACTTGTGCCTGAAACCTTCTTAGTCACTTCTCACTTTTACTGGACATGCAGCACTGTGATGCAGTTGTCTTTTTAATATTAATTGAATCTAATTGAATCTAATTGAATCTGGTGAATACCAGAGCAAAGCACTGTGTAAGGGATGTGGGGGGGGGGGGTGTGGCACTGCTGTTTTCAACTACCTGATTAGAGAGAAGATGGGGACAGACTCTTCTTAGAGCTGCAGTGACAGGACAAGAGGCAGCAGGCACAAGGGAAGGGAAATTCCAGCTAAATATATGGGAAAAGAGGGCTGTACTATAGGCAGCTCCCAGGCCTTTATCCCACAGGATGGGGCAGTTTATCTGAAAAAGCCCATCCTTGCTGAGACCTCCTGGTTCCACGCTGGCATTGAAGGAATGCAGCCTGCAGCTGACACCTGTGTGTGCTGCTTCTGTGCACCCTCAGCTTGCCCTGCAGCCCCCGTGCCCAGCCCTCCACACTCACCACCTCCTGCAGGCTGGGGGTGGCCACGAGGTCTGGGCGCAGCGGCTCTATCTCCACTTTGATCACTGTGCCACCCCGGCTGCTGCTCCAGGCTCCCCGCTCCCCTCTGGGCAGCTGGAGGGACACATGAGGCTGCAGGCTCCTCTTCTCCACATCGTCCTGCTCTGGGTCACTGCCCAGCTCTGTCACATCCAGGCTGAACCTAAGCAGGGAGCAGGAAGAAGCCTCAGAGCAGACCTGAGCAGACCTGGCACACTGTGCCCAGCATGGCACAGCCCTGCAATGCCCTTGGCTGGGTGGTCCTAACAACCTCATGCAGCTGGGACAAGGAGGCTCCCCACAGCAGGCAGAGGGAAAGGAATTGGCAGGAAATGTCAGCCTGGACACCAAGTCCTGAGCCTGTTAAAAACAGCTTCTCTGGCTGCCACCAGTGAGTCCCCAGCTCCCTGGTCACCCGGGATGTTTAGTGCTGGATGGCTCACACTCATCTCTTAGCAACCCCTGAGACTGTGCAGCCACCCTGGCAGCAGCCTGTCCTGCCTGTCCCAGAGCTGCTGCCCTGTCAGCTGCCATCCAGGAAAGTCCCTCTGGGCATTTAGAAGTGGCAGATGATGTTTATCACATCACCATGTGGCATCATGCCACAAATCCTGCTCCCACCAGGGCCCAGATTTGTGGAAGGAAAAAGTTATTTTCTAGGAAATGAGGGGTGGGCCAGTGCCTCAGTGTCCTGCACACCAGGTGCTGTTGCAGTGACAACACAGAAGCAAAATGATGGATAAAGCTCAGTGGAAAATCTTAGTCTCTGCATGGGCTCTGTCTGCAGATCACTGTCACTTCATTCTCCTGCCACAGGCAGGCTTCAGGAAATGTTTGCTTAGGGAACAGTGGGGTGTATTCCCCTTCCCTGGCCTCCTGCTCACACGTGCTCCATCACCCAGCGAGGAGACAGAACGTGTCCCCGACACCGACAGCCACTCCGTGCCACCGTTACTCAGTGCCTGTTACAGCATAAACTGTGAGTGATCCATGGCACAACAATGGGTCTGAGAACCAAAGTCTGAGCTTGATAAAGGACTGCCAAGATTTCAGGCTGAGATAATTTTAGGGTACTGTATAAGGAGGAGAGATAAAAATAGTCCTTGCTGGCTTGCACCTAAATCCCAGTCAGCTGGGAGATCAATACATTTGTCAGCAGGGAAAGCATTCCTGGAGGAACCTGGAGCTCAAGGCATTCATGTGGCAGGGGCAGAGGATGGCAGGAATGCCAGGTCTGCCTCTGCTCCCAGCCAGGGCTCAGCACAGCCTACAAACACACCCTCCTCTGCAGCCACATGGAGGGCAGAGGGCTGGCAAAGGCCCCACCAAGCCACCTCACAGACAAGAAGAAAAAGGATTTGACAGAGCTCTTTTAATCCCTCTTTAAAGGGAAAAATTCCCTTTGAGCCAGGGGATGGAGGTCATCGGGGCAACTGATGCTGTGCAATATTCCCTCCAGACAGAAAAGAGGGAGGGAATTTTGAACAGATTCTCAGCCCCAACACCATGGAAAAGACCAGGAAAAGAGGGTCTTCCTACTTCCAAGAAGACATTAAAGCCTCTTGGTGCCCCCAACATGAGCAGTGGGTGTCCAGCTGCTCTGGCAGATGCTGACAGGTGAAGGAGACCGCCCAGCAGCATCTGGAGCTGTGGGCAGTGTGATGCTCAGTCTCTCACCTTCCCTGCACCGTGTACATCAAATACCACTCACAGTGCCGCCGTACCTGCGCCTGCAGTCCACGGGTGACACAGGGCTCTCCCAGCTGTGCCTGCGGGACGTGGACATCGATCTCACCAGCGTGGGGAAGGAATCCTGGGCCTCCTGCAGGTCCAGCTCGTTGTCTGCCTCTGCAGGATGCTCAGAAGTGCTGGTACCACCCTCTGGCATGGCTGCACAGGAGCACAGGTGGCCTTTGTTCAGAAAACGACAGTCGGCCTCGCCATAACGTACCGAGCAGGAAACGGGATTGGAAAAAGCAACATCCACAGACAGTTTGCTCACAGCTCTTGGTCTCTCTTCCAATGAGGGAAGGGCAGACACAGTCTGGGATCCTTGTTCTGGCTGTGCTGCTGTGTCTGGTGCTGTTTTGGCAGACGGCTGGCTCAGGAGTCCCAGATCTTTGTAATACTCTGTGCCTTGGAGAGCAGAGTCTGAGAGGAGATCCTCCGTGCTGCTGTGCAAGTCTGCTGCTGGCACATCCAGCTCTGTGGAAGACGAGTCCTCCTGCAAAGGCAGCACAAATCCTCTGAGAGCCCCACACCTACCCTGCAAAGGGGACACCCCCTGTGCAGAAATTGGGGTGCAGAGCGGAGCCAGACTTGCAGGTGACTTTCTGATAGTCACCCTCCCCTGCTGTCCCTCACAGCAACATAACCTTGTATTCCTTGATAATCTGGATCAGTGCCACTTTCCCCCATTCCTACTCCACCACAAACCCCTCTGCATGTGGTGCTGACCACCCAGTTTGCTGCCCCTGGCCTCTGCCTTGCACGGTGGTAGCAGCAGCAAAGAGGACACTTGCCTTCTCTTTGGCCATGCTGATGCAGAAGGAATCATCCTCAGCGATCAGGGATGGGAGGAAGCTTTTGGGGGTGGGATACTCCAAGGCAGGGCTGTGGTGGTCAGTGAATTCCCGTAAGCACGGCTTGCAGTCAGACCCTGCAAGACAGAGAAGGTCTCAGCAGGTAACCAGACATCTGTTAGGGATGGAGAACCTGCTGTGACCCACAGGTGACATCAGGCAGCACTGAAATGCTCCACGTGCCCTCTGCTCCTTCCTAGACAGGCAGTGCCAGGCAGTCTCCAGATCACAGCAGCCTCCATCCTGTAGGAACCTGGTGCAGGGATTTCCTGCCAGCAGAAACCTCATCCCTCTACAGAAACTTCACCCCTGCAGCATGTGGGACAGACCAGGCTTGCACTGTCCCAGCCAGACCCCCATAGGGTGTCCTATGCTGCAGAGGCTTTTTCCACAGTAAAAGAATTAATCACATTTTGATGTCTGTTATTGACATTATGGACCTTTGAATCAGAAATCTAGGAATAAAAATACTGATGGTGGTTTTATTTTTATCCATAAAGAATAAAGGATGCCTGGGTGGGTGGGTAATAAAGGATACTGGGAGGCAAATTGGTGGCTCCAGACAACCCTGAACATGCAGAGCAATACCAGAAGCACATCATTCTCCTGGTTCTGGATCACTCCTCTGGATTTTCCCCAGGCAAGGAGTGTGAACCTGAGTGTCCATATTCCATCTGATAACTCACTGAGAAACAAACCAAGGCCTGGATGTGTTTGTGGTACAATAGATGGTGCAGCTGACTGAAGCACATTCCTGTGGAGCGAGACACACTGTAAACCTTAGCCACAATCCCTGAACCATTGCATTACTCATGGAGCCTTTTTATCCCTTGGAGACACACACAGCTGAGGCAAAGGCTGAGGCAAAGGGAAAAAAGCCAGGCTGCTGGCTGAAGCACTGTGGTGGATCTCTGAAGATGCAGAGAACAGCAAGCAGCCGTATCTATCCAATGGGAAAAACCAGCAGGAAACTGCTAGAAACCCATCACACTCCAGGAAAATCCAGCATAAAAACATTAATGTAAGGAAGACGTTGTTAAAAAACACACTCTTGGAAGGCTTGCATCCTGCTGTGGATTATAAAGCTACACAATTCAGCCAGGAATTGTGTGGTGCCAACTAAAAAAAGGCAGCAAACGTGAGGGAGAGTTTGGAGGTTTGTTCCTTGGATCCTGCTGCACACTGCAGATGCCAGATTTTCTGTTTTAAGGAGCATTTGGTGTGTTCAAATGTGTGTGATGGTTTCAAGTGAAGGACTATAAATAATATAGAAAGAAAACACTTCTGAAGGCACTATTTTAATTAAGGGGTTTCTAGCTACAAGACCAGGGAAAATTTGAAACAGGCTTTCTAGCAAGGCTGTAAAATTTACTTCACATGACATTTTTTATGAATAGACCAATTCTTGCCCAGGATATCCCTGAGCTGCATCTACAACTGGCAGAGATTTAGTGAGCTATTAAACATCACCTTTTGCTTTCTTCAGTGCACCTGGATTCAGCTTGCAACCTAAAATCAGGATTTTGAAGTTAATACACCCTTGAACGAGAACAGATTTTGGCATGAGCTTGTAGGAAATAGCAGCCAAAACTCTCAGCAGACAGTGAAAACCACTGAAGCCCCCAAACAGGCTGGGATGATGGCTAAGGTAGAATGAACCCATGGAGAGCAACCAGGAGGTGGGGAACATCCCAGGGAGGCCAGGACAGAGGGTGCTTCCCCTCCTACAAATCCAAGGAAGGAAGAAAAAGGAGATTCCCTGCTCTCTCCATCCCTTCAGCAGTGAGCTACCCACAGGGAGAGCAGCAAAGCCCTGGGAGGCAGCAGGAGCTGACAAGGGCTGTGGCCTGACACAGGCCAGAGCCCTGGACTGAAGGTTTAACTAAAACAAGGAGTTTTCTCCTCCCAAGCAGTGTCCAGCCATCCCGCCAAGGCTACTCTGGGCCGGCACCGAGCTCCGTGCAGCCCTAAAGTGGATCCCTGGAACAGAGTCAGCTCCTCGGAGGCCTGGAAAACATTCCCTGAGCTCTGCCTGTGCCATGCAGGGCTCAGGATTTGGCCAAGGCCTGGGCTGCAGTCAACAGACCTGGTCCAGACCCACCAAAGGACTTAAATCCTGCTCGGAGGCTTCAGACACTCGGTTCAACACGCGATAAATCAGCGGCGCCGCGAGCGCGGGGTCGGGGCAGCGGCGCTCGGGCGGGCGGTGGCTGCTCTGGGGACACCATTTTAGGCAATGTGTGAGCACCAGGCACTGCTGGGCTCCCTCTTCACAGGCTGGGCTGGCACCGTGCGTGGGCAAGGGGGTGATGGAGGAGAAATGCCTGCAGGTGTCGGGGTTGTGGGATGGTGGGTGAGGAAGTTTGAGGATGGAGAGCACACAGGAAGGAAGCAGGGCTGGGGTCTGTGGACATCCCCACATCAATGATCAAAGTGGTCACCAATGTGCCAGCATATGTGGCAAACTCTGGAGCACCTTGAGTCAGCATGGAGAGCACACAGGAGGGAGGCAGGGCTGGGGGGTGAGGAAGTTTGAGGATGGAGAGCACACAGAAGGAGGCAGGGCTGGGGTCTGTGGACATCCCCACATCAATGATCAAAGTGGTCACCAACGTGCCAGCATATGTGGCAAACTGGAGCACCTTGAGTCGAGCATGGAGAGAACACAGGAGGAAGGCAGGGCTGGGGTCTGTGGACATCCCCATGTCAATGGTCAAGGTGGTCGCCAATGTGCCAGCAAGTGTGGCAAACTCTGGAGCACCTCGAGTCTCCCATACTCCACCCTTGAATCTGTCTGGAAGGAGCCAGGCTCCAGCATGGTGGCAAGGGGACAGGGAATGTTGGCCCCCCAGGTTCTGGCAGACAGCAGACCTTTCCTCAGCTGAAGCTGGAGATGGGATAACAAAATGACACTTTCAAGAACAAATGCTGTTTGCTTTAGGAGAACATTAAGCAGATTAGGTATTGCAGTTGCTTAATTCGTCTCTGGCTGGAAACCATAAAAGGTTATTGCTGCAGGGAGCAGCCTCCTCAGAGGAATTCCCAGGGCAGAGCTGGAGAGGAAGCATCGCTTGCTGGGCTGAGATGGTTCCTGCACTTTGCCAGAGCTTCCCACGGGTGAAACATGATGACTCTGGGCTGCTGTGTGGGGAGGAAGGAAGCAGTGACAGGCATCCACGGCATGTGACACTCTGGGATGGTCTCAGGGGGTTTGGTGCTGTGGGGACAGCAGGATCAGCTGGCTGAGCTGCTCTGGCTCAAGGAAGAAGGCTTCATGCTGTTCTAACCGTGCCCAAGGCCGCTGGGATCCCAACAGAGATTTTCATCATTCCAATTCAGACCTCTGGTCAAACCCTCCCTCCTGTAGCTGGCTGTGCTGATTCCCCTCAGGCAGGCTGGTCACTGGAGCTGCACCCACAAGTGTCACAGCAGGTGACAGCACCAGGGCAGCCAGCACTGGAGCAAGCCCTGCCAGCAGTGTGCCACCCTCACCTGCCTGTCCCTTGGCTTGGGGCAGCATGCTGCATGTCCCCGAGTGACCCTGGAGCCAGGCTGGCGCTGGGAGGGGACACGGTGGAGGAAAACATGGATGTGAGCTCTGGCCACACCAGTCACATCCTCCAACATCAAACACTGTCTGCATTCCCACTGGGGAGAGACCACACCAAATGTGGCAGGACAAAGGCACTGGGCAGTTCTGCTCCCTGAAACAATCCCAGGAGGAAGGAAAGACAAGAATGTCTGGGCATTTCCCAGCAGTCAGGGATAGAGACTGTTGGGAAACCATGGAGAGCATCAAAGACATGAAATAAAAATTATTCCATCTTCCCCTGACCCACCCCTGCCCTCCTGGCCCTGCACGTATCTTGTTGCAGGGGGTGCAGAGCTGTAGGGAGAAACCTCTGGAAAGCAAGTGCTGAACTCCCTGTGCCAAGATGGGCTGAAGTGCAGCCCCTTGCCTGGTGTGGGCCCCTCCTGGCCAGCCCTGGCAGCTGTGGGATTGGCTCTGGGCAGGAGCAGGGGGAGATAAGCTGTCCCACACTGTAACACACTGTACAGAGGCACTGCCTTATCACCACACTGCTGGGGCCAGGCTCCTGGGCACGGAGGGCAGAGGAGCAGGGGGCTGGCACAGTTCCCTGCTGTCTCTCAGCAGGGCTGGGGGCATTTGCAGCCCCTCTGATTCCCTCCCGGTCACTGGGCAGGTTCCTGCAGCTGCCCCGGGGGCACTGAGGGAAGGGCCCACATGGACCAGCGAGTGCCACACTACAGAATATCAGTGTGGGAGAGGGGCTGAGTGAGACCTGAGCATTTTGCACCCAAGCACAAACCCCAGCAGGACAAACTGCTCTGCAAGCACCTGCTGAAGGGAGCCGGCTGCACCCGGGCTGTCTGCAAAGCACTCAGTGCTTGAGAGCACGGTGAGGCTGATTGATTTGTTAGTGAAATCAGCTCACCTGAGTGATCCCAGCCAGCCCACAACCCCCCCAGCAGGCATGGCTGGAGCGGGGCACCCAGCTGGGGCTTGGGGCTCACCACACATCAGAGCCTGCAGGACCCCCTGCGTCCTGCTCTGAATTAACCTTCCCCCAAACTGTTCACTTTGGATCTTGGTCTCCTGCACATCCACACCAGAAGAGAACTGGGAATGGGTGGGGAATAACAAAGGAGAAAGAGCAGCAGGAGCTCTGATGCTGCAGGTAACAGTACCCAAAAGCATCAGCCTGAAGGCAGTGTTTGCTCACACAAGTGTCTGGCTCCTCCAGGACTGCAAATGTCCTGCTTCCTGGGGCTCTCACTTCCCTCTTTCCAAGTCACGGCACCACATGCAGAAATGAGGCCAGTTGACACCAGTTGCTGCCATTTCCCAGCCCTGCTGCTGGACACAGCGAAGCCCAGCCAGGGCCACCCAAACCGCCAGGGCTCCGGACACTGGGGCTCACTGAAAGACTGAAGAAATCTTTTCCCCCACATCTGCTCAAACACCAAACTCTGGCCAGGCAGCATGCAGAGACAGCTGTTTGCAAGCACCGGGACATCCAGCTCACTGCCAGCCACGAAACAAACTTATTACAAAACCAAAAGGCTGATATTTAACCCATTACCCAGCTCCTGGAGGCAGCTATGTGCCTTGGAAAGAAGATTAAATGCAAGGAAAAGTGTTAACCACCGCTTAAGGCAGTGTCCCCTGCAGGGATAAGTGGGGGCACCTCCAGACGAGCTCTGCCTGTGCCCCTGGGATTCTTTGGTACCTGCTCAGTCCAGCACAAGCTGTCCCTGCCACAGCCCCCTCAGCCCCTGTCCCCACAGGCCATTACCTCGCTTAAAGGACCATCTCTTCTTCCAGCGCTTGGAAAACGATGGCCAGGAGTGGTTGAGCAGCGAGTCTGACATTTGGGAGCCCCGGGCAAGGTCCAGCCCCGAGCAGGAGACGCCGGCACGGAGCACGGCAGAGCTCAGCGCGCTCTAAGGCAGCGCTGCAGGCTGCAGCCCAGGGGCTGCCAAGGGGGGAGCGGAGGAGCCAAGTGTTTTGTCAGAAGTATCAGCTGATGGAAGCTGTAGCCAGAGAGGCATTCCTGGTCCCTGGCATTCCCACCTGTGTGGCAGGTCAGGGACTTCCTGCAGCTGGGCCGGGGGATTAGTGGCCTCGGGGCACACACAGCCCCCGAGTGCTGCTCAGGCTTGCAGACAGAAACAGAAAACAAGCTGTTAACACAGCACAGCCCCTCTGCCAAAACCTCCCTGCTCCATTCACGGCTGCGAGCATGACAGACGCTTTGTGAGCACTTTCAGGCACTTCTCACCTGGCTAAGAGTCACTTTCACCTTCAGTGAAGGGTCAGCGTTGATACCGACAGGGCTTGGTGTCTTTCCAATACATTTATGAAGATTCATTATTTACACTTTTTTCTCATTTTCAAGTGCTGTGGCAGAACCTCTGCACGGGACTGCAAGAAACCCTGTCCATCTGCAACATCAGCATCATCCTGCAGCTCACAGCAAGTCCCAGTCCCTGGCAAGGCCATTTCTCCAAGCCCTCCTCAGCTCTCCCTGAGGGAGGAAGGTGGGACCAATCCCAAACTGCCCCAAGAGACCCAATTCCCTACCCTCCAAACCCACTGCTCCCAGTTGGCACCAGTCTCACATCCCAGACAGGCTCCAAACTTCGCTCCCAACCCCTCAATTAGGCTGAAGAAGCCAGGTTTTACCCAGTGCAGCTGCTGGGCTCTGGGGCTTGGCCAAAACTCTCCCTGCAGTTCAGCTGATGCTTGTGGCCTTGGTGAGCAGAGCCCAGCCAGTCTGGGAATGACCACAGGTACCTCCACAGCTTGAAGCCCAGGTTGGGCTGGTGATGCCCAAAAGCAGGCGTCAAAAAGCATTTTTCTTGCCTGGCCACAACCCACAAAGTGTCACCTGCCCAGTACAGCCCTGTCTACATCCCCTGTGCTTCCATCTCCCTGATAACACTGGGGACCAGCCCAGTCCTGAGTGGAATTTGGGGGTCCTGGGCTTGGACCCCTCTTGTGCACAGCCCAAACCCAGCTGTGGGCAGTGCCAGGGCATCTTTGCAAACGTTCAGCTGTGGCAGAGCAGCAGCAGGAGCCAAGAGCAGCACCCAAAGGGTGCCCAGCCAGCCCAGCACTGCCGCAGAGCCCACCATGATGGCATTGGGGGTTAAACCCTGACCTCATCTCCTCCTCTTCACTCACAGCAGAGCAAAACCCCGTGCAGCTGAGCCTCCCCAGCCCATGTTTTGCATTGAAGCTGCACCAAACCCAGCCCTGGGACTTTTGGCTTCACGACAAGCTGCTTCCTCACAAGGCCTTGAGGAAGGTGAGTGACAAGCCCGCTGCTGTGGGATGGAGCTTGTGCACAGAGCCACTTACCCTGAGGGCTGGAGGCATCTCTGTGGCGGGTTCCTCGTGCAGGATCCTCACATCTGACAGCCGTGGCTTCTCCTGCAGCCGCTGGAGCAGAGCGGGAAGCGGAGCCTCACGGGGGAAGCAGCGGCCATGAGGGCGGTTTGCTCACGGGGGCCGCTGGCTCAGCCCTCTCACCGCTTCCCCTTTCTGAGAGCACAAACAAACCCACCTCCCCCATGCTGGCCTTCCCACCGCGGTGCCCCAGAGCTGCTTAACCCACCCTCACAGGGCTCTGCAAGGGTCCAGCAAAGCCACCAGGAGGGCTCTGGACCCTGAGGCAGCCGCTGCAGGGGCCCTGGCAGCCCTGAAGTCACGATGGCTGCGAGGAGCAACTATTGAGGCAACAGCTTCCTGTTCCCTTCGGGGAAAAACCGCTGTGTGTGCCCTGAGAACCCCGCACACCCAGCCCAGCCCAGCCCCTGGGCTCCATGGCTCATTAGCCTCCTACACAGGGCTCCTCTTAACGAGTCCTTGGTCTTTGCTGTCATGGTTTGACCTTGTGGAGCAACAGGGACCACAAAGCCCGGCAGGTTTGTTTTACACAGGATGAAGTGATAGCACAGCACAGAAATGCCTGTACTGACCATATTCACCTACACAGGACAGAGACAAAGGCTTCAGCTCCAAGCAGAGCCCCTGCCCTGCTCTTGGCCAGCAGACAGAGCCCCTGCCCTGTCCAGGCTCGGGTTTGTTGGCACAGCCATTCCCTCCTTCCCAACGAGCCCCGTGGGCTGAGGCACAGACGCTCCTCATCCCAGAGCCCCGAGCACTCATCAGCCCCAGCCAAACCCTAATCAGAACAAGAACCACTCACACTCCAATTACTCAGAGACCGCAGCTTTGGCAGCATTTAGAATAGCAATTACCCTGTGCTCCAGGAAACCACAAGAGCAAAGAGGAATTAAGGTTTAATTTCTCTGAAGTCCACAAAAGCTCGATGAGCATCAGAGATCAGGGCAGCTCCTGAGCACCAGGCAGCTGCTCTGGCTGATGGGATGGTGAGCTGTCCTTGGCTCAAACAAGGACAAGAGCTCTTTCCCTCCTGCCACGTGTCTGACACAGCCTGGGGGGTGCCAAAGCTGAGCTGTGCAGGCAGCCTGCAAGAGTGATGAGGGATAATGGCACCAGGACAGTCTGAGCCTCAGCAGCCTCCCCACAGCATCCCAGAGAGCCCAGAGGGAAGCAAACCTCCCGGGACAGCAAGTTCAAGTTTTGTGGCTTTGTTTATTTTTGCATTTTAGGATCCCCAGAGAACAAGCCTGTGCCAGAACAAACAACTCCGAAACATCTTAAAATACCAGTTTGTTTATGATCATCCTCACAGTGAGAGAATCCTGGATAGGCTTGGGAAAAAAAAATGGCACTGGTGGGGCCTTGAGTGCTATGTCCAGTTCTGGGCCTCTCACTGGAGACATGGAGGGGCTGGAGGGGGTCCAGAGAAGGGAATGGAGCTGGGGATGGGGCTGGAGAGTCAGTCCTGTGAGGGAGCTGGGAAAGGGGCTCAGCCTGGAGAAAAAGAGGCTCGAGGGGATCTTCAGGCTCTGCACAACTCCCTGACAGGAGGGGACAGCCCTCACCTCGCTGGTGCAGCCCATCAGGAGGGAAATCTTGGCTCTGGTGAAATAAAACCAGGTTTAAGTCAGAAACACCCCCAGAGGGGCCTGGGCAGGACAGGAGGCTCCTGGGGCACACCCGGTTAGAGCAGCTCCACCACAGGGCAGGGTGGGGCCGATCCTCTGCCTTTGATGCTTTAAAACCGGCAGGGAGGGAGGAGTCTGTTCCCTCCGAGGACAGACACCTGCTCCGTGCCCAGGAAATAACAAATTACATCACAGTCTCGGCTCTCCATGCTCCAGAAGGAATCCTGGCATCAAAGTTCACCTGATGGCATCAGAGGCATCACCCCAGAGCCCCGAGGTGAGGACAGGGATCACCAGATCCATCACGTAGAGCAGTTCCACTGCCTTCACACTACAAGTCTACAATTGGTTGAGCTGTGGGTTTTGGTTTTTTCCTTAACACCATTTATTTTGCAACTTATTCCAAGGTATGAATTTACTGCTTTCTCCACAGCAAAGCAGCCTTCAGTGCTGCACAGACAGCAGACACAAAATGAACAGTTATTCTTGGATAATTTATTCAGAATTTTAATATAAACAGTTAATTGTTCAATATTCCGACACACAGCAAGGATTTTTTTTTACTATTCAAAGATTTTCTGTACATGTCACTGCTTGGCTCTTAGATATGAAAACACTGAAAAAATAAATCAAGGGGGAAGGTTTTTCTCTTTTTTCTTCCTTTTTTAAAAAAATCATGGCACATTTGATCCTTTATTTCAAACAAGAGGTATCTGCAGTACTATTTGTTTTCTGGAACCTTAGATACGCAGAGAGAAAGGTGGGAGCAGCAAGAATGAACTGGGGAAAAAAATAAAAACCTCAAGACTTCACAGAACATCACCTAACATGTAACTGAAACCATCTGTGGTTTATTTAAGTGAAGCAGAGAGCGTTTGCTTTGGGCTGTGTTGGATGAAGCTGATGTCCAGTTCCCCCATCCTTGAGGGTCCTCAAATACAAACCAGTGTTGATAATCCAAAAATAAAATCATTCCCCTAACTACAGCAAAAGGTAATGCTTTTCCTGCTCAAACAACACTCTACCTTCTGCAGATTTACAAGTGGCCTTTCTAAAATTCTCCATCAGTTTTCATGGGACTCAGTTAAGGGAAAAGACCTGGAAGTGGGGATGGTGGAAGCGTTGGAATGCTGCTGGGAGAGTCTGGATTTACAGAGCTTTGGTGTTGAGCCCAGCTCAGAGCTCTCAGGTAAAGAGCCCTCAGCTCAAGATTTACTGGTGCTGCTGGGACTGACCAGGGGCTGGGGCTCAGCTGAGTCCATATTTAACCTCCACTGATGGCTCCTCTTCAGCTGCCAGGACTTTTCCAGGTCCTCCCAGCCACCAGACCCTGTTCCCAAGGGATCCTTCTGGGCTGAGAAAGGAAATTATTTAACACCACCAGTTGGAACACTGGAGTGGGCACAAAACCACTACCAGGAACAGAATTTCTAGCTGATTGCAAATCTCTTGGCAAAAAAGTAACAACACCATAGGAGTTAATACTAACTTTATTATACAATATTTAAAAAGTCATTTCTCTACCTGTCCCCTTACAGCTTGCATTGTGCTGCAGTGAATTTGCCCAAACTGCAAGAATAAGTGCTTCCTTCTGAGAAGGACAAGCAAATTCATTTTAAAAAGAAATACACATTTAATGACAGCAGGTTTGCTAAAAATGGTTAACTTTAGAGTTGCTTTTCAACAGTCAGGTTCCTCCAAAAGTCAGCTGGATGATTGGCTTCACTCTTGTGATGCTCCTAACGAGGCTGAACACGTCAAGGCTTTACACCGACACTCACGGACAGAATCCAAGCAGAGGGAACACAGAGCCAAGCAGAAGGTAATAAAAAGGCCAAATTCCATTAAGTTCATACAAATACCAAACTAATCTTACGTTGAATTTCACAAAGTAACTATTTCTTGATTCCAACCCATTGAGCAGTTCCTTTCCCTGGACCACAGGACACTCCGAGGGGCGGCGGCTCCTTGGGCAGGGCCGGGGTTCCGGAGGATCTCAGGGTTCATCTGCAGTTCTGAGCTCCCTCAGGCTCTGAGCCCATCCCACAGGGAGCACCTGGCACAGCCTTGACAGTAAGGTTTTATGGCACAAAGATATTTCACGTTCTGGCTTGTCAAACGAGGTTCCAGTCTTGGTAGCGGGAAGGGCCCAGGACACCTCAGGGTCCATCTTTGTGTCACAGTGGTTTTGAGAGGGAACTCGACTGCCTCCCTCCCTCCCTCCTCTAAAGCAGAGGCTCAGCACCTTTCTCCCTCCTGTCATTTCCTATTTGCCTTCAGCACAGTCAGCTCAGTAACACAAGAAGCGACTTTTGAGATTTTTTTTTTCCAAAGAGATACCAACACTATAGCCAACAGACTAAAATTAAGCAAAGTGTCCCATCGCTATAATACAAATTTAGGAGGAAAGAGATAAAACTACCCATAAATTAAGAGTACCCTTTAGCAACCTAAAAGCAGCCTCTTGATACCCACACAGCTGCTTTACCATCATCGCTGCAGCGTGGTCTAGTTCCCATCACCTTTCCCAACCCAGTGCTGGCACAGAGTTTATGTCTGAGCTCTTCTATTTTACAACACAATAGAGTATTTACAAGCAGCCAAGACAGACACGTTCCTAACCCAGCAGCCAAGCTCTGCAGTGCTGTGCTGGCCTGCCAGAGAAGTTCCAGATTGGCAAGAGCCGTTCAGGAAGTGGCAATTGAGTTTAATGTGGAAACCTTTCTGAGAAACCTCTCCAGCCTCGCACTTCAGACGTTTTCTCAGTGAAAGCTCAGCAGAGCTCAGCTTCTTGCTTTGCCTGATTCACCAGAGTGAATTTCTGGTGCCAGACTGTGCCCAGGAGGCTCCAGCTGCTCCTGGACAGGCTGAGGGGTCTGTCCTGCTGCCTCATGCTGTGAGTGGGGCATTCTCTGCCCACAAAGGGCAGGAGCCTACCCTCCAACAAATATTAATGCAAGGAAAGAAAGAGCTTCCCACTGCTGGCTGCCCTCCTCCAGCCATCCCACCTGCTCTCCTGCACCAGTGTTTGGTTCCTCCTAAGCAGCAGCAGGAGCAGCAAGTGTGGAGCTTCCTCTGCAGCTGGGGAATCCTGCCCCACAAGGATGTGGCTGGAGCAGAGAGCAGCAGCTCCCCCAAGGAAGGCTCAGCACAGCCCCCCTGCCCAGGCTGGGGGCCCTGGCAGCGCCCCAGAGGTTTCAATAGCACTTGAGTCTCCACTTGCAGGAGTTCTCTGAGCAGGAATCAGCGAGATCCAAGTGAGGCATTTGGGCATCCCTGGGACGAGGATCTTCCAGCAGCAGAGACCGAAGTGTCGGCTGTGAGCCAAGGAAGGATTTTCCAGCAGTGAGAGCTGGGCTTTGCGGGTGATGTTCATTTATTCTTCTTAATTCTACAGCTGAATGTGATCTGTAGCAGCCACGAGCAGCAACCACTAGTGTTATTTGTTTTACAGAGGAGAAACACGATACCCTCCCCACCGGTACCACACACCTTCCCTCCCCTGGGCACAAGGTAGGAAGGATGAGTGACCTTCACACAGTGCTGGGTACAAACAACTGCTCCGTTTGGTGCAGGGTGAAGGTGACACTGAGCCACGGGAGGGGGCTGCCTGTCCATGGAGCAGCACACACCCCCTGGCCCAGCCATCCGAGTGTTCAAACCATGTGTACTCACAGGGCCAACCAGTATCAACCACGGGGAAAAGCCACACCAATACAAGGTTCCAATGTTCCTTCAGGTAAAAGTTCTTCTATTCCCACAGTTATGATCATTGCCCTTGGAAATGGTATCAAAGCAAGGGTGTGCTGGGAAAGGTTTGTTTCAGGTCACTGGCAGGACCTTGGGTCACCTGTGCACAGCAAGAAGAGCAGTGACCAGGCCACCCCAATGCAACCCCAACAGCAAGGGCTGGTCCCAGTCCCTGCTCCATGCTGGCACATGCTGATCCAGGAGGAAGCAGCCTGCTCCTTTTAGGTCATGAGTTTACTAAAGTCCAAACATTTAAATGGATCTTTTGTTCTTTTTTTTTTTTTTTTCTTTTTTTTTCTTTTTTTTATCACAACAGAACTAAGGGATGAGATCAGATCCAAATTTGTAAATGGGTTCATTGGCCACTACTGTTCAGATTAGGGATCAACAGTGATGGGCCATTCTCCTTCCCATTCCCTTCATGAATGGTCCCTGGTATTGGAATCAGCTGATACTGATTTTCCCTGATCCACAATAGGTCCAGACCAGAATATTTAAACAGGTTTAGAGGTGTGTAGTATTAAAAAATATCCTTAAGAAACACTGAGGTAGACTGCACCAGAACAGGACAAAAATAATCCCACCACATCCACCTGCCAAGATTTTGCGGATACAAATTTACATGTTCTGTGTGTTTAAGAAAACTAATTGCTTGTTGCCTTTTTTTTTACAGTGTTTTATATATTAAAATAAATAAAAAATTCTAATAAGAAAAACTTCTCTTCCTTAGAAAAGTGTGAGAATATGTCTTCTTTCCTGCAGTGTAGTATAGAGCTGCTAAACAGTTACAACTTTGTAAAGCAGAAGAAATGTAAACGAGGCCTTTTGAAATCCAAAGGTTCTCACCCATGTCTGGACTGTGTTTTCCACCCAAATTTGTGGAGCAACCTGTACCCTCCACCTGGGCCAAACCCATCAGCCTCCAGCAGCAAAGGGCCCAACAGCTCCCGGTGCTGCCCAGTCTGTTGTGCCCCCTTTTACGACTCTGGAAGTGCTGTTTTGGCCAGAAGCAGCTGGGGGCAGAGGTTCCAGCACCAGCTGCACCCCCACGGACTGCAGCCCCTCTGCCTCGCTCACAGCAGCAGCGCTGCCCGGGCTGGAGGCACTGCCCAGCCCAGCGTTCTGCCCTCCCGAGCCACAGCACCTCCTTTGTCCTGGCACACAGCACAAAACACATCCAGGACTTCTCCCCGAGGAGAAGTGAAGGACTGAGCATCTCTCAGCACCTCCTGCACGCCACGGGCCTGTGACATCCAGCATCTTCCTCCCCTGCTCCTGTCAGCTCCATGCTACCAGCCCTGGTTGAGTTTCACCATTATTCTTCAACACCAGCACGACAAAGCACAGTCCCGATGGCGAGCGCTGACATCCCAGGAGTTGTGCAGTGGGAATCTTGGGGAACACAAGGCTGGGGAGGCCTGGCAGCAGCAGAGAGGCACCAAACCACAGTCACCTCCAGGATGCAGAGCCCAGAGCTTTGTGCTTCTCCCCTCCAGTGTCCCTCCCTCAGCTCCAGCTCGTGCTCGTCCTCTCTCGCCGGCTGCAGCTGCGGCACGAAGGCAACGCGAGGGACACGGGGGCAGAGGAGGAGCAGGACTTGAGGCCAGGATGTTCTGTGTCCTTCAGCTCCCAACACCCAAGATGGGGCTTCGACTGGAGCCAGCTGACTGTGTTGTATAAATCATGAAACTATTACAAAGCCTTGTCAAGTACGAACTGAACATGTGCTTCATCGCTCCTGCAAGGCTAAAATTAGTTCATTCTGAAATCTTTGGACCACTTTAAGACCAAACAATCCCCCAAAAACTCTCCCCGCCCCAAAAGGATCATAAACAGTCAATAATTTATATGAAGTTAAAATTTAAACTAAAGACATCTTTAAATATGTTACAACAAACAATATATATACTCAATGCTGTAAGGACAGAAAACTCCGTGTCTCAGGTCAGGGGACTCCTACTTCGTTTGGTCTTGAAAGTACCCACAAATCTCAGAGTTCTGCTCATTTAGCTCCCAGCACGTTTTCCTCATTTGTTAATGAGAGAAAACCTGCTCTCAAGAGTCCTCAGTATAAAAATAATCTGTTTAGGATTCAGTCCCTCCAGGGAAATGGGGAAAAAAGATAAGTACACACTTCCAAGAAGAGGAAAGCTCCTGTGAGAACAGAGAATCATAGAGTATGCTGAGTTGGAAAGGACCCACCAGGATCATCAAATCCAACTCCTGGCCCTGTGCAGGACACCCCGAGAATCCCACCATGTGCCTGAAAGCGCTGTAAGTTGTGTACAAAACCAGAAATGTCTCTTTTGCTATCGGGTACACCCCACATGTTGATACTGCACACACGCACACACACACGCCCACGCACGCACCCCGGGGCTTTCACCCCTTGAAAAAAAACAAAGTATGAAAGCAGCAGCTATTGGTCAATCTGAGGATCTGACTGATGTGCTGAATCCTTCAGCTGTAGTGGAGAGGCTGCCTGAAAAGCCTGGAATTCTACTGGAAATCTCTTGTTCCGCGCTGCTGGGCTGGAGCTCAGGCACCAGAGAACTTCACGTCTTCTGCTGGCAAACGCAGACGCTTCTCCTTCAGTTGAACTCACACGGTCGCTTCCTGTTGTGAAACCATGGTTACAGAAGGGACAGCAGCCATGGAAACCTCTTCCATTTATGTTCACAGATAAGTCCACTGACAACCAGTCAACTTGGCAAAAAAAAAAAAAAAAAATTAATCGTAAGATGATTAAAAATCTGAAGTTTGTAGATGTGTGTCATACACTGTGGCAGCAATAACAAGAGTCCTGAGATTTGTGGAGGGGGGGAAAAAAGCAGACACAACCCTTGGGCCAAACAGGAAGTGTTAGGAAGGACTTGACCTGGGCATGGAGAGAATCCGCCCGTTTTTCTTGCCACCGTTCATGTGAGTGTAAGGGATGTGCTCCTCGTAGTTGCCCTTGAGGGCCATGGAGGGTCCATTGTCCCTCCCCAGCGCTTTGTCCCTCTGGGAGTACGAGGAGGGGTCGAGGGGAATGCTCTCCATGTTCTCGAAGTCCATCTCGTACTCCTCGGTCTCCAGAGGTTTGTTCTCCTCGCTGTAGAAGAAGGAGACCTCGTGGAAGCTGGGGTGCAAGTCCTCCTTCAGCATCTCGATGATCTCGATGAAGGTGGGGCGCATCTTGGGGTTGTACTGCCAGCACATCTGCATCAGGCTGTGCCTGCAGCAGCACAGAGCACAGTCAGGGCAGCACAAACAATCCCACGTGCACAGCAAGCCTGGCACCCATGGCAGAACCCCCTCCACCCACACCACACCTCTGACACCCAGGGTTGTTTGTTCTCTTTCCAGCCTCCACATCTGCCTGCGGATCCTGACACTCCTTTTTCTCTATTTCTGTCTAGATTAAAAATTCCTTCCGATTCCTTCAATTGTTTTGAACTTGGCTGCTGAAGGAAACAGGGCTGTGGTTCGCAGCCTCTGTGTGTGTGTGTGCACATGCACTTACAGCCAGGTCATCCTTTTTTAATTAATTCCCTTTTAATTTTAACTCAGCCTGAAAGATAACAAAGCTCCTAAAACTTCAAGGAAAATGGGAGGCTGGGCAGAGGACAGAGGTCCTGTAAACATCCCACCCAAAAGAAAGGCCTGCAGCAAGAGGTCACGTTATCAGACACCATGGAGAAACAACTCACAAATACAAATAGAGTCTCAAACTGGAGCTTGTAACTGGCCATCAGACAAATGTCCTGCACAGCAGGCTTTTTTCATAGGGATACTCACAAAACATGTTTATTTTATGACTCTGGGAGTGCTGTTTTGGCCAGGAGCAGCTGGGGGAAGAGGCTACCAGAACCAGAGAGTTACCATCTGTGCTCCCTTTCCCAGCCAGAGCTGCTTTCCCTCACAATTGCTCCAGTGTGACTCCTCACAGAGAATCCCAGGATTACTGGGGTTGGAAAAGACCTCCCAAGATCATCAAGTCCAACCTTTCATCCACTCCTACCTTGTCCCCACCCCAGAGCACTGAGTGCCACATCCAGGCCCTCCTTGGACACCTCCAGGGATGGGGACTCCAAACCTCCCTGGGCAGCCCCTTCCTTGGATCACTAAGGACACTTTGGTGGAATTTCTGTGGAGATGCCTCACTGAAGTCTGGTTTTGTCCTCCCTGATCAAGGAGGGTTAAGAGGTGGCCCAGGTCAGGCCATCCTAGTGGGCCACACTCCAGGCAAAGAGTGCAGCTGGGCTGGCTGTCCCTGCTTGGCACTTACAGCCTCTCTGGGCAGTTGTCTGGCTGATCCAGGTATCCTCCATCCATGACAAACTTCAGCACCTGCTCGTTGGAGAGTCCCTGGTACGGCTGCTCTGCCAAGCTGCTTATTTCCCAAAGGACAACACCAAATGACCTAAGGGAGAGAGAAATCTCCTGGTGAGAACAAAACATCCTGGAGTTATTTTGGAAAACGAACTTCTAAACAACACGGCTATATTTTCATGGAAGTGTTTCAAAACAATGGCTTTGTTTTGTCTGTGCTCTGAGCGAGTCAGTTTAAACTAAAACAAGGAGCTCCTGAGCTGGAATGCATCTGGGACTGCAGAGACAACTTACCACACGTCGGAGTAGGTGGTGAACACCCCATCCTTGAGCGACTCGGGGGCCATCCAGCGCACGGGCAGCAGCCCCTTGCCCCCCTTGCGGTAATAATCCGTCTCGTAGATGTCCCTGGTCATCCCA
The DNA here is from genome assembly GCF_047830755.1 of Zonotrichia albicollis. NCBI lineage: Eukaryota > Metazoa > Chordata > Aves > Passeriformes > Passerellidae > Zonotrichia > Zonotrichia albicollis. The sequence goes on from NC_133847.1 coordinate 3,637,683, forward strand.
AAGTCTGAGGGGAGCAATGGGGATGTGTTAAACTCCTCTCCCTCCATCCTGCTTCTCCTGTGCAGCATCTCCAGATGGATGTTGCGTTCCCCCCACTGCCAAAGCCCAGCCTGCAGTCATCTGTCAGCTCGTGATTAATGGTCAAAACATTTCCCTTTTCCTGCATTTTTTTTCTACGGAGTCACAACAGAGACTCCAGAGTTAAATTTTTTGGTGACAGCTTCTATTCTAAACATTATTTTATTCATCCTCTGTAAGTAAAACAGAGCTCCCTTTGTCTGAAATCACACTGCCCTGGCTTTAACTCCAGAGAGGTCTGAAAAATCACCACATAAAAAAATTGCTGCATAAAATCACCGTAATCTCAACACCACATTCTTCGACCCTGCAGGGGGAGGAGATCCTGTTCTATACCAGCACCTTTTCTGATTATTCAGCCATCCAGAAGTCTACATCTTAATTCTCCCAGGATTAGGAATCATCTTCTACTGAGGGGTTCCAGGTTATTCTTAAATGTTGTATTTACTTATTACTAAAAGAGTTTGGGTTTAAAACTGGGTTAAATTACTTTTAAGAGCCACCTGACCCAATGACAGGATTATCAGCAGTGGGTTTGTTGTACCCAACTCCTTCTTTGTCTTAATTCTCATAGAAGCAAAGACTAGTGAGACAAGCCCAGGTAGTTTAAGCTGGAAAGGTAATGAACTTTTAGGACAGAGGTCCTAAAAGTACAGGGAATAGAGAAGGGGAGAATAGAGAAGGTGAGAAAAGCTGCTCTGGCTCTACAGGAGATTTGTTGTTACTGAAGTCCACACAATTCTGTCACAGGGAAGAAACAGAGGGAAGTGCTGCAATTTCCCAAAGGCAGACAGCGAGAATCACCCATGTTCAACACTTTGGTTTTACCAATTTGCTTTTACATCAAACACAATGCACAGAACCATCTCCTGATCACAGAATGGCCTGGCTTGGGAGGGACCAGCAGCACCTACCCCCGATTTTCACAGTGAAGTCCTCTGCCACCATGCAGTTGCGAGCTGCCAGGTCCCTGTGCACGAATTTCTTAGCGTTCAGGTAGGCCATGCCATCGGCGATCTCCGCCGCCATCTGGATCATCTCCCTCAGCGTCGGGGGCGGCCGCCCGGGGTTATTCTGCCAGGAAAAATCACAGTCACGGAAAGGTGTGGGTTAGGTGTGACCTTAAACAGCATCCAGCTCCCTGCTCCAACCTTCTCCTTAAACATCATCTAGGAAACCCTGCTCCAACCTTCCAACCTGGCCTTGGACACTTCCAGCTTCTCTGCACAACCTGTGCCAGGCCCTGCCTGCCCTCACAGACAAGAATGTCTTCCCAAAATCACATCAAATTTACCCTTTTTCAGCTTAACATCATTACATTAAAAAGCATTAAACTCCAAATCTGTCAGAACTCAGTACATCCCTCTGGGTGTCCAGAGTTGCTGGGGACCCTACCAGGGGGCTCAGAGACCCTGGCACACAGCCCAGAGCACCTGGGGATTTGATTATGACCTGTGGAGCAAATTACCAGCTTTGTATGAGCACCTGAAAGTCACAGAAGTTTAAACAATATAATAATAAAATTATTACTAGGTGAAAAGGTGGATTTTAGGATTTTTGGTATGGGGGTTTTGGGGACAAGATGGAGGGACTTGGGCGTGTCCAGTCCTTCTTATTCTTCTCTACCTCCATTTTCTGCTGTGATGTTGGCACTTTGGGATTGGTTTAGAGTAGAAGTGCACTGTCTAACACAGGTGAAAGGTATTGGGAATTAAGTGTAAATATGTTATAGGTAGTTTGCAGTATAAAAAGACAACACAGAGAGTGCCTGTGGCTGCCCTACTGAGCAGATCTCGGCTGGGCAGAAAGAAAATTTTATAGATAAGAATTAATAAACAACTTCAAGACTGAAAACTGAAGAGCTCTGACTCGTTCGCATATCTCAGGGCTGCAATTCACAACCAAGCCCACGAGACAAATCAAGTCCGTGTTCCACAGCAGACTCCCTCTCTCCTGTCTTTACCTCAGCTTCAGGTCTCAAAGAGCGCAGGTAACTTTTGAGATCCCCATGTGCCATCAGCTCCATCACCACCAGAGTAGGCTGTCCCTTGGAGACCACTCCCAGGAGGCGAACCTGGAAAAGGAGTGAGAAATTCCCTTGAGGCTGTGTCCAAACAGAGGTGAAACCAGGCCTGGTCAGGCTGAGAGGTTTAAAAAGAGCAGCAGTGAAACGACTTGGGCAGAACGGCGAATCCAGCAGGGAGAGATCCCAGCTGTGATGGATCAGCTGAAGCCAGCTGAGGGCTGGGCTCTGCAGGCACTGCAGAGCTGCGTGCTGAGGCGCCCAGCACTTACCACATGATGGCAGCTGAAGCCTTTCATCACAGAGGCCTCGTTGAGGAACTCGATGCGCTCGCGCAGGCTGGCCGACTCGTTCACCGTCTTGACGGCCACGCGCGTCTCGGGCTCTCCCTTGACGATGTCCTTGGCGATGCCCTCGTACACCATCCCAAAGGAGCCCTGGCCCAGCTCCCGCAGCAGCGTGATCTTGTCCCGAGGCACCTCCCACTCGTCAGGGACATAAACTGTGGGCACAGGGGGACATCCCAAGCTGAGCACTGTGGGGCTGCTTGCAGCGGGCTCAGGATGCGATGGGAATGTTGACTTTATGTTTTAGAAGGCTTTATTATGTCATGATATATGTTATATTAAAAGAAAATGGTATATTAGAACTAGACTAAAAGAATAGAAGAAAGGATTTTATCAGAAGATGGGAAAGGGGAAGGGGAGGGAAGGGGAGGGGAGGGGAGGGGAGGGGAAGGGAAGGGAAGGGAAGGGAAGGGAAGGGAAGGGAAGGGAAGGGAAGGGAAGGGAAGGGAAGGGAAGGGAAGGGAAGGGAAGGGAAGGGAAGGGAAGGGAAGGGAAGGGAAGGGAAGGGAAGGGAAGGGAAGGGAAGGGAAGGGAAGGGAAGGGAAGGGAAGGGAAGGGAAGGGAAGGGAAGGGAAGGGAAGGGAAGGGAAATTTTGTGACTGCTCACAGCTTCAACACAGGTGGCTGTCATTGGTTATCAAGTAAAAATAACTTACATGGATTAATTAAAATGCACTTGGTGCATTCTACAGCAGCAGATAATTATTGTTTACATTTTGCTTCTGAGGCTTCTCAGGAGAAAATATTTTAGCAAAAGGATTTTTCATAAAATATGTCAGTGACAGAGCATCTTCTGAAAGACACTCACACAGCAGCTCTGGGTAGGGCTGCCAGATTGAGGGGGGGTGAATTCTACAAAAGGACCAGAAAACCCCACAAAAACAACTCCCAGCCCATCCTGCTGTACTGACTGCACGGTTACACAACAAAGAAGCCCTGGTTGCTCTCACCATCACTGGCACTGATGTACTCAGGGTTGGAGGATGCATACAGGGGTCCTGTTGGTCCTTCAGTTTGTCTGGAAGAGACACAAAATCCTCAGCACTCTGCAGCCTCTGAGGTGAGGGCAGTTTGATCAATCCCCAAAGCATGCAGCAAATAAACTGTCCCCATATGGCACAAACTACTTCCTGCACTTAAATTAATGCTGCAATCACTATGGAAATTAGAAACCAAACAAAAACTGACTCCCAACAAAGCAGCAAAACTTTTGGATGTAAATTTTGATGTTTATGGTGAAAACAAGAGGAAAGTGCACTCACCTCTTTTTCACAAGCACATAAGCAGCTCCAATAATTCCAGCAATTATTATGGCAAAAATAATAGGAACAATGATAACAGCAATATTTGGCTGAGCATTCACTAGGAGAGAAAGAGAGAGTTGGAGATATTATATATACAAGTCCAAAATACAAACTTTTTCCTCAATAAAATCTCCCCCTTCAATAAATTGGAACAAATACAAAACTGAAGCAATTTCACATCAAAATGTGGGGCTGGTCAGCATGAGGACTAATAAACAAAAGCCATGTGTTTCCAAGTATTTCAGGTTCTTGACAACAGATGTATTTGGTAAACACTTAGTGACTCCCTGCTTGCTGCACCCCATCCTGCAGCAATAACCGAGTTTCTGTCAGGGATCAGAAGCCACAAATGAACTGAACTCACAGTAATCAGCCACGTAGAAGTAGGTGGGCTCTGTCCAGGAGCCGTTGCCCGCCAGGGAGGTGGCTCTGATCCTCACGCTGTAGTTGCCGGGCTGCAGCCCCCGCAGCCGGCAGCCGCCCTCGCTGGCAAAGTGCTTGCGGGACACGCAGAAATGGGCTTCCTGTGGGGACAGGGCAGTGCCAGGCTCAGCCCGCAGCTCCTGGGGCTCCCTGAGAGCTCCTGGGGCTCCCTCACAGCACCTGGGGCTCCCTGAGAGCTCCCGAGGCTCCCTGAGAGCTCCTGGGCCTCCTGCAGCATCCCAGGCTCCCTGACAGCTCCCAGGGCTCCCTGAGAGCTCCTGGGCCTCCTGCAGCATCCCAGGCTCCCTGACAGCTGCCAGGGCTCCCTGAGAGCTCCCTGAAACTCCTGCAGCATCCAGAGCTTCCTGAGAGCTCCTGGGGCTCCCTGAGAGCTGCCAGGGGCTCCTGCAGTTCCTGGGGCTCCCTGACAGCTCCTGGGGGCTCCCTCAGAGTTTCATGGAGACTCCTGCAGTTCCTGGGGCTACCTGACAGCTCCTGGAGGCTCCTGCAGCACCCAGAGCTTCCTGACAGCTCCCCAAAACTCCTGTAACACCCAGAGCTTTCTAACAGCTCCTAGGGCTCCCTGACAGCTCCTGGGGGCTCCCTCAGAGTTTCATGGAGGCTCCTGCAGCACCCAGAACTTCCTGAGAGCTCCTGGGGGACCCTTGAGAATTTCCTGGAGGTTCCTGCAGCACCTGGGGCTCCCTGACAGCTCCTGGGGGCCCCTGTAACATCCAGAGCTCTCTTACAGCTCCTACGGGCTCCTGCACCACCCAGAGTTCGCTGACAGCTCCCCAAAACTCCTGCACCACCCAGAGCTTCCTGAGAGCTCCTGGGGGCTCCCTGACAGCTCCCCAAAACTCCTGCAGCACCTGGGGTTCCCTGACAGCTCCCCGACAGCTCCCCAAGATTCCTGCAGCATCCAGTGCTCCCTTGGAAGGTTCTCGAGGCTGCTGCAGCACCCAGAACCTCCCCTCAAGGTGCTGTGACCCCAGAACCTCCCCCCAAAGGTGCTGTGACCCCAGAACCCCTCACCAAAGGTGCTGTGACAGAGCCTCTCACCAAAGGTGCTGTGACACCAGAACCCCTCACCAAAGGTGCTGTGACAGAACTCTCACCTCGGTGTCCCCAAGGCGCCCGTAGTTCACCTCGTAGAGCACGATGAGGCCGTTGGGCTCCTTTGGCTCCTGCCACTTCAGGTGCACAGTGTTCTTCTCCACCAGCTCATGGGACACTGGGCCAACAATGTCATCAGCCTTAGCTAGAACCAAGTTCAAGATCAGGTTTAGTTTTATGGCTTTGGGCAAAATTCACACCTCACCCATCCTCCTTTCCCTTCAGTGTCGCAGACATCTTTTCATGAAAAATCCTTTCCTTGGGATTTCTTCCTCCTGAGAAGCTGAGAGGCCTCAGGAACAAATTGTAAACAATGGTTATCTGCTGCTGTGGAATGCAACAGGTGCATCTGTGATTGGCTCATGTGGTTGTTTGTAATTAATGGCCAATCACAGTCAGCTGGCTTGGACAGAGAGTCTGAGTTACAAGCCTTTGTTATCATTCCTTCTATTCTATTCTTAGCTAGCCTTCTGATGAAACCTTTTCTTCTATTCTTTTAGTAAAGTTTTAATGTAATATATATCATAAAATAATAAATCAAGCCTTCTCAAACATAAAGTCAAATCCTCATCTCTTCCCTCATCCTAAACCCCCTGTGAACACCGTCACACACCAGGACACACGGACAGCCCTGTTTTACATACTGCAGCTGCCTCCTGTGGGAAAAGCAGCATTTTGGGAGGAACCACCAAGGGCTGAGGGACAGAATCACCTTCAGGCATGGTCCTGGCACTGACATAGGCTGCCACGCTGCAGCGGGACTCCTGGGCATCGTGGTTGCAGGCGTGCAGCTCGATGCGGTACCCGGTGAAGTGGCGCAGCCCCGAGATCACCAGCGACTCCTTGGACAGCACCTTCTCAAAGGGTTTCTGCTCCTCTGCACCCTCAGCTGCTGCTGAGTTGTTGGGGGAGGATGGGATGGTGGGGAACACCACGGTGGCGTTGGCCACGGAGCCCAGGTCTCTGCGTTTTCTCGATGGCCTGTTGGACAACATGGGCACCAGGTCAGTGTCACAGCCAGTGCCAACACATCCAGCTGGGCAGGAGGGGTCCGAATGGGAGAGCTGAGCCACTGAAAACACAAACTTTGAGTGCCACTGAAAACGCCAACTCTGAGTGCCACTGAAAACTCCAACTCTGAGTGCCACTGAAAACACAAACTCTGAGTGCCACTGAAAACTCCAAACTCAAATCTTTGCTGCTGAACTGAACTTTCCACTGCCACCTCTGACTACCAGGCCATGGCCAAACAGGGATTTGTTCTCACAGGTCTCTGCCACGTTCCCTGCTTCCCTCTGCCTTCCCTGTGCTGTTTCTCCTCCTACAGCAAAAGGCACCAGCCAGAAAGCAGAGTTTGAGATGTCCTGGTATTTGCAAAGCAACAAAGAAATTCAGGATTTTTTTTTTTTTTAACCAAGACATGCATCTTTACATGTCGCAGACAACTTTTATGAAAATTCCTTTCTTTAGGATTTTTCCTCTTAAGAAGCTGAGAGGCTTCAAGAACAAAATGTAAACAATGGTTATCTGCTGCTGTGGAACGCAACAGGTGGAACTGGGATTGGTCTCATGCTGTTGTTTGTAATTAATGGCCAATCACAGTCAGCTGGCTCGGACACAGAGCCCGAGCCACAAACCTTTGTTATCATTCTTTGCTTTTCTATTCTTAGCCAGCCTTCTGATGAAACCTTTTCTTGTATTCTTTTAGTATAGTTTTAATGTGATATATATCATAAAATAATAAATCAAGCCTTGTGAAACATGGAGTCAGATCCTCATCTCTTCCCCAATCCAAAAACCCCTGTGAACACCGTCACATTTACAAAATTCTGTATCTGCACAACTGCAAACAGGGAGATAAAATAAAAATAAACCAACCCAAGCTTCAAGTGTTTGCTTGAGAATTCAAGTTCCCCTGGGTCTCCCAGCTGAGTCTAACGTTACCAGGTTGCCTCACAGATGCCTCAGGCAGGGCTGCAATGCTTTGGAGCTGCAGCCTGAGCACACCAGGTCACAGCACGGCCCCATTCAGTGACCTCAGATGTGCCACATGTCCCAAGTGCCACCAACTTGCATTTATAAAGCAAAAGGCCACTGTCCCAGCTCTCTGGAATATATTTGCCACTCTCACCTCCAAGGCTGAACCTCGATGGATACACAAAGCATTTTAAACTTTCCTCAAGAGATCAAATCTATTAAGTTCTTTTCAAGGCATGCATTTAGAACTCATTATTCTGATTACATATTCACTGTGTGGTTTTGTTAACCAAATGTTGCTGCTCAGGTTATTGCATTTCAGTCTGAAAATGTGATTTTTTCACCTGCAAAACCAGCACCTGCAGTGTGACCATGTCACCTTCCCTGTCTGCACCTGAGTGCCACCAGCCAGCTTTAATACCAGGTTTTGCCAGCAAATAAACAGAATAAATTCAACAGAATTAAGAAACATGCAAAAATTTCATTTTCTTGGCAAGAAAAAAAGAAGAAGGGATCAGTACCAAACCAAAAGTGCTCAATTTAACACTGTTCCAGAAGTGCTCAATCTAACACTCTTATGTGCTGCCACATATTTGCCATGGGGAATTCCAGGTCAGGAACTAACCAAGGTGGTGAATCAGTAACTGTATTCAGTTACACAAAAGGAATTAATGCCAGTTGAAATCCAGACCATGTATTTTAAGGGGGTGATGATCTTTTTGTGTGTGTGTGTGCATGTGTGTGCAGCTATTAAAGGGTACAAAGAGTGACCTGATCTGAACCCACACTTGAGGCATCTCCAGGCTCTAAAAATGTAACAAGCTGTTGAAGCAAATCTTTGCTGCTGAACTGAACTTTCCACTGCCACCTCTGACCACCAGGCCATGGCCAGCCCCAGCCCCAACAGGGATTTGCTCTCACAGGTCTCTGCCACCTTCTCTGGAGCTGTTTCTCCTCCTACAGCAAAAGGCAAACAATGTGTGGAAAACAATGGTGAGGCTGGCTGAAGGTAATCCCCTTTTGATGGAACAACACCCTCTGCTTGCAGACAGGCCCAAGGGTCAGAGCAGACCCTGCCAGCCTGGCAGAAGGGGCCCAAAGAGGAGTTTTTAAGGTTTAAAATGTAACACAGTAATGGTAATGTAATGATTCTTATAAGCTGTATGTAAATGCTGTAAGATTTGTGTCTTGTACTAGATTGGTTAGTGAGAATTAGAATATTCAACACAGAAGAAGATTTATTGTATTGTAACAGGAACCTTGCTCTCTTAGCTCTTACCCCTCTTACTCTCTCACCCTCTCATCCTCTCTACCCCTCTCTTCTCTCGGGCCTGCTCTGAGCTGTGGTTGCAGCTCCCAGCAGGGCCCTGCTCCCAGGCCCTTTGCAATAAACCCCAAATTCCATGACCAGAAGAAGATTTATTGTATTGTAACAGGAACCTCACCCTCTTTTACTCTCTCTTTACCCTCTTTACTCTTCCTCACTCTCTCATCTCTTTACCACACTCTTGCCTTCTCTCTCTTTACCTCTCTCTCCTCTCGGGCCTGCTCTGAGCTGTGGCTGCAGCTCCCAGCAGGGCCCTGCACCCAGGCCCTTTGCAATAAATGCAATTTCCACGACCTGCCTGCAGAGATCTCTCATCTCTGTCTGTCCCCACCATGCTACCCCCATCAATCCTACAGGCAGGTTCAACAAACACATTCCAGTTTTAAGTTTTCTCTTTCTTAATTACTAATTAACTCCTTTTGGAGCTGCTGTTGCCTCAGCCTGTGTGGTGCTGTGTCCCCTCAGGATGGGGCAGAGTTCAGGGACCCAGCTCTGGGTCATGCCACCTCCCTCCTTGGGAAGGATTCTTTATGGTCAAACAGGACCTGGTTTGCATAAAAGCAAAGCTACACCCTCTGTTTATCCAGTGTGAATTCAGCTGATCCTCGTGTTCAAGGGAATTTTGTTTTTCACAAGTAAAACAGTAATTTGACCACTGATGCAACACAGAGTAAAATGCAAGAATTCCCTCCTTCTCAAGTCACAGTAAATTAAGAAAAGCTTTTGAAGCTGTAAATCCCCAATCTTCCCATATTTATTATCCTGGATTTGCAGCAATTTTCTTGCCAAATTCTCTGTGTTTTCAAACATCTGATTTTTCTCAGAGTTGTTCCAGTGTAATTTGCATTGAGGCCATCTCAGCAGCTCCAGGGTGAAACCCTCAGGTCCAGGTTCCTCCTGTCCTCACAGGTGACCAGGAGGTGTGAGGGGGCTGGAAGTGACACCTCAGCACACACAGCATGGCCTGTGCTGGGGGATTCCAAAAATGCCTTTTGAACCTTGAGCCAAGCTTTTCCAAAGCCCTGAAACTGCCCCAGGTCTGCTGGCCTAGCCAAAGCATTTTAGATTTGTCTGTACAATGAACCAAACAAACACAGAGGAAAATAATAACTTTTAAAGTGAGTCATTCCTCAGATCTTGCTCCCCAAGAATACTGGGAACGGCACAAATGTGTGTGACAGAGAGAGACAGAGAACTGGGGCTGCTCTTGCTGCAGTGGTGAAGGAATGGAGGGAATACCTGGAATGACACCCTGAACAGCAGCCACTGAGCTCCTCTCTGACTCTCAAGGCTTTTTCTGAATCTTCCCCACAGAATCATGGAGATCTGAGGCCGAGGGCACCTCTGGGCATTGTCTGATTGTCTGTCTCCAGGGATGGAGACTCCACACATCCATCCCTGTGCCAGGCTGTGACCAGCCCTGAGCTCCAGCCTGAGCAGAACTCCTCCAAAATGAGAGCAAATAACCCAGGAAAGAAGAAACAAAGCACCAAACAAACAAAGATGGCCACTTTGCTCAGCACCAAAGGGGACCTGGAGTGAGGCACTGCCAGCTCTGCCTGAGCACAGGAACATTCCTGAACTTCTGGTTTGGCTTTTTGTCACCGCCAGAGAAAGCTGAGCCCCAGGAGGTGTGACAGTGGCTCCTGGAGTGGGTAATCAACGTGCCCAGGGGGAAGGAACTGTGATTTCCAGAGGGTGAGATCAGCCCTGCACTGAGGCTGGATCCTGCCCAGGGATCAGATCGCTGGGAGCAGGGCAGGAGGGCACAAATGGCACATGGAAAACAAGAAGATATCAGGGAGAAACTGCTGTGATTCTGCTGCCCTGGCATCTCCTGTTCCCTGCTGGCCTCACCCCTGACATTCCTCCCGTGGCTGGCAAGCTCCTGCTCTCCAGGAGAGGCCACACAGCGCCTCAGGAGAGGTCACTGAACTCTCAGGAGCCACAAAAAAAGCACCTGAAGTAAATTAAACCCCACTCCCTGCTCCCTGCCAGGCTCTGTGAGCAGGTGATGGCACAGCATTCACAGGAAGAAGAATTCTGATTTATGTGCTGACAGCCTGGAGCCTGCCAGGGAGGACAAGCAGGGCACGTGGCAGCAGGGAGGCCTCTCCAGCACTGCCTTGTTTTAGAGGATTAGCTGGCCATGGGATGTGGGGATTTCTTCCTCAGGAGGCTGACAAGGTGGCACATCCTGGTGATTGGTTTCTTCCTAAAATATACACCCCAGAAACTGGCCTGGCTGCACAATAAAATTGGACATGGAAAAAAAAAAATAAATCAGAGTGTCAGAATTGTCTGCCTGCATCAGGAGGAGTTTGGCTCTTGCATTTGGCTTGGTTCTCCTCTGCTTTGGAGTGTGTCATGTCCTGGCAATCCTGTGGCACACTGCAGCTCATCCTGATGGGCACCAACAGCAAAATGAGGGGTTCTGCTCAAGCTTCCATGGGAGGAGTGCAGGCACCAGGGCAGGGAACCCCAGGGAAAATGCTCAGTGCAGTGACCCAGCTTTCGTCAGGCAGCTGCAAATGCAGCTTTGCTGGCTGAGGGCAGCAAGCAGAGAATAAATTCAGAACACAAAAGGCATGAGAGGGAAGAGGGTAAATCACCACAGATTCTACCCTGCTCCCCAGCACTTCCTCCCCAAGGCTGCAGATGAAGTGCGAAGACATTCAACACCACTTAATGTGACACCAAGTGTGCCACTGCAAACAGGACATTCACCACCCAGGCACTCACATTCCTCATGGTATTGGAGGCATTTCCCACACTAAGTGAAGGGAGACCACAAATACCACGCTGGAGGACGAGGCTGTGGCCTGGTACACTGCCCTTCTCCTTTCTTTGCAACTCAATGAGAAACCTGACCACAAAATTTTAAGACAGGAAAAGAAAATCGCTATTTTTGGCATCATCTGATGCCAGATGAGCTGCAGGCTATTTGTTAAGGATTCTCACTTTATTCTTGAGCTGAGGAGAATTTAGGGACAGGAAATGAAAGCAGGAGCTTCCCAATCTGCAGGAAGATGTGTGGTAGGTGCTCTGCTCTCCCTATTCCAACACCCATATCCAGCTGGCTCATGGAGGCCTGGCAATGTTGCTGTGTCCAAGCTGGTATTTTTATTTAATCCTCAATTACATTTCCCTGCCCCTGAGCCCTGTTTGTTGTTCTCACCTGGGCACAAAAACCTCGTTGTGGAGATAATTCTCGAAGGTCTTGCGGAAAGCAGATTCCTCCAGCTCCTTCTGGATCTGGGAGTCTGTTTTAGGACAGGAGCAACATTCCCCACTGACATCCTCAGCTTCACTCTGGTTATACTTCTGGGGGTCTTCAGATTCAAAAGGAGGAGACCACGTCCTTGAGGGCAGCTTTAATCCTGGGGACAAAACAGCTTTAGTGGCACTTGTGCCTGTCTTGGCAGATGTTTGATCCTACACAAAGATCCCAAACCAGTGTACACAGGATTCATGGCACATTTGGGCATCCCATTTTCTCATCCAGGGCTGAACAGTTCCCTCCTTTCTGACAGGAATTTAATTTAAAAATGCTGGTTTTGCAATGGAGCTTGGATGCTGCTTTATACCAGTTCAGGTAACACAGAGCAGCAGGTGAGATTTTGGAAGTCCTCAGTGCAATTCTGTGTTCTCAAGGAATTCCAAACCAGGCACCAGCTGCCTTCAAAAATTAACTTGGCCCTGAGCTCCAACAGCACCCAAATTTTTATTATCTCCATTGTTGCTATTAAACTCATAATTCAGTTTAAAAGGAGCAAGGGCAGAAGGGACATTCCCCAAAGGAAAAAACATGTGATTACTTTATAAAAAACATTTTTAGACCTTTTGCACATACCTTGGCAGCTGCACCTAATGTAAGAGAACAGGGAGGGACAAAGCTGATTCCAGAAAAACAGTCCTGAATCCAGCAGGACCCCAGAGCACCCCCAAGGGAAAACCCCAATTGTGGGAGAGACTGAGGGAAAGGGCTGGAGGGAATGCAGGCACTCACCTTTGAGGCAGTAATCGAGTTCATAGAGCTCACTGTCCTCTGCCTGCTGCTGCCAGTACACCAGGTAGTGTGTGATGTTCCCGTTGGGCTCTGAGGGAGGCTTCCACTTGAGGATGATTTGGGATGAGGAGTTGGAGACAGAGATGGGATCTAACGGGACCGACGGAACTGGGGGTGGGCAAGAGACAGAGGTCACTGCACTGCCCTCAGAGCCAGGACAGGAAAATTCCCATTTCTGTGGCAAATTCCCATTTCTGTGGCAAATTCCCCTTTCTATGGCAATCAAGCATTCCCTGGCACCCAGCAGGCTCCTCCAGCCTGGGCTGGATCATCCTGGAGCTTCTTCCAGCCTTATCTTAACGAGGCCACACAAATTTGATGGAAGAGGTGCCCCTTGGCACCATCTGGAATCACTCCCCTGGTTTAGGAATTCCTTCCTACCAAAGCAGGGCAGTGGGAAGGAAGTTTCCTGAATAATTCCTCCCTCCCAAAGCAGAGCAGTGGGAAGGAAGTTTCCTGAATAATTCCTCCAGGGCACTGGGAAGTTTCCTAAATAATTTCCCTCTACCAAAGCAGGGCAGTGGGAAATTTCCTGGATAATTCCTGCAGGGCAGTAGGAAGTTTCCTGGATAATTCCTTCCTACCAAAGCAGGGGCAGTGGGAATTTCCTGAATATTTCCCTCCTACCAAAGCAGGGCAGTGGGAAGTTTCCTGGATAATTCCTCTCTACCAAAGCAGGGCAGTGGGAAATTTCCTGGATAATTCCTCTCTACCAAAGCAGGGCAGTGGGAAATTTCCTGGATAATTCCTGCAGGGCAGTGGGAAATTTTCTGGATAATTCCTTCCTACCAAAGCAGGGCAGCGGGAAGTTTCCTGGATAATTCCTCTCTACCAAAGCAGGGCAGTGGGAAATTTCCTGGATAATTCCTGCAGGGCAGTGGGAAGTTTCCTGGATAATTCCCTCCCACCAAAGCAGGGCAGCGGGAAGTTTCCTGGATAATTCCTCTCTACCAAAGCAGGGCAGTGGGAATTTCCTGGATAATTCCTCCAGAGCAGTGGGAAATTTTCTGGATAATTCCTCCCCACCGAAGCAGAGCAGTGGGAAATCTCCTGGCTAACCCCCAGGCAGGCTCAGTTAGGCCTGGTTTCAGCCCAGGGGTGCTGCACTGACCCGTGGCGTTGGTCTGCACGTAGATGATCTCGCTCTTGGCGCCGTACGTGCGCCGCTCGTCGGAGAAGGTGACCAGGGTTTTCACAAACACTGCATACTGTGTCCAGGGCTTCAGGCCCCTCAGGAGCCAGCCTGGCTGGGCCTGGGCTTTGGGCTCGTTGGAGCGAGGTGGGGGATCCACATCCACAACTGTCCAGCTGTTGGAGCCACAGGCATCCTGGCCATCAAACTCCGTCACATTCTGGTAGGGACTTGAGGAAAGAGAAGGCTCCAATTAACAGAATCCTCAATCAAGCTCTTAAAATTTCTAAAGACACACTGAAGTTATCACCCTTTACCCTTCAGAGAAAGTAAAATTATCTCATTGTATTTATTCTGAAAGGAAAGCATTGAGAGCTTTGTCACCTGGGCCTCCAACAGCATCACAAAGCAGGATCTGTGCCCAACATGACCCCAACAACTAAATCCAGACTGATTATTGTGAGCTTTATGAAAATCAGCTTGGTTACCTTGATTCTACAAGAATCCTTCCCACCTCAAAGGGGATAAAACCCTCAGCATTCCACAGAGAGAGTGAGGAGATGAGAAACTCCATGGTTTAAGTATGTGCGTCTACAACAGCAAGAATAACTGAAGTTGGGATTGTTCTTAAATGAGGAACTGTGAGGAGATGAGAAACTCCATGGTTTGAGTATGTGTGTCTACAACAGCAGGAATAACTGAAGTTGGGATTGTTCTTAAATGAGGAACTGTGAGGAGATGAGAAACTCCATGGTTTGAGTATGTGTGTCTACAACAGCAGGAATAACTGAAGTTGGGATTGTTCTTAAATGAGGAACTGTGAGGAGATGAGAAACTCCATGGTTTGAGTATGTGTGTCTAGAACACCAGGAATAGCTAAAGTTTGGATTGTTCTTAAATGAGGAATTGTGTGCACAAGTCAGGGATCTCAGTGAACACTTATACAGAAGGATATCACTGGAAACTTTGATGTAGGAGCCACAAAATCAGAGACTGAACAGCTTTGCCCATCCAGCAGGTTGAACATCCAGCTCTGAATGGCAGCTGCTGCTGGTGGCAGCCCAGCAAGGCCACTGAGGGGTCACTTACGCCTCCTTGTAGAACAGCATAAACCCCAGCAGGTCACGGAAATCAGGGGGCCAGTAGGGCTCCCACTTCAGCAGGATCTTGTCATGAGAAGTCCTAATGGAAGAAAATTTCAGCAGTTCGTTTTCACCTGTAACAAGTGAGAAAAGTGACAAGAGTTTTATTGACGCTGGAAAATGAAGCATCGAACATGATTTAAATTTTGTTTTTAATTATTTTAGAAGTTTAAGATAAATGTGAGGATGTTGGCACTGAGAAGAGCTGCCCAGTAAAACCTTATCTTACCTGGCAGCCATTCCTACCTCAAATCAGTGGCTGGTATCAATGCCCTCCTAAGGTTAAATTTCTCTATGATTTCATGAAAATGACTCTGAAGAAGAGCTCAACTAAATTCTACAAAGTGAGAAATCTAAAGGCAACACATTTCACAATTGATGATGATCTGCACAGCAATATGGTTTGCACAGAAGGCAAGAGGCCACAAAAACGATGCAGACAAATTTCCAGCCTTGCCCAGGAGCAGTGAGGTCCCTCTGCAAACAGAAGGGTGTTTGCAGGAGGATGGAGCTCAAGGGTATGACATGTTTTGTGCCCCCAGCTCAAGTGGCTCTGACTGAATTTGCTATTCCTGCAATAGCTGCAACAGGAGGAAGAACATTTATTTCACTGGCACCACATCCAGAACAAACAGGGGCGGGTTTTTTTCCCCCTTTCTATTTTTTTTTTTAGTAAACAGGATGCTGCCAATGTGAAAGCTGAGCTTGAAATGTAAAAGCAAACAAAAAGCCAAACAACCTGGCAAGCTGTGGTTTGAGGTGGGGGTGGCACAGACACCAGCTCAGCAGGGTGAGGGTAAAGCTGGCAAAGAGAAATGCAAAACTGTCTCCTCCAGCTGCCTTCACACCAAACACCAGCCCAGGAGCCACAGGCAGAGCTGCATCTACCCAAATTCAGGTTCATCCCCAATGTGGGAAGAGTCTTTCAGTGTCCCATGGGAGGAGATGAACTTTACAGACAGCTGATTCCTTGTGCTCTTGCCTGTGCCCAGCTGGAGCTGTGGTGCCCCAGAGGCTCCGTGTGTGTTTTTCACTGCTCCTGCCAGGTTTCAGGTCACAGCCATTGCATTCCCCTCTCCCTCTGTGCTGGCCGGCCTGCCTGTGGTGATGAAATGTGGGAAACCAGAGCAGGAAACTGAGTCAACTGAAAGATCTTCACTTTTTAGGTCTGTTCACAAACGGCTGCATCAACGAGGGGCAACGAGGACAGGATCAGAAATCACAGAATCCTGGAATGTTCTGAGTGGGGAAGGATCTTGGGCTCTTCTTCCAGGGCTGTCCCCAAAAGCAGAGGGACAGTGAAGGCACAGGATGCCCAAGCTGTACTGCAGGTTGTGAGCCAGGGTCTGAAATCCCAGTTCAGTCAATGCTGGGCTTTTCTGGTGGCAATACCTGCCCCAGCATCTCCCAGGACACAACCCAACTGCATGGAGGGGTCACTGCCTGTGTCCCCATGCCCTGCACAGAACACCCTGAGCTCCAAGGGGCCCATGACCACCTGCACATGTTCCTGCTCCTGTGGGCAGGCGAATCTCTGTGGGGCTGAGAATGAATCAGAGCAGAGAGACACCACCAGCTCAGAACAGAGCTGGATTCTCCTACCCCTGATTACTTCCACAACAGAGCCCTGGTACAAACAGGGAAAGGGGATTGTTGGTGGCACAGAAAGGGAACAAACAGCAGGACTGAGGGTGCAGAAGGACTGCACTTCTTGCAGTATTGCTGCCAAAATAATTGTCTGCAGAACCCCATCTTCAGCAGCACAACTTCAAAGCCCACCCTGTGCTGTTTGCTGACACAGGAGCAGTTTGATCGTTGTTCCTGAAGAAAGCTGTTGGGTGAAAAACCTCAGAGAGGCATTGCAAAAATGGTTGGAAATTTTTCCCTGCCTGTTGTCATGGCAATTGCCTCACGTGGCTGCAGGGATGGGTGGAAATCCTGTTTCTCCTGTGTTTATTCCATGTTGCCTCATGACATGGGAAAAGCAGATTATGACTATTAATCAGGTACCCAGCAGTAACACAAAGTCCCAGCCTGGGCTGAGGTTACACTGTGTTAAACTCTTCAAAAAGACACAATAAAGACATTCCCAGCCCCAAAAACCTTCCAGGGTTTTGTGGGACCAAGGGTGACAGAGGGAGATCCTGTGGGGAATTTTACTTGTGGCACAGTGACAGTGAGTGCACAGGCAAGGGGCACATCTGTTGCTTTACCTAAGGAATGAAAAGGGATGGAAAGGGATGGAAAGGGATGGAAAGGGACGGAAAGGGATGGAAAGGGATGGAAAGGGATGGAAGGCTTCATGGGCTGGGCTGGGAGAAGGAGCAGCATGAGGAGAGCAAGGCAGAGGGAGAGGAAAGGGAAGCAAAGCTTTATTTTGAGGCTCTTACATGAGGCCTGATCCCCGTTGGTCTTCAGGGCTATGTCATTCCTCTCCTGACGCCCCTTAGTCCCAGAGATCTCCTCCATCTTGTGGATTTCTGACAAGCACAGCTTGGGGTTGTAGTGGAAGAAGAGTTTGCCCCGTGCAATAGTGAGGTTGTGTTTGCTCCAGTCCCAGAGCTGGCGAAGATTCTGGTTGTCCAAGGCATAAAAGGAATAATTCCTGAAAACAGAAGAATGAAAACATGGGTTGGGAGGGGATGCATGGAAAACTCTTTTTGCACTAATTCAGGCACCAAAGAAAAATGAATGCAAATTGTTTTCCCTGGCAGGGCACAAGGCACGGGCAGAAGAACATTTAAAAACAACTTGGGAATTGTTTCCCAATACAAATAACCCTGATAGAAGTGGCACTCCTGGTACTTCAAAACATTCAAATAAAGCATCTTTTGAGAGAACTCACCCAGCTTCAAGTGTCTCTCCTCTGATCAGATGGAGTTTCCGAAAAAAGGAAAGGGAAACCAAGGCGTAAGAGCGGCGGATTTTTAGGTAACCTGAGATTTCTTCTATCAAGCCAAGGTTTGCTTCCAGCTCAGCTGCTATGTTATCTACAGAGAGGAAAACATTGGGAAGAGTTATTTGGTATCACAGAGAGAAACACCCACATATTACATGAATGCTAAACAATTAACACGAATACTAATTAATATTAATATGAAACAATTAACATTAATATGAAACAATTAAAAGCCCAAACATTCATATTTAACAATATTAATTACTGTATTTGCTGAGATCCTCATGGCAGGGAGGAATGATGAATCTGACTCCATGTTCTCATAAGGCTAATTTATTATTTTACGATACTATATTATATTAAAGAATACTATACTATACTATACTATAGAATACAGAAAGGATACTTACTATGCTAAAATGCTAAAAAGAATGCTAAAAAGATAATAATGAAAAATTGTGACTCTCTCCAGAGTCCTGACAGCTTGGCACTGATTGGCCAAAGAATAAAAATAATTCACACCAGAAACCAATTAAGCAATCATCTGTGGGTAAACAATTCCCAAACACATTCCACATGAGCAAAACAGAGGAGAAGCAAATGAGATAAGAATTGTTTTCCTTTTTCTGAGGCTTCTCAGCCTCCCAGGAGAAAAATCCTGGGCAAAGGGATTTTTCCAGAGAACACCAACGCGACAATTAATAAACATTAATATTTAATTTCTTTACGTTAATTCAGGAGAACCGGCAACAATCAATTAACACAAACAGTCAAATGAAAGCCTTTGCTTTGTGCTGGTTTCTCTGGGTCCCTCTGAGGCTGAGGGGGTTTCCTTGGCTGCCCAGCCATCCTCACTTACTTCCCCCGCGGATGTTGATGACCAGGCTGCCGTTGACCACGGTGCAGCCCCGCAGCTCCTGCGCCGACGTCACCGAGTCGATGGTCTTCTCCTTGCCAAAGTCACACACCTTGGGGCAGGGCCCTGCACAGGGCGTGCAGTGCAGGCTGCAAAACAGCACAGGAGGGGAGCAGGGTCAGGCAGGATGGCCCCAGCAGTGCCCAAAAGCTGAGTGATCAATCATCGTGGGGTTCGCTTTTAGGAACTCCAAAGAGAGGCACAGAATTGTGGAATGGTTTGGGTTGGAAGGGATCTTAAAGCTCGTCCCATTCCAACCTCTTTCCACACCAAGCCCCATCCAACCTGGCCTTGAAAATAGCTGCTGATAAATTTAAATGGTCTTAAATTGTCACTTCAAACATGAATTGTTCCATCCCTCCCTACAAAACAAAATGAAGTGACCTGAATTATTATGAAGAGGCAACTGGCTAGGATGCTGCCCAGTGCTCTCCATCCCAGGGCTTTCAAGATAATAAATCCCAGCCCAGTATTCATCTCCAAAATCATTAACCAAACGTGTAATTGATGAGTGGAGAGCTGGCCCTGCATCTGGGAATCCTCTGATTGAAGACTGCACACAATGTTGCTTTAAAAAAAGGCAAGAATGTGCTTTGTGCTCTGGGGAAATACTGCTTAAATAGCACGAGCTGATGGCTTGCCCTGGTCACACCACCACAAGAATGTGTTCCCAACTAGCTCAGAGAAAGAAATGCTCTAGGAAAAGCAGGGAGCAGAGCTGTGAGGTCCCACTGGCAGCAGCTGGAACAGCACAGGAGGGGCCATGGGGCTGTTGCACAAGCAGCACAGCCACTCTGGGGGCTGCTTGTTGGTTCTTTGGAAAAACAAAACAGGAAATGGCATAAAAAGTCCTGTTAAGAGTGAATTCCCTGAAATTATTATGGCAGGAGCAAATAGATGCAAGCACAAAGAGACCAATATTCATAGGAAATCTGACTCACCACAATCTAGAATGGTAATGCGGGACAAACAACCAAGTTTTCAGTGATAAACAGCTCAGCACCATAAATTATTTAATTCCTTTGTCAAAACCCCCTGGGAATAGGCAGAATGGCTGTTCCCTGCTTTGATTCGTGCTACACTTGTTTGTTACATTGTGCATTTATGTCTGGCACAGCTTGAACCTGCTCAATGAAAGTAATTACAGGGATGAGGGACTGATATTCTGAGAACGAGCACTCCGAGGACGCTGTGCTCTCTTCATTAGCCACGGCCTCTCCCTGCTGTGCTTTTCCAGCCTGGCTCCCTGGCCTGAGGCTGCTCCAGAGGGGAGGGAAGCGGGGTTGCTAAATCCACTGCCCAGCTCCCTCCTCCCACGCTGTGGATGCTCTTCCTTGTCCTCTCTCCATCTCCCTTTCTCGCTTTTTCCAAACTTGACAGCAAGCAAGGGAAGAATAAACTACCAGCCCATGGCAGGGAGAGCTTTTAATGGCTTGAATTAGCAAGGTATTAGTTTGTAAATCATATTAAAGCAGGCCAGGTGATTGCTCCACCTCCTGTGTGGATGCCATGGGACAGAAAGAGAAAAACAGCAAGCATTTCTCACAGTGGCTTGGGAGAATTTTTAGGGAGTTGTAAGGATGAGATAACTTGTTATGTATAAACAATCTGCAGGTGGTGTTCTTCTACTTCTTCTGTCTGTTCTTCTCAAGGATGGTGTATGAGGAAGATTGTTGTATTGCACTAAACAGTTATTTAGTTGTTTGCACTGGGTGTTTGGTAATTTTTGCTTTTCACATGATTTGTATCCTATGACCACATGTTCTTCCCCTTTTCCCCCCACTAATTATCAGCACTGGTGGTCTCTTCCCTGGTCAGTCCCTCTCTCACCCCTCCTCACTGGTATCCCATTGGCTGTGGTCCTCTTCCTCTGCCCTGCACTCCCCCAGGTATAAAAGTCTCCTGCCATGAGCCACGAGTGCTTCCCATGTGGGTTTTTCCATCTAAATAGAGGACATTCATCCCCTGCCTCATCTCCACTTGATAGAGCAAATTCTGCCTCATTTCCACCATTCAGTGCAAAATCTGCCTCATTTCCACTCATCAGTGCCAATTCTGTCTCATGTCCACCTTTCTGTGAAAATTCTGCCTCATCTCCCACTTTCAGTGCAAATTCTGCCTCATCTTCAGCTTTTACTGTAAATTCATCCCCACCTGGAGAAGAGCACTTCTTGTCTTCATCTATGTAAGATCCTGTGGGCTGGGGTCTCCAGCCAGCCAGGTGGGACACAGACAGCTCATCCAGACATGGATTCTTACATTGGCGCCCAACGTGGGGCTCAAACCCACAACTCTGAACTCTTACAGGTGGTGCCCAACGTGGGGCTCAAATCTGTTCCCACAGATTAAGAGTCTCAAGCTCTACTTACAGAAGATGTTTTTGTTAATTAGCCAATCACATAGAATGTATGCTATCATTCTATAAAAACCACGTGGTCCTCTTGAATAAAGAAGTTTCAACTGTGTTTCCTGGGGAAGCCTATGGTACAAGAGGGACTCCTCTCTTCTTGATGAGCTGAGAATTGATTATATGAAGGGTGGTGATGAACTGAGAGTTCGTTACCTGAGGGGTGGTAAATTGATTGAGAATCCAAGGTTTTGTCTCACTGTGCTGTGCTGGGAATTTGGTGGGGGGAGGAGGAACGTTTTTGGAAAATTTTCATTCTGAGTTCTGTTTGTTTCTTTTACATATTGTAAGTTAATAAAGTTTTTGTCCTTTATTCCCGAATTGGAGCCTGTTTTGCTCTATTTCTGGTCACATCTCACAACAGCCACTGGGGAGAATATATTTTCATGGGGGCACTGTGTCAAACCACAACACTGTGGGTTGAAGAAGAATGACAAGAATGACACTCCTGCTCTTGACACACCACCCGTGTCCAAAGAGGAGGAAAGCCCACTCAAGCCCCAGTTTTCTCCCAGCAGCCCAGGTACTCACTTGCTGGAGTTCATGATGTACCCCGAGGGGCACTCGTGCACACACTCGTTGTTGTGGATGACGTGGCAGCCGGACTCGCGGGCGTTCTTGCACTTGTTGTGCAGCTCCTGGCAGAAGCTGAAGGTGACGCAGCGCCAGCCCTCGAAGCGGTAGTGCCCAGGGGGACAGTTCTCCACACACCTCCCGTCCAGGTAGAAGTTTTTGCAGGCCACACACCTGGTGGGGTCGTTGGGCTCCGTGCAGTCGCCCAGGCACTCGCTGTGGCAGCACTGCCCGTCCCCCATGCAGCCCTGGGACTTGCAGGCAGGGGGACACACTGGGGAGAAACACCAGAGGCAGGTGAGTGTCACTGAGAGCCTGCCCACGTGGGACCTGAGAGGTTACAGAGGTGGCACCTGGTCCTGCTTGTCCTGGGAGCTTCCTGTGCGAAGGGGCAGCCATGGAGCATCTGCCTCATCTCCAGCTCTCAGCGAAAATTCTGCCCCATCTCCACTTGGCAGAGCAAATTCTGCCTCATCTCATCCACCTTTCAGTGAAAATTCTGCCCCATCTCCACCTTTCACCACAAATTCTGCCTCATCTCCACCTTTCACTGCAAATTCTGCCTCATCTCATCCACCTTTCAGTGCAAATTATGCCCCATCTCCACTCGACAGTGTAAATTCTGCCTCATCTCCACCTTTCAGTGCAAATTCTGCCCCATCGCCACTCGACAGTGTAAATTCTGCCTGATCTCCACCTTTCTGTGTAAATTCCACATTTCAAGAATGTTTTTGAGGAGTCTTACCATTCATCCTCACAACCATCAATGCTTATCTTCAAAAGAAAACTGAGTTTTCCTCCTCCCTCAGTCCAGCAAAGACCTCCAGGAGATCCCTGGTGTCATTTCTGAAGCTCAGGAGTGATGAGACACCACACCAAGAGCTTCCCAGCCTGGCACAGCCAGTTTCAGCCAGAAAATTCTTGTTTCTCAGTTTAAAAAACTGAATTTCCTACAGCAGTACTGCAAATAACACATGTCCAACAGCACTTTTACACAACCCTTCATGTTAATCAGGATTTGCTTCCCATTGTCTATCACCCTGTCCCTGGTTTCCTGGAGGCAGCCCTGGCACCGACACGAGCTCTTCAGTAGCTCTCCCTACAGGTCCACATAGAAGGGCACCCACGAGTGTTATTGCTTGAGGTTTTTATGGTTTTCTTTTTAATTACTCATTACTTAGCACCCCACAACAGCTTTAACGAGCGGTTCGGGCTTTGAACTCCAAACCAAGCAGAGCAACTCATGAGTAACTCAAGGAGGAGGAGGAGGGCAGGATGAACAAAGCCAGGGAAGCTCCAGGGGAAGGTCAGTCCTGTCCTTCAGCATCTCCACGCTCAGTCTGAGAGGTCCAAATGAGGCTGAAATGATCAAACCCAACTCTGTAACCCAGAACACACCAAGAACTCCATGTCAGGAAAGAGAACAGAGCTGAAATCAGCACTCCGAGAGCCAACACCAGTGCCAAGCAGGGCTTCAGAAGCAGGAAGAAGGGCTTTAGATGGGGGACAGGGACCTGGATTTATCCTCACAGCCTTTGAGATGCGGCTGTGAATTGCCAAGACACAGATCAAGACACTCCTTGTCCTCACCAAACCAGAGTGCTCTGTCTGAGGGAACACCTGAGCATCTCCTGATGTCCTGCCTGAGCCCCCCTGGAGAAGGGAGACAGCAATAAATCCTGAATTAACACCATCTGCCTCAACATTTCCCCAGCTTTCTGTCCAATACTCAATGTCCAGGCAGGAGGGGCGTTATTAATTTATTTATTATTTATTTTATCCTGACCTATCGATATCCAGAGGTGAAATATTATCTCTATTTTGAAATATTATCTCTAAATTCTGGTTAAGGCACCTGAGCAGACCAGCAGTGGAATGTGGTCAAGTTTTATCCAGCCAAAGGAGCAGCATGTGGGAGCCACAGCACAACATGTTGGGATGATCCAACCCCCAGCTGTGTTAGGAAGAAAATCCCCCTCCAGCCCATGTCAGGGGATTGCAGAATTAAGTGTGTTAAAGCTGTTAATGCCATTCTTGGAATAAGCAGGACTAGATGAGGTAGTAAAGATGAGCAACCTCTGCTCTGCTCCAGCCTGATAAATCCCTTGAAGAAATACAAAATGGATAAAGCTGAAATTCTACCACAAATCTCAAACATCTTACTGCTTCTGTGTTTGTCTTTCAGTGCAGGTGTTTTCTCTGTGCATCACTCATCCATTACAAAAAGCACAGGAATGTGTTTCGAATTAGTTTCCTTTCCAACCTCTTGCACTTTTCTAGCAACAGGTCTTATTTTGTGAATCTGTCACAAGCAGTATTTGATTGAAATGCAACAGTCAAATAGCAACCTGCAGGTAACACCTTGCATTAGACTAAATATAAAATGAGAAGCTTGCTTTAAAAGCCAGGTTATACATGGATATTTTAAATGGTTATACATGGATATTCGAAATTGTTATACACAGATGAACAGAGTCTAGCAACAGATGTCCTGCCTGCAGTTTATTAGAAATATTTGCAACAGAAAATTCCAGATTTTAGTCCAAAGCACTATCAAATTTACTAACTCCAGCTGGAATATCAAGGTTTGTGAGCAGGGGGAAAGCCTGGGCTTTCTCCCACATCTCCACTGAGACAGAGATGTCCTGCAAGGAATCCTGCTCTCAGTGTTCCTCACCAGCACTTCCTCAAAAAGGGACTTTTCCCCTGCCTCTTTCAAGCTCAGAGTTTAAAGTATCCAAAAGACAGCATTTGTTCCCCAAGGAGCAGCCAGGTAATTGGGAAAAGCCAGCCCTCATGCAAAGCACCCGGTGACACATGGCACCTACTTAACATTCTGTCACACAATATTTTTATTTAATTTGTTATGGAAACTAATCTTCAAAGCCCTGTGCTTATTTACACATTTTGAACTCAGCTGCAAGTATTCACAGGGGCAGAAACCGCCTAAAGTCCCCACTCCAAAGGTTTTCAGAAGATACAATTAAACTATTTTTAAACCATTCTTAACGTTTCTCTTTTTCCTGTTCCGCCAGCTTTTGATGTCTCAAAGACAGCTCGAAGAAAGCAAAGCACCCAAGGCAACAGCTCTTTTTCCATTAAGTGCTCAAGACCAGAAATTCAATCACCATTTTGTGCAAATCCTCATTACCCAAGATCCTGAACAGATGCCATGACATTATCAAAGTCTGCATGCTAGAGAGCACCTCAAGTTGTGTAAAACCTCTCCAGAGCATCTTCACTGGGGCTTCTTACAACTCTTACTCCAGGTTATGTCACTCAGATGGGCCAAAACCACAGATTTTGTTTGAGATTTTGCTGCCACTTTGTGCTTTCACTGCAGGTCAACAGTGAATAGGTTTGTGCACCTCATTACCCTTCTCCACTAAGGTCTGCAGACCCCAATAATTGCTATGGCACACAGAGATTTGATTTTTTGCACAAAAAAATTGGCTCCCCAGGGAATGGTTCCAACCCCAAGGCTGCCAGAGCTTCAGGAATGTTTGGACAATGCTCCTGGGGATGCTCAGGGTGGGATTTTTGGGGTGTTTGTGCTCAAGGATCTTTGTGGGTCCCTCCCAACTCAGGACATTCTGTGACTCTAAGGTGGTTTTTGGGAGCTCTGGCATGTGGGGAGGCTCAGGAGAGGTTCAGACAGGACATCCACAGCCCCCAGCCTCTGGTTAAGGCTGTGGGAGACTTTGGAAAATCAGCACAGGGAATAAAAAAATCAACCCCCTCCATTCCTCACAGAAAGTCCAAAGGGAAATCCACAGGCCCAAGCAAGGGGACAAAGGAACAGCTGCTCTGGGTAGGGGCAGAAGCCACCACGCTGCACCACAAAAACTGCTGTGGGGCCATGGACCAGGAGAAAGCTGCTCAGCACAGCCACGACACCTCCTCACCACCTTTGGAGGAACTGGGTGTTGAAACCCCTGTCCCAGAGATGCCCAAGACCACAACACCTGTAGGAACTGGGTGTTAAAACCCCTCCCCAAAGCTGACCAAGACCATGACACCTCCTTACCATATCTGGAGGAACTGGGTGCTTAGAACCCCTGTCCCAGAGATGCCCAAGACCACAACACCTCCTCACCACATCTGGAGGAACTGGGTGTTTAAAAACCCTGTCCTAAAGCTGCCCAAGATCCCAACACCACCTCACTACATCTGGAGGAACTGGGTGTTTAAAAACCCTATCCCAAAGCTGCCCAGCACAGCCACGATACCTCCTCACCACCACCTCAGTAGGATCTGGGTGCTTCAAACCCGTGTCCCAAAGCTGCCCAAGACCACAACATCTCCTTACACCTGTAAGAACTGGGTGCTTAAAACCCCTGTCCCAAAGATGCCCAAGACCCCAACACCTCCTCACCACACCTGTAGGATCTGGGTGTTTCAAACCCCATCCCAAATCTGCCCAAGAGCCTGACATGAACAAACCCGTGGAGAAACGCAGCGCCACGAGGGGCTCCAACCTGTCCAGCCTTCCAGGGGTGTATAAATATTTAACTCGCTGCTAGCAGCGGCTCCCAAGACTGAGGGAACAATGCCTTTCCCCAAGCTCTCTGATTAGAGATTCAAACAGACATTTCTTGGTGCTGCTGGGGCCCGGCTGGGGGGGACAGGCGGCCGTGGAGTCAGCACAAAGGAATTTCCACCTCCGGATGGATCTCTCAGTGTTTCACCACTTCCCCGTGCTCCAGGTGGAAACAACCCTCCCCGAGACTGTAAACACATTCCCCAGCCAGCACAGGTAACCAGGTATTTAACAGGCAAGTCAATTAAGCGTTAAGCTGTTAAAAACTTTGGTGTTTGGTGTTTTTTTCTTGTTTTCTGTTAATAAAATGGTGAGTTGTCTGAAAAAGAGGGGGAAAACACCATTCAGGATAAGTTTTGCTGTTCCTTTGGGATTCTCTGTTTTTTCTTCTCTGGGATTTTGCTGTTCTTTGGGATTGTTTTAATAGCAACATCCCGGGTGAGCTGATGGGGGTGTTTACACAGGTTTGGGTTGGGTAAGAGGAATATGGTTCATTAAGGACAAATTCTGAACCACACACATCAACACCAAGATGTTGCACATGTGCTGTCCAGGCACCACATGGGTTTGGGACTGATTTGTTGTGAATAAAGGTGATTTTTTTAGGGTGAAATAACAAGCCTTGTGTGTGTGGATGGGGGTCAGTGGAGGCAAGCTGGGCCACTGTGAGTGTCTGGTGTCCAGCTCTCCTCGCACCACTCCTCTCCTCTGGCTCACACAAACTCTCATTTTGATTACAGACAAGGCAATTAGGAGGCTCCAGATCCAAGGGAGTCCAGGACACAAAACAACTGCGGCAGGAGAACCGCCCTCAACCTCAGCCAATGCATTTGCTGCCTGAGCAGGGGAGGCATCCAAGCCAACCGCCCGCTATCTGCACAAGGCAAACAGCCTTAACCCTGCCAGCTCCCCAGCCTGCACCACCACCACCCAAAGCACCACCAGCCCCATGCATTTCATGCCATTTCATGCAGCTGAAGGGCTGCCGTGGCTTTTGTGGTGTTTAATTGGCACGGGGTGTTTATAAGCTGGAAGGGAGCGTGGCATTGCCACGGCAGAAAATGGCTTTTTTTGGCTGAAAATGGTTTTTTTTTTGGGCTGAAAATGGCTTTTTTTGGCCGTGCCACATCTGCCTTGGTGCCAGGGCTGGGTTGGTGTCACGTTAGATGATGGGCACACATACAGAGCCCCACAGAAACAGGATCTGCACGTCCCCGTGGCTTTTTCCCCCTCTTACTGTAAATGGCTGCGAGATGTGACACATAAATTTATCCCCACACACACACACAGAGTCCTGCCTGAGCTAGAGCTGCAGAGGGAACTGTAATTTCATTTCCTAACGGTACAGTCCCAGCAGTGACCTCTGCAGCAATGGGTTCTTGTGGTTCTAAACAAAAACAAAACCAACAAGGAAAGGGGAAGAAAAAATAAAAAGGAAACCCAAGCACTAATCACCCCCGGCAGCAACTCCTCAGTGTGTTGCAAGCATGTGATCTTAATTTAGTACTACAGAGCCTGGGCTTGCTTCCTGCTGCAAGTGCTGAGCAGCACTGCTGCTATGGAAATCCATATGGGTTTTACTCCTTAGAAAATCATGTATGAAATCCTGCTGTATTTACACTGTATTTTTTACTCTATAGCTTTTGCTGTTTCACTCTTTCTTTTCCAGTCAAGAAGACCCCTAATTCAGGCAGTTGTTAAGTGCCATTTGTCCTGTAAACATAATTTTTATCCCTAAACCTTTTTTTAATTTTTTCACTCATGATCATCTACTTTCTTGTGAGCATTTATTTGATCTGAACACAAAACTGACACCACATCTTCAGGCAAAATATTGTATTTCATTCTGTACAGCAGAGGACTTGTAATTTAGACCAAGACCAGAATCTAACGTTAATTTGGGGCATTTCTCTGTAAAGCTTTGATTGTAATTTTACTCACAACAATAGAAAAAAAGACAACACCTAATCCCAGTGCATCAATGTATCATAAAGCTGAAAACAGCTATTAAATTAAGCAAAACTGTGTCTGGTGAAGACTAAGTAAAAAAATAAACCTAAAACCCACAGCGGAGTGGGTAGACAGAGGATTGCTGCAAGAAAACCAGTGTACTGCAAACTCCACTGCATTGTGGCTTTTCCTTCAATTATTTCTTCATGTCACAAAGGCTAGAGAGGCAGAAACCTAAACCCCAAAGCCCACTGCATCATGGCTTATTCCTTCAATTATTTCTTAATGCCACAGAGGCCAAAGAGGCAGAAACCTAAACCCCAAAGCCCAGCAGGAGCAGCAGAAACGTGCCTGGGAGGGACAGGGCCGGAGAGCTCCAGTGGACTGTAAAAAGCACAAGGACTTTAGATCGCCTTGGTGACAAACAACAGCAGCTCCCCCAGCCCTTCCTGAGCCTACAAAATAAATGGAGTAACTCGAAGAGCACAAAAAATAGGAAGCTGACACGGTGATACCAAAATCCTGCCGGCAACGCCCAAGCAAAATTCAGGAAATAATCACGAGATGCTCAAGCAAATTTAATGTCACTTCTTCCCCGAGCTCAGCTGCTCTAACAACACTCACTCATCCCTTCCTTTTCCCCAAAACAACCAAGGAACAGCCCTTCCAAAAGGCATTGGCTCAAGGGCTGTAACCCACAACAAAGGGCTGCAGCTCTCAGCACCAGGTCGGGAAGGAGCAAGTGCCAAATAAATCCCAGATTTTACAATCAGCACTAAAATGAAGTGTTATTTATAAAATAAGATATTACAGTACATAATGCCATGACCCCTCTGAACTGCGAGCTGGGAACGTTAGGAGGTCTGTATTTACACAGGAACAGATAAAATTAACTGCAGGTGCCTCCCTTCCCATGGACAGTGACTTCCAAAAACAACACACTTACTACAACGTCAAGGAAACTCTTCCCATTGACATTTCTCAGGACAACATTACACCTCTTATCTCATCTATCAGTAAGGACAAGGAAAAAAAAAAAAAAGTTTCTCCTCCCAAGCCTTGCACAAATTACGTGCTCAACTGGAGCTACACGGAATGTCTCAGATATTCCAACCCAGCACTTCCAGCCAGGAACAGATGAAACCCATGGGGATGCTGGACCCGTGAGGATCAGTGAAGGCACTTGAGATGGTAGTTCATGGTGGGACTCAGGAGTTTATTGTTTCTTATCAGTAAAACAGCCTCTCAACTGTGAATTCGGCAGCAAGGCACAAAATGGCCAACAATGTCTTGTTACAAAGGCTTTTAAGACTAAACTATCCAATTAAGAACTGACACCTGGATTATTTTCCCTTTTAACCCAATAACTGATCCCAAAGAGCCGGCAATGCAGAATTTCTGCCCAATTACACAGTGCCACCCAAACCCATGAAGAAGAAGGAAGAAGAAGCACGGAGAAGGATGACACCCTATGCCCTCCATCTTGCTTCCATCCACAACATACTAAAAATCCCAAAACCTCAATTTCTCACCAAGTGATGCACTTACACTACTCTCTGTAACCTATTTCAGACTTTTGTGGATTTTGGTCTATCTTGAAGTCTGGGAAACTTTATCCATGAATGAGGGTCCAAGTCAGAGCTCTTCCAGGGTTAGGGCACTCCAGAGCAGACAGAGAAATATTCCCAATGTCCTGGGTTTCCACAGATCAGCAAATGTGAGTTTAGAGCAGATAAAAGAGTTTGGAGCCTTGTGCCACCTTGTCCTGCCATGATAGTGGAAGAAGTTGCTGAATGGAGATACGGGAAAGGTTGAGCTCAGTTGTTTACAGAGGAAAGGGGCAGATAACAGGAGAACTCTCCAGAAACAGCCTCCTCTGTGCCAACCTTCTGCTGTTTAAACTGAGGAGTATTTATTATCTTCTGCACTACACCTGCTGCTGGGGCATTTCTCTGGAAATACATATTTGCTCCTATGTGAGTTATGACAAGCAAGATGGGAAACGGGGTAAGAGGAGCTCTCACATACATAAACACACACATTTTGCTTATATAATATATATAATATATGTAAATAATCTCAATATGGTGAAACTTGGAGGAGTCAGCAACCTCAATGGACCCATGATACCTTTGGTCACTCATTCTTCATCTTCTCAGTGAAAACCTTTGCAAATGAGCTTCTCCAGCTGCACACCAAGGCACAGGGCACAGGTGTGCCAATTCTGTGCAAATTCAGATTTTATGGATGGAGACTGACAGCCCAATATCATCTCTTATTTTTGGGGAACACCAATATCATCTCTTATTTTTGGGGACAGAACCTCTCGGGCTACAAACCTCAGCTATGGAAAACCCTCATCTTCTTCCACTGAACCCTCAGGACAGGCTCTCACTTTCATGGATTTTTTAGACCTTTCTGTTTCTCTCCCTTGAAGGCTTCCACTCCTGCTCTGCTCTGTCACCCCCAACTATTTACACAGAGACCTGGATGTTTCCCACCCAAGTATCCCTAATATTGCCCAGACAGAACAAAGATCAAAGAAACATTTTCCTTTTGTGCATTTTAGGCAGCGGTGTTCACACCATGGCTGTAAACCTGGACTTACAGAGCAAAGCACCTCACACTGAAAAAAAAAAAAAAGAATAAAGAAATTAAAACTCAATGTTTTCATTCTCTGGCACCTTTCAATCGAGCTGATTCCCCATGCAGGTACAAACAACTTGCAGGAATCAAGCAAAGCTGTTGGCAGTTGAGTCCCAAGTGCCAAAACACAGAGTTTGATTTGAAAACACAGCAGCAACTGTTAGAGGTGGGACAAGTGTCACAAAGTGCACACCAGGAGAGCGACCAGGAGCTGTAAATACTTCACCCAGTGTCTACAACAGTGCTGGTGTGCCATTCTCTGGCAAGCAGGTCAAGCCTGCTCCTTGTACTTTGTGTTCAAAATGACATGGGAGCTTAGTGTAAGGGATCAGAAATAACCACCCACCCACCTCTGCTTGGCAGCTGGGGGTTTTTTTAATATGCCTGCCCCAAAACTGACACCACATCTTCAGGCAAAATATTGTATTTCATTCTGTACAGCAGAAGAGAGGAGTTGTAATTTATACTAAGACCAGAATTTTTAGTGTTAATTTGGGGCATTTCCCTGTAAAGCTTTGATTGTAATTTTACTCACAACAATAATGTTGTGGTTTTTTTGTTGTTATGGTTTGTTAAATTTCAATCTTTATTACAACCCAAGGATTTGGTGTTATCATCCAACGGTTGATGCCACCTGGGAGCCTCATGAAAACTTCCTGTTAATATTTAACTATTTATTACTCTCCTATGTACAGCATCTTGTAAACATCCCTGTTCACTTTAACCTGCTCCTGCCAAACCTGCTCACTCACTGCAGCCCCAAATCACAGCAAAGTGATCCAGGAATGTCCTAAAAATAAGTGATTGTCCTTCCAGCTCAGGATATTCCATGATTCTACGGTTCTATGTGAGAAAAGAGACAAACTGAGATACACACAAGGGCTTGGTGATGGTTTAAGAGCAAGGTCCATCTGATTTTTCCAAACCCAGGTTATTACTTTAACCTACAAAGCCCATCCTGAACATGAGGAGTGATGATGGGATCAGGGCACGAGGCAAAACATCCAAGCTCTGCTTTCTGCAGAGATAAGGGAGGGACAAGATTCCTTTCCTCAAGGCCAGGGGGAAGGATGTTGTAGTAAACAAGGCATGAAAGAACGAGAGCTATGCTGCCACGTGGGGATGAGGAAAGATGGAATTTTAGATACGTTATATAAACGTAATCCCAGCACAGAAAACAACAAATCTACACCAAAACAGAGGCAGAGCTTCCAGCAAAAATGGAGCTGTCCATAACTGAGAAAGGCAATGGAATGGGAGGAAGTATAAGATTAACCACAAGGAGATTATGCTGATAACTAATGATCTACACAGAAATGTCAGGCAGAGGTTAAGATTTTAATCTGGGCAGATTTCATGGCGCAGTCATGAATTGTAAACATCGATACTGAAACGAAATTTGTGTTTGTGGGTGACGAGACTGAAAACAAAGAGAGAAAAGGAAGGGGATCACTCCAGATCCTCCTTCCTTGCTCCAGATCCCCATTCCTGCCTCACCTTCCAGAGAGGATGAGGAGAGAAAGGCAAAGCAGCACCTGAGTGCAAAGAAAAGTGAATTTTACCAGGAAGCAGAGTTAATTTGCTCTACTAAAAATATTTGATTTTTTTCTGAAATTATCAGGGTGCACGAACTGTTCAGTGCACAGTCACTGCCCAAATTTAAGCTCACCAGGAGCACTGACAAATCCATCCTCCACTGATTTCCTCCTGAGCTTTCACACATCTACAGGTGTCACTTCAGCTTCCCCTCACCCCACAGTAATTCTTCCCAAAGCAAATCTGAACTGTGGAAAGGGGAAACAGATGCAGTAACTTGTTAACCAGTATCAAATCCATCAATTCGGTATAAAATTCTCTCCTCAAGTTGTGGCCTCCTGCCCATTCCCCTGCACACCCTCCCCTGTTTGCCCAAAGCTCCACGCACGCTTGCCACAGTTTATTTCGAGGCATAAGAATTTCCTTAGCAGGACTGAAATAGATACTGTTTGCCTGCAGAGCCAAGCAATGTGCAATGTATTTTTATTTACTACTCGCCCTCGTCATCCTTGGCATACCAGCAATGCCCATTTTCAAGTAATTCACTGTACACCAATGTGGCACTGCACAAATTCTCCAGCTTGGCTCTTCCCAGAGCTTCTCCTTACAAACACACTGATCCCTGGAGTTTTTTGTGACTGTGCCACATCCCTCTGCTGCTCTGACCCAGCTGCCAAATGAGAAATGATCAAAATGACCAAAAGTCACACAAACACAACCCTGAGGAAAACCAAACGACTGGAGATGAGTACAAAAACCATTAGCTGCATTGCACAAGCCACCCTTGGAGGCCATTAATCTATCTCTCCTTGTGAATTACGCAAGAGAAAGTTGTAATCTGAAGGCATTTAATGCCAAACTAGTTGTGCCATCTCAACAAGGCCAACAACAGGGGAACTGAATCATCCAGAGTTACCCTGAACTCAGGAGATTTTGGATTCTCAATCCTCCTTCTACAACAGTTGATGGGTCCAACTGTCAATGGTCAGAATTGTGAAAATTCTGCTTTATTTCACAAATTCTGCTTTATTTCACAACCTGGGAAGCTCTTAAAATAAAAGTGACTGTCACTGAGGTCACAGGGAAGTGCAGGAGCAGTGAAAATCCCATTATCCATGCTGGGCCAGCGGGAGGAACAGGATCTGCTGACATCCCCACCCCTGCAGGCGTGTGCCACGGTGCTAAAAACCTTCACTTTATCAGCACAGCACTCAGATATGGTCTAATCACCAGCTGCCATCAGCATTGTCCACTGCTGAGCAATTAGGATTATTCAGAGCTCCCTAATTGATGCCACAGCCACACACCTGCAGATCCCTCATGGGGTAGGGACTGGGGAAATCACCTTACAATGGAGAGAGACCTCTGGGAGAAAAAATGACACAAATCAGCATTACCAAGCAAGAAAGAGAGATGGGACTCTCCTCTACAAGTAACCTGAAGCCATATCAGTTTCTCCAGGGACAAAGAGCCTTTTTCCTCACCAAACCCCAGAGGTTTCAAGGCTCAGCTCGGAGCTGCTGGGTCCGGAATCAATCTGCCAATGGAAGGGAGCCCAAGGAGTTTTGGAGATGCCACCCAGCCCATCCACCTGGTCCAAGGCCACCTCAAACACCCTACCTAAGATATTTCTGTTGGTTGTTTGTCTAAATCTATATTAAAGTTAAATTTTGCCTTGAATCCCTTCCGGCATCATCTGGCTGAGGTTTATGGCAGTGCCAGGAAGAGACTGACAGCACCCCAAAAAACATCCAGCACTCAAATCCTCTGCAGAACCCCCCAAAGCAAAGCAAATCCATGGTTCCAGCTGCTTGCTGGGTCCTGCTCAGCCTCCTCCAGCAGCAGAACAAGGCGTGGATCTGAACCAGAGCCACTGCAAATCAGGCTCTGGGTGCACAGACACACAGCAGAGAGAGCCACAGGCAAATCTGAGCGCTGAGAGACCCACAGAGCCTTTGAAAAACACAATCTGAAGTTCTTTTTGTTATCACAGATTAGAGCATGTGGAAAAACAACTCTTCCCTGGTGCTGATGAGCAAAGAGCATCACGAGGCTGCTCCTCCTTCAGCCACTGGAGCCATGCAAAACACGGGGACGTTTTTCTTATCACACCCACCAAATTCACACACTGTACAGGCCCAAAGCAGAACATTTCATGTTTCCCAGAACAAAAACTGACACTCCACGCAGATACCCAGCTCCAATGGACTGGTTTTGTGGAGTAGAAACTCGATATCCAAGCGCTGAGAGAGCTGCCAAACACTACACAAATTATTTAAGCAGCTCTGAAGATAAGGTTATTGGAGTGTGGAGGAGAAGCCTAAGGAAAATCTACTCATGGCATTTATTTTGCTAATTTAATTATCGTAAAGATGCTGATGAGGCGAGAAGTTGTTTCATATAAAGCACCAGTTCATATATAAATTGTTTTATCCTTAAGTCTCCACATAAGACTGTCCTGTGTGCTGTGCTCCCCTTGCCAGAAACAGAGTGCTCAGATTCCCAGAGCCTAAAATCCACAGAACTGAATGAACAGAGAAATAGTTTATTGAGCTTTAAAGGCTTCCCTTCAAGTACTGTTTTAAAACAAAAGCTTTATTCCTTTAAGCCCTGTTAAGGCTCCACTGGGCGAGACTTTCAGACACAGACATCACACTGAGGAGCTCCATTTCCTCTCTGGCTTTTGGGAGCTTTTGAGGGGTACTTAGAGGGAGCTCTTGGACTCCTCCATCCCAAACTGAAGCTATGTAAACACATCAGCCTGACTTCAGAAAGATGACATTCAGAAGAGACCAAAGACCAGAAAAAACCAATCCTGTTCATTTCATTAAATCCCTGCTCTATGTTTGCACTAGCCAGAGAATATAGGATTGTCTTTGCAGAAAAGACAAGAAGAACATTTGTCTGATATTCAAATTTTAATGAATCCTTTCATTGCTCATGAAGTATTAAAATCCTTGCAGTGCCGTAACGCAATATGGATGTGCTTAATGAAGTTGCAAATGGAAACAGAAAAATGCTTTGCTATCCTGTGATGTCTGTGGGATTGCACATGCCTTACTCCTGGAAAACCAACACACGGGGATAAAGCTTCCTGCACATTTCCTGAGATTTTCTAATCAAGCCCACCTTCAAGTGCAAACATTCTTTATGTACTTTATCAATCACAAAACGCTGCTGACAGGACAGAGTTTGTCTGCAGCCTCTGTGTGAGGGATTTCCCAGTGCCCAGGTCAGTGCAAGAGCTGGAAATTCACTTTTTCCCTGCAGGTTGCTGAGTGAACTCTCAGTTCCTGCAGATATTTCAGAGCAAACAACTCAGAACTGATGTTGTGTCACTCATGTTATGAAAGCGTCAATGCCAAGTTCAGCAGCTCTGCCACAGACCCCAAATAATCCATCCCTGCAAGACCTGGGTCAGAATTGGGGTCTTCACATCCATGGGGGAAAATGAGGCAGCAAAAATCAGCCAGCAAAAATCAGGCAGCAACCAGCCCCATTGTGTGTCATCAAAATGCTGTGTGAGAACATCACATCCCAGCACCCAACTCCTCCCTCTCCACAGTGTCTGCTCTGTGGAGAGCACAAACTCCTGCCCTGGACCCCAGCTGATGGGGTCAGAGCCTTGCAGTGCAATAATCCCGTGTGCCCTCAGCATAATTCAACTCCCACAGCCACAAAACCAGAGAAAATCATCCAAAAATCGGGCTGGAAATTACGGCTGCACAGCTCCACACCTGCCTGCTCCCTTCCCTTGCTCACACCCTGCAGCCCAACAGGCTTTGCTTTGATGAACACGCTGGGACCAAGCTCCTCCCTCCCTGCCCCAGACAATTCACATTTTAAAAGCCACTAAATGAGGAATTGTGCCCAGGGGTGAGAGCAGAGCGAGCTGAGAGGAGCAGCAGGGAGCAGCAAGGCAGAACCACAGACGTCACAGGCGTTTGCTCTGACCTCTGACAAACCTGCTCCTGAAATTCCTTTCACTTAAAACCATTCCTTTGACTTAAAACCATCAGTCTTGTGCTGTAAGCTGAGCTCAGGCTCAGCTCATCACATCAGGGCCCTGAGATTCCAGTGTGGCCACACAGCAGCACTGATCCTGTGGGAGTCCAAAGTGACTCAATGTGTCCAAAAGCCTCCAAACTGCACTGAAAACTGACTAAAAAGACCTTGAAAGTTACACACTGTTTATCAGACCAGTATTGCTAAATATCTGCCACCCTTTTATGCCTATGAATGAGGCATAATTCCTGAGGGGGGTCACAATTCCTGACAGCTCACCCAGGGCATCAGCAACTGCAGAGTGGGGGCTGAGCTCTGCAAAAGCTGAAAGTGCCTGAGTTACAATTTCAATGGAGCAGCAGCCCTTGGCATCCTTGGAAAAGGGCACTTCTGGCCTCAAATACACCATTAAAATCACATTTCTCTTTCTGGAGTGCACCAAAAGCACGCACACCCTGAGTTCTTCAGGAACAAGCTGAAGAGAATTAATCCCAACTTTCTGCTGAGTGCTATTCTAGCTGGACTTTATTTCCATCCTTTAGGTGGGATTTCCTTCAAAGCATCATCTTCCTCAGAGCCTTCAGGCACCCCTCAAGGTGCCCAGGAGGCAGGGAAATAAACACCATCTCAAATGAAGGAATTCCTACTGAGGGTACAGAAGCTTCTCAGTACAGAGCATCCAATTGCAGCCATAAAACTTTCTGGACAAGAACAGGAGCCGAGTGTCCTGCCCTGTTTTGTCAGTTTAAACGCAGATTCACAAGGAATCCAGACTCTTCACACAAATCCATTAAAGCCCTCAGCCAGCACTGGAGCACTGCAGGAGCCAAAGTGAATTCTGTGTTTGTTTTCCATGTCACAAAGCAAAAGGAAAGCCAGGCCCACAACCTGCAGCGACGTCAGCCCGTGCCCCCTGGTATCCTCAGCCAAAAATCCGAGATAAAGACAAGGCAATGGCTGGGATCCACATCTCCCTGCACTCTTATGCAATGCCAGAAAAAAACTGGGCTCAAAGCAGGAATTGGAATAACTACAGGCTCATCCCAAGTAGGCAATTCCAGCCACAATTTCCCCTGACCCAACTTCCTTTCCTTTCCTTTCCTTTCCTTTCCTTTCCTTTCCTTTCCTTTCCTTTCCTTTCCTTTCCTTTCCTTTCCTTTCCTTTCCTTTCCTTTCCTTTCCTTCCCTTCCCTTCCCTTCCCTTCCCTTCCCTTCCCTTCCCTTCCCTTCCCTTCCCTTCCCTTCCCTTCCCTTCCCTTCCCTTCCCTTCCCTTCCCTTCCCTTCCCTTCCCTTCCCTTCCCTTCCCTTCCCTTCCCTTCCCTTCCCTCTCTTCTCTTCTCTTCTCTTCTCTTCTCTTCTCTTCTCTTCTCTTCTCTTCTCTTCTCTTCTCTTCTCTTCTCTTCTCTTCTCTTCTCTTCTCTTCTCTTCTCTTCTCTTCTCTTCTCCTTTTTCTTTTTCTTTTTCTTTTTCTTTTTCTTTTTCTCTTTTCTTTCCCACCTACCACCAGCCTTAATTAAGCAGCATAAACATCCCAGCAAGTTCATTCACATCCCTCAATGGGAATTTGCAGACAATTATAGGATATAATTGGGAAGCCTAATCATTGAACTTGTACCCAACTATTGTTAGAAGCTGAGAGGAGGGTGAGTGTTGCTTCCTCCAGGACACGGCTGGTTATTCCCCAGCTCTGTAATTAATCAAAAGGTCCTGAAATCCTCAACCTTTCAGTTAGAAATATCTTTGTGCTGGTCACACCTGGGGGGTTTTGACCTTTTTTTTTGTGTTTTGTTGGGATTTTTTTTTAAGCACAGCAATTATTTACAGAGGCAATCCCTGTCAAATCCAATTCCTGATAGGAAAAGATGTTTCAGAGAGCTTTGCCAAGTGACATATTTCAGTTGGTCTGCTCACACACTCTGAATGCACTTCTTTGTACAGACCCAACAGTTCACAATCCCCTCACAGCCTTGAACAACAAAGATTTCCAGTCCCTTCCCTGTGAAATCAGACACTGTTGTCCCATCACACAGATTACATTTATTCTGCTCATTTTGCCTAAATCCAGGAACGGACATCTGAATTACAATTTAGAATAGTTTACAATTAATGAAAAGATTTAAAATGCAGAATTTCATTGCCCTGCCTTCATGAAGGAGGTGTAAAGGGAAGAAAACACACAGAACACAGAAGCACCCTGAACACCAGCAGGATTTGCTCTGAATGAAACATCTCCTCCTCCTCCCTGAGCAAACACATCACACCAGGTGAACCATTTCCTGCTCTCCCATTCATGCACTACCAGCACATGTTAACTCTGTCACTCACTATTATTATTATTATTTTTATTGTATTTTATTTTTACATTCTCTGACTTTCCCCTTGCACCCAAGCCAGCAGCATTTTCCAAAATTTGTGTCTGTCAGGTCTCCTGCTTTTTATCTAACAAGGGGTAGTGCAGGTTCCATTGTTTAAGCAAAAAAAGGTAACTTAAAACTGTTGTTGAGGGGGGAAAAGTTCTTCCTAAAGCACTCCTGGAAGTGCCAAAGAGCCAATGCCAGGATCAGACAGAGATTTAAGAACACCTTGAGTATCCTCAGTGCTGAACCACTGCATGGAACTCCTCTCAGACTCCTCAAGGGCTCAGACACCAACCCAAAGAACAAGTGGTTTTGGGAAAGGCTAAGGTGAAAGAATTAAAATAGCAGCTATTTAAAATATGTTATATATATAATATATTTTTATATATATTTTATATATTATATATATATATTATATATATATATAATATGATATTTTATATCATTCTCCTTTTTAACTCCTCAAAAACCTTTGCCTTGACAGGATTTTTGTACAGGAATTCAGACCTCTCAGCTCTGGGGAGGAATCCTCTGTCTATTTACATTTCTAAAGATGACATGGGTCACACAGTTCCTTCTGAAGTGCTGGTTTGGAACTGGGGCAGGAGCAGGAAATCTTCACTTCCCACCCCAATTTTAATAAAGGTGCAGCAGCGAGGAACCTGATGAAACATCAGCTCAGCTGCACCTGTGGGGATTTCTCACCCTTTATATTAAAATCCTTTATATTAAAGGATTTTATTTTAAAATCCCACAGCCTTGCATCACCCAGCTCAGTGCAGAAAAGCTGCTCCAGTTTTCCCCCAGTTTTGTTTGCTGTTTCCAAAGCAGCACATCCTTAAACACTCATTTATAGGAGGGATTGTTTCCACCCCTTCTCCCCCAACTCTGGGCTGTATCACAACCCCCAAGCACCATAAATCTCTTAACTACTCTTAATAAGCTCGAGTGAATTAATTGAGGATGTCTCAGTGCTGGCAAAGCATCACCACTGCCCCAGCCGTGGGCCCTCAATAAAAGTGGAGCTTGGCAGGGTCAGCACAGACACCCCAGTGAGATTATCCGGTGTCAGTTCCCATCTGGCATTTGTCAGAGCAAGGGAAAAGAAAAAAAAAAAAAAAAAGGCAACCCTTATCAGATCTCCAAATAAAAGGAGCACTTCCACTTCGTGTAGTAGCAACTGGAAAAATTTCCTTTGTGTTTGAAGCTTTAAAAATATCTTTGCCCTTGAGGTTGGCTGAGTGTGCTCAGTGCTTCGAGACCCCTTTCCCATACAAAGGTAATAAAAACCAAGCTGGTGGTTACAGAAATTCCCAGCACATAAAAATTACAGGAAGCTGTTGCTAAGTAATATTTCTACCTAAGTAAACATCACAAAGCGTTTCCCACACACACCTCTGAACTTTGCTATTCAAACCTGCCTTGAAGAAGTTCAGAGTTGCAGAATTTCTGCTGGCACTGGTCTGGCTGAGAGTGCTCGGTGCTGGTTCACAGCAGCTGAAAGACATTTCAGGCTTTCAGTGTTTTCCTCAGGGCTTTGTTGTGCTGCTTGTGCTTGGGAACAAAGCAGCTCCTCCGTTCCTTACCTGTCCCTTATCTGTCCCACAATTCTCCCCAGATAAATCACAGGGAAATTAAAGAGAGATCCTGTTGTATTCCTTTGTCTCTAGACTTGTTTCCCAACATGATAGGAAAAAAAAAAAAATTCAAAAAATCGTAAAATATTCTGATTTGGAAGGGAAACACAAGGATCAAGTCCAGCTCCTGGCTCTGCACAGAACAACCCCAAAAATCACTCAAAACCAGGAAGAACATTCTTATTTGCACACAGAACCTTTCTTTAGCAGCTCTTTGCATGTCAATTATTCCACACTGTCATCTTTTCATCTGCTGCTTTACATCCTCTTCAATGGACACAAACTGTTTCATCTACTTTCCACAAAGTCAATATTTTGCCACAAATTCTAAACTGCACTAATGGAGAAACAACTTTTGTTTTTATCATAAAAAAATGAGATAGTAGATGGAAAATCTACTGATAGACCTGAAATGGCAGACACTGATAATAACTCAAATTTCCTGGTGGCAAGAAGCCCCAAGATGAAGCAGGTAACAGAGTCCTCCAAAGGTTTCATTCAGGATGAACAAGAGAATTTGAATTCTCTCTTACCTTTTAATGAATGAACCTATAGTTCACAGAATAATAAAATTAATCTCAGAATGGGTTGGAAAAGACCTGAAAGCCCATCAAGCCATGGCAGGGACATTTTCCAGCATCCCAGGCTGCTCCAGCCTGGCCTGGGCACTGCCAGGGATGCAGGGGCAGCCACAGCTGCTCTGGGCACCCTCTGAGTAGAGAATTTCTCCCTAACATCTGGCCTAAATATTTCCTGTTCTATTTTAAAAACCATTCCCCCTTTTCCTATCACTTCTTGGCCCCGTAAAAACTATTTCAGATATCCATCCTTACATCCCAGGAATGTGGCCCTTCTCTGTCTGATATTGCAGATCATTTTGTTGTAATTTTTATTTGGCCATTCCACTTTTCCTTCCTATTGCTTTCCTCCACTTCCACATGACCAATAAAAGGCAATAAAAGGCTGAACCAGCTTTTATAATTAGACTGTCAAAGCCATCAGCCTGCTCCAAGTTCTGTATGGACACAGCAGCCTGACT
Organism: Zonotrichia albicollis; assembly: GCF_047830755.1. NCBI lineage: Eukaryota > Metazoa > Chordata > Aves > Passeriformes > Passerellidae > Zonotrichia > Zonotrichia albicollis. Next base: position 3,679,127 of record NC_133847.1, read on the forward strand.
GCAGGGAGAATTGGCAGGAAATCCTATTTCAGAGGGAATTGTTCCTTCCACAAGAGGAGTGACAGACATATAGAAAAAAAAAAAAGACGTGGAAAAAATGCGAAATATGAAAATCATGTTTGGCAGATCCAGAGCGAGGTCTAGGACGTGGCATTTGCAGCATTTTTGTTGTCTGCATTCTTCAGCAAAGACGCTCTCTGCAGTGCAGGACCAAGAAGTACATTTTGATGGCAATAAAATGAATGTGTTTGTGAAAAAAAAACCTGTTAAAAATGTCAGGGAAGAGGGACAAAACCCCCAGAACAGGAACAGCACTTGGCTGCCATAAACAGCATCAGGCTAGACCCAAATTCCAAACAGACTACACATTTCCCTGCCTGCCTACCCAAAATATAACATGAGTTGGCCTTAACTGAACTGACTTGGTTTTCACACCAACATGAGTGATTTAGGAGGAGGAAAAAAAAAAAAAAGAAAACTCTGAAGAAGCACATCCTGAGGGATCTCAATCCATGGTGCATCCACCTACACATCCCCGCTCTCAGACACAGAATTCTCAATACTGCACTGCCTTTTCCAAGGGTGCAGCTGCCCACAAATGATTTCAGTTCCTCCCCAACCTTTGCTCCAATGTCTGTAAGATGATCCTTTACTTTGTTGTCCTGAACACTGTTATCACCAACTGAAAATAAAAAAAAAAAATAAAAATTCCAGGCTGGAATTGTAGCTACAGGGATGATTCAGAGGCTTGGATGTGTGCCTTGGAGATAATTCCATGCTAGAACTGAAAAGTTAGTTTTGGAGTCAACTGGGATATTTGCACTGATTAAATAAAGGAATAATTAAATAAAGGAGGGATAATGTGGAGCAAACCACAGAGAGCTGGCAGGGGAAGGGCAGGGAATGGTGTGGAGAGATGGGGGACACCAGGACCCCAATCCTGCCACAAATGTGCCACTTCCCACACACACACCAGACCCTTCAGAGAACCCCAGAGCCCTCAGGGCTGGAAAAGATCTTTGAGATCAAATGAGATCAAATCCAATCCTCAGCAGCAGCAGCAGCAGCACTGTGCTCACCCCTAACCCTGTCCCCAAGGGCCACATCCCAAATGCTCATCCCTAACCCTGTTCCCAAATGTTCATCCCTACTCCTGTCCCCAATCCCAAATTCTCATCCCTAACCCTGTCCCCAAGTGCCACATCCAAGTGTTCATCCCTTACCCTGTCCCCAAATGCTCACCCCTAACCCTGTCCCCAATCCCAAATTCTCATCCCTAACCCTGTCCCCAAATGTTCATCCCTAACCCTGTCCCCAATCCCAAATTCTCATCCCTAACCCCCATTCCCAAGTGCCACATCCAAGTGTTCACCCCTAACCCTGTCCCCAGTCCCAAATGCTCATCCCTAACCCTGTCCCCAATCCCAAATGTTCATCCCTACCCCTGTCCCCAAGTGCCACATCCCAAATGCTCATCCCTTACCCTGTCCCTAATCCCAAATGCTCACTCCTAACCCTGTCCCCAAATGTTCATCCCTACCCCTGTCCCCAGGTGCCACAACCAAATGCTTATCCCTACCCCTGTCCCCAATCCCAAATTCTCATCCCTAACCCCCATTCCCAAGTGTCACATCCAAGTGTTCATCCCTAACCCTGTCCCCAACCCCAAATGTTCATCCCTAACTCTGTCCCCCAAGTGCCACATCCCAAATGCTCATCCCTAATCCTGTCCCCAAATGCTCATCCCTAACCCTGTCCCCAAATGCTCATCCCTACCCTGTCCCCAAGTGTCACATCCCAAATTCTCATCCCTAACCCTGTCCCCAGGTGCCACACCCTCACTGCCTTTGAACACCTCCAGGGATGGAACTCCAACACCTCCAATGCTTCACAACCTTTCCCACGAAGAATTTTTCCCCAATTTCCCATTTAAACCTCACTTGGAGCAACCTGAGGTCATTTCCTCTCATCCTGTCCCTTACTCCTTGAAAAAGAGACCAATCCCCACCTGGCTGTCCCCTCCTGACAGGGAATTCATTTTCCAGCCTTCCCACAGGTGCTCTCCCAAATTTCTTGCCCATTTCCTAATATTTTCCAGCGAGACTCCAAGCTCAGCAAGCTGGAAAAGCCAGTCAGCTTGGGACTTGTCTCTGTCAATTGACACCCACTCTGTAAAATCAAAACAATCAATATTTACATATCCTTGAAGGGTTTTTCCCAGTCCCAGTGCAACAACTTCCCATCCAGAGATGCAAGAAAATTATTAAAAAAAAAAAAAACCAAAGCAGAACCAGGAGATTGTACACCAAGTTTCATTAAACAAACCAGGGGTACAAATAACCTGGGTTAAAAACTCCACACAAAACCAAAGTTCCCTCTGAAAATGATACCGAAATTGCTGCATTTCATTCTGGTTAGAAGATAAAGAGAAAAAATTAAAGAGAATACACTTAAATCCAGAGAGCCAGGAGACTTGAGTACAGCATTAGCTGCTGAAGATTCCTGGATTAACTGCAAAAACACAGAGGGAAAGATTTAATGATATTAATACCCTGGGTACTGTAGGAAATTTAGGACTTTTGAACAACTAATATGAACAAGTAGAAGGTGTTTATTGTTTCTATTACACTTTTATAGATTTTTTTAACCCACTAAATACACCTTTTGATGGGTGTTTTTGTTTTGTTCACTTGGTTTTGTTTGTATTTTTTGGAGTATATGATTGGTTACAATTTTTTTTTACAGAAAAAATTAAAGAGAATACACTTAAATCTAAAGAGCCAGGAGACTTGAGCACAGCATTAGCTGCTGAAGATCCCCAAATAAGCTGCAGAAACAAAGAGGGAAAGATTTCATTACATTAATACCCTGGGTACTGGGTATTGTAGGAAATTTAGGAATTTTAAACAATTAATATGGTCAAGTAGAAGCAGTTTACTGTTTATTGTTTCTATAATATTGTTATAGATTTTTTAAACTATTAAATACATATTTTTCAATTGGTGTTTTTCCTTTTTCACTTGGTTTTGTTTGTATTTTTTAAGTATATGATTGGTTATAGTTTAGGTGTTTTACAGTTTTCTGCTAACTAGTTTTTGTGGTCTTGGTATTCGGTTTCTCAGCCTCTTCTTTCTTAATTTAGCACAATTTATGTTCTAATAGTTTTGGGTTTTGTTTGCATTTTTTGGAGTATATGATTGGTTATAGTTTAGGTGTTTTACAGTTTTCTGCTAACTCGTTTTTGTGGTGTTGGTATTCAGTTTCTCAGCCTCTTCTTTCTTAATTTAGCACAATTTTTGTTCTAACAGCTTTGACCAATTCTTGAGGCTTTAACAACAAACTCAGGAGCAGCCTGGCTGGTGCATCCTCTGCACCCTTGCAAATACATTGCAACAACTGGGAGCTGCTGTGAGGCTCTTCAGGCTAAGGAAAGCCAAAATACAATTCACACAAGCTTTTAATAATCTTGACAAAACAATTACACATGCTAAGGATACATTAGGGCTGGCAGGAGAACAGAGAGGCAGCGATTGCAGGTTGGCTAAATAAATGTCACTTAATCTGCACCACTGGCGTGCGCTCAGAGTCCAAAGGCTACTCACAAACAGACAAAAAAAGGTTTAAAAACCCTCTCAGGCTGTCAAAACAGCAGCAGAAGCACAGGGCAGGTGTCACAAGGCACGGGATCACTCAGATCCCAGCCTGTGCAAAACAGCGGCCACCAAAAAAACTAAAGTCCAAATCGCGGCGTTCAAACAAAGATAAGCCTGGCTTGCTAAGTGCTTTGGGAAGTGCATTCCAGTCACTGCCCAAATATTCAGGAGCATGGTTTCCCTGCTGTTCCTTCTGCAAGGGACACACAGAACCAGAGCATCTGTATATACTGCTTTTTGAAACTATTTTCTGATTGAAATCTCAATTTCTGGGTCAGACTGCGCTGAGGCAGGTGCTGGACAGGTGCCCTCCAATAAACTCTTGCATCAGAGGCAAGTTCAGATTTCTGTCCCAATGGTAAAATGTTATCATTAAGATATTCCATTTCTCCAGGTTTCATGGAAACAGGTAGTTTTTAAAAGGAGAGAAAACCATCCATTCCAGTCTGCCCCAACACAGCCCCAGAAAATTCACAGGGATTTTGGGAATATTCAGGAGCATGGCTTCCCTACTGTTCCTTCAGATTTCTCCCCCAATGATGAAATATTATCATTAAGATATTCCATTTCTCCAGGTTTCATGGAAATAGGTAGTTTTTAAAGAAGAGAAAACCATCCATTCCACTCTGCTCCAAAACAGCTCCAGAAAATTCACAGGGATTTTGGGAATATTCAGGAGCGTGGCTTCCCTACTGTTCCTTCTGCAAGGGACACACAGAACCAGAGCATCTGTATATATTGCTTTTTGAAACCATTTTCTGATGAAAATCTCAATTTCTGGGTCAAACAGTCTGAGCTGAGGCAGGTACTGGACAGGTGCCCTCCAACAAACTCTTGCATCAGAGACTCAGGAGTTCACATTTCTGCCCCAATGGTAAAATATTATCATTAAAATATTACATTTCTCCAGGTTTTATGGAAATAGGTAGTTTTTAAAGGAGAGAAAACCATCCATTCCAAAACAGCCCCAGAAAATTCACAGGGATTTTGGGAATATTCAGGAGCATGGCTTCCCTACTGTTCCTTCAGATTTCTCCCCCAATGATAAAATATTATCATTAAAATATTACATTTCTCTAGGTTTCATGGAAATAGGCAGTTTTTTAAAGAAGAGAAAACCATCCATTCCGGTCTGTTCCAAAACAGCCCCAGAAAATTCACAGGGATTTTGGGGCATTATGTTCTAGGCAATAAAAAAGTGCCAATTAGACCTTTACCCTTATGAAACAGCAGCAAACACAGCACATGAAATGCATAAGAAACCAGGTTTCAGTGCTGATGTAACTGCATACCTGAAGGTTTATAAATAAAATGCCTTACAATCTTATTTTTCATTTTAAAATAAGGAACACACGTACACACTTGCATCTTCTTGCTCATACCCTGTTATTCTGGCCACAAAAAATAACCACTTGCTTTAAAAGGAAGCTGGACGATTTTGGGGTGAGGAGTAGCAGAGGGGAAACCACATTAATTGCATTAGTTTGTGCACACTGGGAGGAATTCCTCCTCAAATTTGGCACTTAGCACTCAGAGCTGCCCTTTAAAGCTTGGCAAGAATTTCTGTGCAGCCCACAAGTTTCCTAATTTCGTCTCAGGACACACTGGTTCGTTTGGATGCACGACCTCCAGAAAGGCAGACAACCCTAAATGTGTCACTCTCACCTCAATTCACTTTGCTCCCTGTCAAGGCAGATTGAACATAAATCAAAGCCAATATATAATTAAAGCTAAGCTTAAGGTCAGTTCCAAGTTTGGAAAAAAACAAATCTGTATGAAATTAAAAGCAGCTCCAATACATTTGGGGTGGCAACAGCAGTGAGCTTTTTGAACACAGCTTCTGCCCTGGGCTCAAAGCTCTGTTATTTCACCCTCTACCCCATCCAGGTCCTCTTTTCTCCTTTAGGTCTGACTCCAGCTTCTTCTCTGAGCAAATGTTGCTCACTCATCCCCACATCTTACACCTTTTTATGGCAGGAAGGTTTTGGTGAAGATGGAATTGCCCCTTTGCAGAATGGGGTTTATTTCAATGAGAATTTTCCCCACTGTTGTGCTTCCACCTGCTGCAGCCTCTCAGTCAGTCTGGACTTTCATTCCCTCCCCAAACCTCAATAAAGACACTCAGAGTACCAAGTGTTATCCAAAACACTCCCAGTCCATTAAAATGGTGAGTTCTGGGCAGCTCCTGACTCTGCAGGAGAACCAAACCCAGAATTCTGGATGCCTTATAAACACAGAGGGAAGAACTGCTCAAACCCATCCCAAAGGTTTTCTGTTCCTCTTTTAAGGTCAATTTTCAGCCCTGCTGAAAATTTAAGGTCAATTTTCAGCCCAATCTGTGCTTACAGGTCAGGAGGCACCTGTCAGGCCTCCAAGAACCCCAAAGTGGTTTGGGTTGGAAGAGACACCAAAGCCCATCCAGTGCCACCCTGCCATGGGGGGACACCTTCCATCATCCCTGCTGCTCCAAACCCTGTCCAACCCGGCCTTGGGCACTGCCAGGGATCCAGGGCCAGCCTGGATCAGGGCCTCACAGGTCCTGACAGGTCAAAATCTGACAGCAAAGCCCCACCTGAGACCCCTCAGCGTGCACTGACCTCTCTGGCAGCGATCGTGCGTCCAGCAGCGCTCGATGAAAATCCCGTTTATCACCGTGGGGGGACAGTTGCTCTTCCCTTTCACAGTGCCTGGGCACACATCTCCACACTCCTCTTTGTCATCCTTGTTGGCCACGATGTAATTGTCTTCTACAGAATCCAAAATCCTGGACCAGTCGATGGTGGACAGGTAGCAGAGCTCGTTGTTCTTCTCGATGCGCACGGCGCCCCGGGTGATGTTCATCAGGTTGTAGAGGCCAATTTCCTTCAGGTGAACCATCTCAAAGATCACCAGGGCGTAGTTGAAGAACAGGTGAGTCCCTCTGATCACAGTGAGGTTGGGGAAGAGGCCCTTCAGGCTCTCCAGGCCGTAGACACGGAACAGCAGCAGGTAATCTGTGATCATGGTCAGCTTGGGGAAGCTGAGCTCGCGGAAATCTTCGGGTTTGGTTTTGAACATCAGCAGGATCTGCAAGTGGCCCTCGATCACGGTGCAGTTCTCCAGCATGTTCAGCCTGGTCAGGTTGTTTCGGATGTCCATGCTCCTGCAAACTGGGAGGCAAAGGAGAATTCATTTATTAAATTGCTGGAGTTTTCCAAACTCTCGGTTCTGTCCGACCGCACCGAGCTCCGCTGGGGACTTGTGGCCCTCAAGCTTTAAGTGTTAAGAAATACACAGTGGGGAACATTCCCTGGTATAAAGTTACAAAACAAGAGGATTTCATCATTTTTTCTGCCATCTTGAGTGCCTGCCTGTTGCCTCTATCACGACTGCAGTGCTGGGACATCACAAAGGGAAGAGATGGCTGGGCTGTTTTCTCCACACCTACCTCACCTCAGATTGAGCAATTCATGCCAGGGGATTAGAGGGAGGCATTCAGAATGGTTGCAGGGAGGGGAAGATGGGAAAGAATAATGGCCAGAGATGGTAGAGCTTGGGAAGGGAGCAGAAAAACCTGGAAATGCACAGGAGCACAGCCCACGCTCCTGCCCAGACTCTGCTGACAGGAGTAATTTACTACATTAGTAATTTTTGCCCTGAGCATTCTTTTCAGATGAGGTGTTGGGGTTTTTTTTGGTGATTATTTTCTCAAGGGTGCAAATCTCCCTCTCTTGGCTACCTGGGCAGTTTATTTCATAGAAGCAGGAACCAAAGAACTGGCAAAGTGAACAAATGCACGGAGCATAAATTAGAAGGTAAACTCAATAATAGGAATCCAGGAACCAGCAAAAGGAAAAAGTTTGAATAGGGAAATATTTTTTCAACTCTAAGCACAGGTAAGAAATCAAGAAGGAAATTTGCAGCCCCACACCCCTACAGCACAACAAAACAAAACAAAAACCCTTTTGTGACAACCCCTTTGAAACCAACTTCATAGAAACATCAACCAGACCATAATGTTCAAATCCAGGTGGATTCTTGCTCAATTTTTCCTTTTTGAAGATGGCATCCACTCAAAGGATTTTCTCTTTTATCTGCAGCTGGTTCAGTGTCTTCCCTCCCCACTTAAGAACAGAAAACTCAGGCTCTTTCCCCTTTGTGTCACTGTATGTGAAGCTCACCATCTATAAAACCACATTACAGCTCGAAGGGATCCCCAGCCCTTCAAAACTGATGTGGACACAAACATTTCACAGCAAGGATTGTCTGACTCCTCCTGGTTTAACACAAGGGTTAAAACCAAATTCTATGCAAATATCTAATTAATTATTCAAAAATTTGCTCCACTGACTGCAAGAAAAAATAAAATTTGGCAATACTAATATGGGATTTGCAGCAACGCTATTGCCCAATGGGATTTTTTGGCACTATATCCAAGCCATTTCATAAATTGCTTTCTGGAAGAAAAAAGCCAATGCACACGGTGCCTCAAGGATTAAGGATGTACTTGGAAAAAGTGGGAAAAGGAACCTGATGACCAGCCAGCAACAAATCTCTGCCCCAAAATGTACTGCTGCACATCCCAACCTGGGATTAAAGACCTGGGAGAGCAACAGATTCAGCTCAAATGCTCTGGATATTTATTTGCAATAAATAACATTGGTATTTCCAAAGAGGCAAGTGCATGGCAGGTCAGGTCAGTGAAAGGAGAAGTAACAGAGGGACACGTAAGAAACTGAAAGACTGAATTCAACTGAAGTCCCCAGTGCAGCTAAAATTACCAGATAAATTCAAAATGCAACATCTTGGTTCTTTTTTTTTTAATAATTATTATTTTTGGGGTGCACAGCTGTGTTGGGGTGGCACCCACCACCACAGGAGAAATGCACTGCCTGCTGGAATGGACAGGGAAAGGAAAGGTCAAAAAATACAGAGCAGGAATTACTTGTGAGAGTCAGAGCTCGAGGCTGCGGCTGAAGGGATGCATGAATGCCCAGAGCACAATTGCCTGTGCCTTTCATCAATTTGGGCAGAATGAGGTGACTCCCAGGGGCTGGACACAAACCCTGCACCCTCAGCGGCACCCTGAGCAGGGCTGGGGGCATCTGCACTGAGGGATGGCCAGGAAAAGCCTGGCTTTTGAAACCAACTTCATAAAAACATCAACCACACCACAGAATTCGGTTTTAACCCCTGTGCTAAACCAGGAGGAGTCAGACAATCCTTGCTGTGAAATGTTTGCGTCCACGTCAGTTTTGCAGGGCTGGGTGATCCCTTGGAGCTGTGACGTGGTGGTTTTGTAGCTGGTGAGCTTCACATACAGTGACACAAAGAGGAAAGAGCCTGTGTTCAAAGAGGAAAGAGTCAATGTTCAAATCCAGGTGGATTCTCCCTGAATTTTTCCTTTTTGAAGACTGCATCCACCAAAGGATTCTCTCTTTTGTTTACAGCTGGTTCAGTGTCTTCCCTCCCCACTTAAGAACAAAAGGGCTGTGGCTGCTTTTTCAGGCTGTGGAAATTCTCCTTTTGTGCAGGAACAGAGTGAAGGAACTTGGTGTGGAGGAGCCACCCATGGTGGGCGCCCAGCACTGAGGAAATTCAGGGTCCTGCCTGGCAGAGGAACAGATCCACAGGCAGCAAGGATTCTGAGAGGATGATCTGAACCCCAGCATGGTTTGGGTTGGGAAGGACCTCAAATCCCACCCAGAGCCAGCCCTGCCATGGCAGGGACACCTCCCACTGTCCCAGGTGCTCCCAGCCCTGCCCAGCCTGGCCTTGGGCACTGCCAGGGAACAATTCCTGCCCAAGATCCCATCTAAATTTCATTTTTTTCAGTGGAGCCATTCCCTGTGTCCTGGCACTGCTGGTCACTGCAGCCCTGGAGTTCCCAGCTCTCATCCCTCTCCTCAAAAACTCCAAATTAAATCACTCTGCTCCTGGACCTTTCAAGCTTCTGGACATCACCACTGACAGGAGCCATGCTGCTCCTGCTCCAAACAGCCCAAAAGCTGCTCAAAGATCTTCCTCAAAGATCTTCCAATTTTCACAAAACTCAACCATCTGAGCACCCCCACAAAGTCCAAACCTCCCTCTCTCCCATCCTGACACAGATTCCTCACAGAAAAGGTGACCAAAGGCTAACAACTCCAAATATTCTGAAAAGATGTGTTAAGGAACAAAGGTTGGCTAAAGGTGAATCTAAAAAGAAATGAGTGAAGCTTTTGAAGAAATAAAAATACACATCTAGCAGAGCTGGAAGTACAACAGCCATGGTTCATCAGCTGCTTTTTCCCACATTTAGAGAAAAATCACACTTAATTATTTTTCAGGTTCTACTTCAATTTAGCTTTTAAGTGATAAATGGTATCTAAGCTCCTTCTTTTTAACACCTCAAAGATCAAAGAGAATAATGAGGAATTAAGGACATCTGAAACAAAATGGGCTTTTTACTTGGAGGTTTCTCCATCTTTTCATGCCTCTGAATTTTCAGCAGTTTCTATCTCCTGTTCATGCAGTAGCAGCTTAAGTCACCCCATAAATTTATTGTTACCAAGACAACAAGAAGCAGTTTTAAGCAAAGTAATAAGTGTTTTTCCACAGCTTCTCTTGATAGTATTTCTTCTGCAAGGACAGGGGAATTAATCAACCATTCAGTAGGAAGGCAAGGCAGGTTTGATCCCAGAAGAAGGAGAGCAAAGTTGAGCCATCAATTATAACACAGACAACCTGGTTTCAAAAAAACACATAAATCAGCTTTCAGGGAAATAAAAAAAAAATCACAAATTGATTCTCCAGTAGTAGGCCCAAAGCCGCTCCTGTGCAAAACCCCCACTAGACATAAATTCCTAAATTTCAGCAGAAACAGCAGCACAGCTCTGAGCTGCCAGAGGAAGCACAGCTCCATCCCTGCTACCAAAAAAAAAAAAAATTTACTAAATCATCCTACACATGTTCCACCAGCCCCCCCAGAAAACCAAGCTGAAGCCACGCTCTTCAAAAAACAAACAAACAAACAAATAAATCCCAAGATGCCAAAGCCTCTCGGACAAACTGGTTTGGTAACAACCTCCAAGTCCTGAATGAAGAAACCAGATCTGATGCCAGAGGTTAAGTTTTCAAGATAGAGTCTAAGCAGGGGAATAGCTGGAACTTAAACCTTGTTTATAGTAAATCATGTGGATGGCAAACCTTAATGATTCACTGCTTCAGAGCTCTGGCCTTTAACAATCAGGATCAGGGGAATCTGGCACAGAAGGATCACAAACCATTTGAGGTAACTATTGGTTTATTCTGATTTTCTTTTTTGTAGTCTGCTGCCTACTGAATAAACAAACTATTGCCAAAAAAAAAATTTACACTTGCTTGGGTCAAAAGCATTGCAATTCTACATAAAGCTGATTTTTAGAAGTGGCTTTGGGGAACTGGGAGAAGGACTTTTTTGGGATTTTGGGTGGTTTTTGGGATTTCTTGTACTTTTTTGGGTGTTTGGGATTAACTGCTGAGACAGGAAAACATCCTGGTACCAGGTTAGAGGGAAGGACTGTGTGACAGCTCCTAGCCTGCAGCAATTGTTTAATACACATAAAAACCGTTGTGAAATATGGATTTTTTTTTTAAGCTTCAGTTCTGCACCTCAGATACCTGGAGCTGAACAAACTGGATATGGACTCCAAAATGAGCCCCTGTAAACCTCAGGGAATATCTCAGGTGCCTGACACACTGCTTGCCTCAAAACCAAATTAAATCACTCTGCTCCTGGACCTTTCAAGATTCTGGACATCACCACTGACATGAGCCATGCTGCTCCTGCTCCAAACAGACCAAAAGCTGCTCAAAGATCTTCCAATCTCCACAAAACTCAACCACCTCAGCATCTCCAAACAGCCCAAAAGCTGCTCCAAGATCTTCAAATCTCCACAAAACTCAACCACCTCAGCATCCCCACAGGGTCCAAACCTCCCTCTCTCCCATCCTGACACGGATTCCTCACAGAAAAGGTGACCAAAGGCTAACAACCCCAAATATTCTGAAAAGATGTGTTAAGGAACAAAGGTTGGCTAAAGGTGAATCTAAAAAGAAATGAGTGAAGCTTCTCACCGCCCAAACCAAGGGTAAACCCCTCAAAGTTTGCCCTTTATAGCCTGGTTTGGGCTGTGTTTGTGCTCCCCTCATTTGGTTCAGAACCCAAACTGCAAACAGGACTCGTCCTGCCCCATTTCCACGCAGAGATAACCAGGACAGCACCCTTGGGGTAACCCGGGGTCTGTGCTGGGGCTGACGCTCCTGAGGATCCTCCCTGCTCCAAAGGCAGCAGGAACAGGCTCTACACCTTGCCCATATCAGCACCACTGATATTCCACAAGGCACTCACCCCAAAAATGACCTCCAGAAAGCTCTGGGGTTTTATTTACACTGTTCAGAGACGGCCACTGTGCTGCCTGTCCCCAAAAAAGGGACAGGACACGCTGGGTTTGGTACAGCCCTGCCCTTCTGCACTCACTTTTCTTACTTTATTCTCCTACTTTTCTCTCCTGTATTTCTACTTTTATTTTCATAAAAAAATTCATTCTACATTGAGTCTCTAACACAGGCTTGAGGTGGGACAAGGGAACAGTTTCTTAATGAGTTTACGAGCACAAAAAATATCTGTATCAGCCAGATATGATACTAACTAAGAAGTAACCTATCTTAGAAGTGTGCTACTACAGCAATTCACAGGGAAATTTGTCCCACAGGATGATTTAGGCAGAGATCTCTCAACTGCATTCCCACCTCAGATCAGCAGCAGGTACTGGAGCACATGGGCAGCTCCCAAATTTAGGGGAAGAGTTCAGGAGGGGAGGAAGAGCATTCCAAACATCCACGATTGCATTGATCAGTTTTCTATTAACCAGAAAAGGAGCCCAAAGGAAGCTGCTCCATTAGCAGATGCCTAAAACTAGGTGAGGTAAATCCCACCCCAAATACCAGAGCTAATGAACTGACAGGCATGAGTCATGTGCGAGATTTATTTCAAGAAGTTGCATTATGTTTACACAGTCATTAAAAAAAAAATACACAAAACTCTCTTTCTTCCCAAAACGAGATATATGGATCTTCATTTTATGCACAAGTCAGGCTTTCTTTCCTTAACCCTTTCTCCCTCTCCTGTCAGTAATTCCTGAACTCAACAACTACCCTTAACCACATGTAGGAGAGGAAGAGTGGTTAGTGTGAATATTGTGTTTTCACTTGAAGTATTCCTAAAATATTTAGGAAAAGGGGATGGATTGAGGAGGAGAAACTCATAATCTGGCTGTCACTGTGAACTTTACCATCCACCCCATTTTTCTGCTCAACCACCTCCATCCACCTGCTGCTTGCCCCCAGCTCTGCCTCAAGGCACCAGAGGGGAGAGGAATTCACAGGGCACAAGGAAAAATCATGGATGGGGGGAGTTTTGTCCCTGGAGAGGCTTTCAGTGGGAACGCAGGGCACCGATCTCCAAGAAAGCTGCCTCCATCAGCCCCGTTGCTCAGGGAACAACTTGTTTGCTCATGCAGCTCTCGTACGCGCATTTCCCCCCCTGGTTTTTTGTTTCTGTTCTCCGTCCCCACCGTGCTGCTCCCAGACCTCACCATTCCCAGAAAACTGAGCCAGAAAATGGAATCAAACAGCACAAAACCTTTCAAATCAGCTTCAATCATCAGAACCCTGTCTGTAGAGTACTTCATCAAGTATTTGCATGGTAAAAATGACACGGAAATGTTCCAGCCCACGCTTTGCTTTGCTGTCTTGTGCCCCTACTCCTCCATCCATGAACTCAAGAGTACATTTTCCTACCACGCTGTAACACAGCAAAGATCAGGGAGTTTAGAACACAAACACGCTTGAACCCCAAAAAGCAAATATGATTTAAATAAATAACCAAATCACAGGCTGTGCTGTGGCAGTAATAATAATAGTGTTTTCAAATTAGGAACTGCTGGACTCCAGTTGATTTGCACACGTATTTATTTATTATTAGTGCTATATGTCAACTGCCTTTTCCATCTCTGCTGGAGGAGGGCAGGTTTGCCCACAGCAGCTGGGGCTGACCCTCCCAAGGTAACACAGTGTCACCGGCCTCTTGTGAGGTTTCAAACGTGTCAGGGAAGAAACTGGGTTATTTTTGAAATATATGACTTGTCCTATTGCTGGGAGAAGAGGCTGTCTTACAGGAACATGCTGCTTTATTCCCTGGATCCTATACATATCCCAATAATGTCCATCACTGGGTTGTCTCTACTTGAACTGATTCTCTTGCTCTTGCCTTTTCCGATGGGAAAGCCAACAGGTAGATTTTCTATGGGAGACATGACCCACAGATCCAGTTAGCTGTCTTTAAATAAATATTTTCCTTTTGTCAAAAAAATTGTAAGAATCACCTAAATTAAAGAACCTCTCATTAAAAGGATTTCCTGAGCAAGTTTATTTAACGTAGCCCATCAAAACAGCTCGTAAGGCTTAACCTCGAGCCAGCCGTGGGTTTAACAAGCTTGTGACCTCCAACACAACATCTTTATTCCCCTGTCTTGTATTTTACAAGCCCCTGTGTACACACAGAGCCTCCCCCCGGAGCTCTCCCATCTTAATACCTGTGGATTTGGCACACTACCTAAAAGTGGTTAAAGACAAAACCTCCGCGTCTGGCCACACTAAACCCTCCTGAAACCGGAGCCGGTTCTGAGGCAGCCGAGGAGCGGCGGGGGCACAGGGCTGGGGAGGGCACCGGGGAAGGGATCAGGGAAGGGACCCGAGAAGGGACCGGGGAGGGAGAGGGGAAGGGACACGGGAAAGAACCGGGGAAGGGACCGGGGAGTGGATCGAGGGAGGGGACCCAGGGAAGGGGTCCGAGAGGGGTCCGAGAAAGGGACCGGGGAGGGAACCGAGGAACAGACCCTGTCAGGGCCCGGGGAGGGGACTGGGCAGGGGACCTGGGGAGGAATCGGGGAAATCGGGGAAGGGACGGGGCAAGTGCCCACGGAAGGAGCCGGGGAGCGGCACCGAGAGGGGCCCGTGCCCTTCCCCGCGCCTGCCCCGGGCGCGGCCCGCGCTGACCCCGGCCCAGCGCCCGCCTGCGCGGGGCCCCGCGGGCCGGGACGCGCCGGGGCAGCCGCTGCCCTCCCTCCCCGCGGCCGTGCCCGCTCCAATCTCGGCCGCCGCCGGGCCCTCCCCGGGCCGGGGGTGAAGGTGACCCGGGAGCGCTCCGGGCCGCGGCCGCGCTGCCCGCGGGCCCCGCGCAGGTACAAAGGGCACGGCGGGGCCGGGCCCTCCCCGCCGCCGCCGCCGCCGCCGCCCCCCAACCCTCCCGGCCGGGCCCCGACTCACTCTCGCCGCGGCCGCGGCCGCACCAGGCTCCCAGCACCACGGCCACGGCCAGCGCCGCCGCCGCCGCCGCCGCTCTCGGTCCCATCCCGCGCCGCTGCCGCGGCCGCCGCCGCCCGGCGCGAATCAGAGCCCGCGGGGCGGGCGCGGGGGCCGGGCCCGGCCGAGCATCGCCGGTGGAGCCCCCGCGGAGCCCCTTTATAGCGCCGGGCCCCTCCCTGCCCGCGGTGTCGGCCCCGGCCCGGCGGCCCCTTCCAGCGCAGGCCGGGCTGGCGGCGGCGCCCCGGCCAGTAAACAAGGGGCTGCCCCCGTCAGCTGCGAGCCGAGCGGGGCGGCCGCAAGAGGCGGCGCGGAGCGCGGGCACGGGACGGGACGGGCCGGGGGAGGAGCAGCGGCGGCAGCGGCTTCTAGCCACCCTTCATCAGCCACCCATCAGCCATCCGTCCGTCCAACCAGCCATCTGTCCGTCCGTCCTGCTGTCCGCCCACCCGTGCAGGCCGGCTGTGAGCCCTGCTGGCGCTGCCCGAGCAGCCGCTGTGGCCTCGGTAGCGCTGAATGAGTGAAACGCAGGAGCTGAGGAGCCTCAGCTCGCTGTGGGTTCAAATGGAAGGAGAGTAGGGTTAGGTTTGAGATTAGGGAAAAGATTTGTACTGGCAGGGTGGGCAGGCCCTGGCACAGGGTGCCCAGAGCAGCTGGGGCTGCCCCTGGATACCTGGCAGTGCCCAAGGCCAGGCTGGACAGGGCTGGGATCACTCTGGGACAGTGGGAGGTGTCCCTGTCATGGCAGGGATAGAACAAGATGGTCCCCAAGGTCCCTTCCAACCCAAACCATTCCGGGATTCTGTCCCCAATGCTGACAGCCCAGGCTGCTGCCCTGGCTGTGCCCATGTCCCTTCTCCTCCTCTTGGAAAGGATGAATTGCCACAGAGCTGGACAGAGCTTCGGATAAGGACACTGTCTACCACTGCCACTGCTTTTAGTATCACAGAACCCAAAAAGCCATTGTAGATTTCTGGTTTTCTGGTTCTTTTTCCAGTGGGATTCACCATTTGGTGCCTTTTTTAATCATCTCTGCGCTGCACTCGCACTAAGCCATGACAGTACGTTTCCTGGCAACTTCCAGTAATTTTATCTGGCTCTTGCTTTCAGCCATTTCTGCGAGACAAATGAGTTTTAAACTGCTGGAAAAAAAGCCTTTTTTAATTCAAAAATGTTTGGCAAATAGACATTTTTTAACATTTTTATCCCACCATCTTTGGCTTACAACAGATCTCTCACTTCTGCCTGACATGAAGAGCCCCTGGGCAGGCCAGTGGTGACCAGCAGGTCACTGTGCCTCAGTCCCTTTGTCTGGACACTGAATTGCACCTTGAGTTTACCCTATTTAAGATACTTTGCATTGCTTTTCCAGGTAAAGAATCCCTGCAGTTGTGCCAGGGACACGACAGAGTGTGGATGAGGGGAGGGCTGGTCAGTGGAACCGTGGCTGTGCTGCTGTGATTCAGCCCCTGACGTTGTTTGAGGTTTCCCTGTTGGACAGGGTAAGGCTGGCAGCCTGATTCGAGCAGAGGAAGCAGGATGAGCTGGGATGGTACCTGTGCAGCAATAACTACATCTTGGCATTTGCAGACTATTTAAATGCTGAGATGAAAGGCTCTGCTTAAGTGGGGATGCTTTCTCTGTCATCAGCACAGCAGATGTGTGTCTGCACAGCACAGGAGCTGTTGATTCAGCCCATTGACGTATCAGAGCCACAGTCATGGGACAGCATTTCCCCCATTTCTGTCCTTTTTTCCCAAATCCATGCTGCTGCCTCCAGCTGGCAAGTGCAGAGAGACTTGGAACCCCACTCATTGACTGCTTCAGGAAGTAAGGGCAGTTAAGGAATGGAAATAAACAACAAAAGTATGCATTCTCTGTTTGCAAATTAACCTGCTTTATGAGTGTAGACTTTGCATAAAACAGACAGAGCCAAACATCACCTGGACAGCTCGGGCTGTGTGGAATTTTTACTGGGACTGTAACAGCAACCTGCTCTTGCTTACTCACTTCTGTTCTCATTGCCTTTCATGTAATAATGATATCAGCTTACGCATTGGCACATGAGGATTAAAGGCTACAGATTTATTATCTTTCCTTAAAATACTATTTTTAGTTTCTAATTACTGATTAAGAACATCAGGGTGCAACCTTTCCAGCATCTTTCCCATACATTCACTGCTACATATTCATCATGCTACAGTGCACTTGGTTTGCAATCAGATAAACCAACAGGAGCAATGTGGGCGCTTAGAAACTAAGCCAACACCTGCTTACTCTTTTTTTTTTTTTTCTAATAGCTGCAATGCAGGCTCTTCTTTTATTCCTGATTCAAGAAGCTACTAAAATCACCAGTTTGGTATATTAAATATTGGCAACAGTCACATTTCTTCCTCTTCACTACAGATGTTTTATGGTTTGGTTAAAATAACTTGGAAATAAGCAGGGATAAGTGCTATGAACTGTGACAATCACAGACATGGGGGTTCAGATCTGAATCCTCCTGAGAAAATAAGTACAGAGAGACTTGCCATAGAGTTATCCATCTGTTTGACCATACAAAGACTTATTTGTTTTGGTTTGATCCATTCCTTACTTAAATCATGGAATGGTTTGGGTTGGAAGGGACCTTGGGGACCATCTCGTTCTACCCCTGCCATGGCAGGGACACCTCCCACTGTCCCAGGCTGCTCCCAGCCCTGCCCAGCCTGGCCTTGGGCACTGCCAGGGATCCAGGGGCAGCCCCAGCTGCTCTGGGAAATCCATTCCAGGGATGGATTCCACAATTCCTGATTCCCAATCTCCCACCCAGCCCTGCCCTGTGGCACTGGGAGCCATTCCCTGGGTCCTGTCCCTGCAGGCCTTGTCCAAAGTCTGCTGCTCTGTCCTACAGATGCCTCCACATCAAACCATCCTAAGAGTACCAAGTTCCCACCAGATCCTCCTGCAGATCAGTGCTGCTCAGCACTGGCAGCCCATCCCTGGAGCAGGAGCCACATTTGCACAAACAGGTGGGGACAATGACTTTGTGAAGCAGCTTCAGTGTTGACATCCCTGTACTGTCACAAGTGTCTGTGGAGAGAAAATCCAGCTCAGCTCCCAACCACCAACACGTGGAGCTGCTGAGAGCTTCACACCTTGAGAAGCAACACATCTTTTTTTCTATATACTAGAACACATGGGTTAGTTTTAGCCATACAAATTAAAGTTCCTCAGCAATTAACCAGCTTTAGAATAGTCAAGGAACAGAAACTTTGTGCCCAAAAGGAGCTTTGGAGCAGCTGACTCACCAAGAAGGTTCATTGGTACCAATTCATGGAGCTGCTGAAAGCTTCACACCTTGAGAACCAACACCTCTTTTTTTCTATATACTGGAACACATGGGTGGGTTTCAGGCTGTGTGTCTTAAACCATACAAATTAAAGTTCCTCATTAATTAACCAGCTTTGGAATAGTCAAGGAATCCAAACTTTGTGCCCAAAAGGAGCTTTGGAGCAGCTGACTCACCAAGAAGGTTCATTGGTACCAATTCTGGTTTAAGAACTAAACTGCTTAAAACCAGTTCAGGAGCCAAAGCCACACAGCAGCCTGGGGCTGAGCTGAGGGCACAATTCCCCCTTTCTGCTCCACCAGTTCACTGTGGCCTTCTCTTAACAACAAGTTGCAACTGCCTGGGTGAAGAGTTACCCCATGGCTGGGGTTGCTCTGTATTTATTGATTTGCCAGGCCCTTTTCCTGCTCACACATTTCTCACCAGGCAATTTGCACGTTTTGCAGCCTCCTGCCCTTTGAAGATGCAGCAGAAGCCAACAACAGCCAAGTCTCTGCATCACTGGCAGGATGTTGCTGTGAAGGTTTACAGGATTGACTTCTCAGTGACTAAGCCCAACACTGAGAGCACAGGAGAGCTGACCTTGGAAAATTATCTCATCCTGTTTAGAGTCACACAAAACCCTCGGCCAAAGCTTTTAATATAAAATATTTCACGTCATGGATTGACAGAGTTCCTTTCTTACCCTTCCTTCCGTCCACACCAAATCCGATAAGTGACTTCTGTCAGGGAGAAGGCTCAGAGGATGGAGATCCG
Organism: Zonotrichia albicollis; assembly: GCF_047830755.1. Taxonomy (NCBI): domain Eukaryota; kingdom Metazoa; phylum Chordata; class Aves; order Passeriformes; family Passerellidae; genus Zonotrichia; species Zonotrichia albicollis. The sequence continues at coordinate 3,698,231 of NC_133847.1, forward strand.
GTCACTTTATGTGCTGAGGACAGAATTCTCAGCTTTTTACTGTTGGAACAGGAAACACTGTCAGATCCTTCTGGAGAATTCTATTGTTACATGAGCAAATACAAATTTTGGCCAGGGTGAAAATGGCAGAGGGCATCTCTCTGCTACATGCAGGTCAAAGACCCTGGAGATGAAGGATGTAAATTCCAGCTCTTCATGGCCAACTGCAGCACTGCCTCATTTTAGCTTTTTTTTTTTGTCCAGTTTCTGCTTTTGTGAGTTTGATTTTTGGGTGTGATGCAATATTCAACTTAGTTTTAATTCCTTGTAAGAATATTTTCGTTCTAATTCAGCATCAAAGTTTTCAGCTTGAACAAACCAAAGTACCGTCAGCGTTCCCAACCTGGGTCTGGCGAGCAGGGCCCAGATGTGAGACAGCCAGACAGATGTGACCACCATCCTTCCCTACAGCCTCACTGCTCACCTCAGGCAGCCCCAGGTGTGTTTGGCACAACCTCCTGCCAGGCTCCCTGCTCTCCATCAGCCACCCTGTGCCGGGCAGTGACCACAGCACGGCCACAGGCACCCCAGCCCCTCCTTCCTCGGTTATTCCTTGACACTAATGCCTGTTTTTTGTTGATCCAGAGTCTAATTTGGAGGGAGCACCAGGGTTCCCAAGCCCTGCTGTGTGCTCTGCTCTGCTCAGGGTTTGTGTTTTGGACGAGTCAGAACTCCCAGTTCCCGTTTGATAACCGGTTTGTTCTGTCGCTGGGAGACACGCCCTCCCTCTGTAAATGTTACAAATCAGGCGTATCTGATCCATTATTCACTAACTGCTGCTGCTTCCCAGTTCCAGCTCCTATTAGAGGGAGAGCTGATGCCAGAAATGTCACGGTGGCATCATGTGACAGGTGGTATTGATTTAGTGCCGTTGGGTTTAATGTCACTCCCGTTCAGTGGGACACAAGTGCTCCCAGATTCCCAGCAGTGGGGCAGGTCAGGACAGGAGCTCCCAGCCAGCCCCATGCCAGGCCCTGGCACTCGGGAATTACATTGGGAATTCTGCTGCAGACTGTGACATTTCAGTATCTGCTCCGAGCTGCTCTGGCACTGCCATTACAGTTTTTGTGATTGGATTCGCAGAATGGTTTGGGTTGGAAGGATCTTTAAGCCCATTCCATCCCACCCCTGCCATGGGCAGGGACACCTTCCACTATCCCAGGCTGCTCCCAGCCCCGTCCAGCCTGGCCTGGAACACCTCCAGCAATGGGGCAGCCACAGCTCCCTGTGCCAGGGCCTCCCCACCCTCACAGGGAAGAATTCCTTTGTAAAATAAACTAAATCGTAACTAGAAATCACAAGACTCAATTCTGAGCTTTCATGGCAGGTTTACAGCAGACAATGAGGTGACACTGGGTGTCACACAGGGAACTGCTGGGAGCAGAACCTGCTCTGCCCACTCCCTCCTTTTCACTCTCCATGGGATATTCCCTTTTGGCAGGACAGCTGCTCACAGCCCCTCAGGCTGCAAAGAAAACCCAAGGGAGCACGTGCCCAAAACCTGGCACTGCCCAGCCACAGGAGCCATGGCATTCTGCTCTGCCATTCCTGCACCAGCAGCCTGTGAAGGATCCTTCCAGCCCATCCCATCTGTGCTGAGGACGCTGCTGAACACTGAGCACTGTGACACAGCCTCTGCCACCAAGGGTGTTTGCCAGAAAAGCTCAGACTGACCCAGAGTCACTGCTGCAGACTCTGAACCTCTGCATCCACTGGCCTGACGTGACCCGAGCCTCCAAAAGGGTTTTGGTTTAATTTTCCTTGCTCTCTCAAAGCAGGTAGTCTGCCAAGAAACCAAGCAAGGCCCAACCCTGTGCCTGATAAACATCTGCCCATCTGGATTTCCCAAGCTTTTGGGAAAGTTAAGCAACTCTCACAGAAGGCCATTTCTATACATATTCTAGATGTATTATTCTGCACAGAGCCCTGTGCCACGAAATGGAGCTGAGGGCTGGAGCAGCAGAGCATCCACCACCCCCCACAGGTCAGTCAAAAATAAAAACTGTCATTCATCTGGGAAATGTCACAAAGCCCTGAGTCATTGTTTATTCTAAATAGCACCGGCTCCCATCTTCAAAGTGGTGTTGAATGACTGCAATTGCTAAATGAACTCGAGAAAAGCAAAGACAACAACCCAGCCTTTGTGTGCAGGCCAGGGGATCCGTTGGGCTGGGAGGAGAAGGGAACATTTTTCCACCTGGGAGAGAAGCCCCAGGAAGCAGAGGCTCAGTGCTCAACGGCTGCTGGAGATAACAAAAAGTGTTCCAGGGTTCACTCCTGGTGCTCATTCAACACAACAAACACCCATGAAATGTCAATGGGCAAAGTTAAGTGGTTTCTGAACTCACTCCATGCAGGCTTCTTTGTAAATCAGTATCTGTGACTTGGAGTAGAGGATGTTTTCTTGGAGACAAGCTATCACTAGCAGCTCCCTTTCATGTCTTTCCAATCAAAAATTTCCTAATTTATAAGTGCCAAAAAGTTACAGGCAATCCATTTTGCTGATAGCAAAAGTCAGCTTTAAACTTGTCTGCAGTGATGCACCAAATCTTTTGTAAACTAGAAAAAAATAATTTATTTCAAGTAACAAAGAGGACAGTGTTATGGACAATGAAGCATTAATGTTGCATCCCAAAATCTTACACACAAAAACCATTCCAGCATCACACTCAGTCTCTAAGAGAAGAGCTTGGCACTGAAATGCCTGCAGGGAAAGTAGTGAACAATCAGAATTGAAAAAATAATTTGGTGACACAGCACTGACTAATGAAGCACAGTGAAATGTCAACCATTACATACAGATGAAGGAAAACAACTGGGCAAAGTAGAAATGTCCATAAATTGACTGCTACAACTATAAATTTCTCTAAATTCAAGGTAAGTAGAACAGGAGTACATTGCAGATATCTGAGTACCTGGAATTAAAAACTATACTTCATAATATAATTATTCATTTGATAATCCATGAGTGAGTGGCATACTACATTGTGCTGTCACACAAACCCTGCTTTACTACAGTCTCCAAGGTTTTCTAGCAGCACCAGTGTTTGAAAAATATGAGTTTCTTTTTTCTCTGTTTTATTTTAGTGAACTCTTAAGACAACCGGGATAATTTGCTGAAAAAGAAAAGCTGAATTTTTTAAATTATTATTTCCATCTTGAAGACACCACCTTCCTTTGCCCTCATCCTGCAGCACAAGCATGTTTGCACAGGTGAGGTCTGTGCCACCTGCAGCACTGTGTGTACACGTGGAAGGTGGCAGGGTCACGGCGTTTCCTTCATGGAACAGCACCAACACCACAATGAGAAGTGAGAACATTTGCACACACAAAAGGGAGGCAAACACTGCACAGAGAGCAGCTCCAGTCCTGTAGTAATCTCAACTGGAGATGATGGTGAAGTCCCAAGTCCCAAATACCCATCTGGGCAAACTGTGAGCCTGAGAAGAGTTTTACCTGTTGGTACTCTGAATCTGAGCCAAGCAAGCACCTGAACAGCAGAATTCTCTTTCTACACTGCAGCTGTGTATGTACAGAACTGAAATTAAATATCCTGTTGGCAGCAAGCTCCTAGGTCAGTACAGAAAAGCTGTGAACACAGGAAAGAATGTAAGACTTCAACTGTTATTTAACTTTGTATTGACTAAATGCCTTTTAGGAGCCATAACATTTGTCACAAACACATTAAAAATGTATTTATCCACTAAAGAACTTGTTAGCAGCTCAGTGTAAATTCTCATCCTTACCTCCCAGGTTGACTGTTGTTGCAAGAGGCAACAAGAGTCACCAAGTAAACAAGAATGGAAGTGTGGAAAGCCTTCCTCAGGAAAGCCTTCCTCCACTGGGAGATGCAACGTAGGCCTTGCACAGCCTCTAAGACTGTGACAGTTCTCACACCAGCTGAGCTTTCCCACTGCACTACAGCCGGCTTTAAGTAAAATAAAATTTTCATTTCAGTTTGGGGAAAATCCTGATGAAGAGAATCATGCTGATGAATATAAAACAAACTACAATCAGCATTATCCACAGCAGCCAGTTGACAGATTTCTTGGCGTGCTGTTCCAGGCGGTCGGATTCATCCTTGAGCTTCTCGAAGTTCTGGTCTGCCATCCTGAGGGAGTGTGACAGTGTCTGTGGAGCAAAGAGAGCAAACAGGGTCAGCCTCACTGCTGCCAGCTCTGGCAGCTTCCCCCAACAGAGAAAAGGTTCAGCTGCAGATCCACTCTGATCCCACCAGGAATCAAGCTGCAGGATTTCACACATCAGCACTTGAACCTTGTGGGTTGCAAAACTTGAGGGGCCACAGCTCAACGTGCACTACCTGGTTGTCCTGTTTGATCACGTTCTGGGCAGCCAGGGTGTTGTTTTTGAGGCTGCGAGCCAAGCTGAGCATTTCCTCAGCCAGCTTCTCCTGCATGTCCTGGTGATGCTGCAGCACAGCATCCAGCTCCACTGCCGACTGCTTCTCGTCTGATGGGAGGCCTCTGCAAGAGCACCAGGGAAAAAAAGGGATTTACATTTCCTTGTGCGTTGATCTCACAGGTTTTCCTCAGGTTTTACATCTCTACAAGACAACAAAGCCCATTGAGTCAACTGAAGCCATTATTGTATTTTGGTCTCTATAAGCAGACACTTTACCCAATTTAAAGCAAATCAGGGTTTTAAAGGTCATTGGGAAAACAGTTCCCAAAACCCTGAGCACTGGAATGAGAAATTCTGACTTACTTTCGCCTCCTTATGTTCAACTCCTCAGAATCTGGAAAAAAAAAAGTGCTTAGCATGTTATAAATTCTCATGCAATCACAGGCTGAAAAAACAAGTTTCCTCTAAGGGATTTTTGGATATCCAAATCCTACTTAGCCTCTACCCCAAGGAATATGGGTGGCAAATGCCTACCTGCTTTCTGCAGGGAAAAGAGGACACAGAACATCAAAAGAGGGGAAAAACCCCAGCTGAATCACATCCCTGAGGGCAGGGTTTCAGCCCGTGTGTCTCGGTGTTCTTTCAGGACACGTTAGATTGGCCCAGCTCCAGCCGCTCTAACAGTAGCCATGGAAACCTCAAATTAATTCCTCCCAGTTCCCTACGTGAATAACATGGCTGTGTATTCCAGAGGAACTGAACAACACCTACTCAAAGCACCCAGGATCACATGGTTTGCTCAGAGCAGAAGGGAACAGGCACAAAATAAATTGCCCCTGCTAATTCTGTAATTAGAATGTCTGTTTCTGCATGAATGCTACAAAAAGAGCTTCCTGCAAGTCCCTGCCACCATTGATAACAACGCTTCTGCTTTCATCTGTCAGGGGTTTTGTTTTTAAAATCTGTTGTCTTGAAAAGAAGTGAGGCACTAAATTAAAAGTACACTTGGGGAAATACTGAATACCTGACCTCCCTCTTCCCCTCTCTGTAATACACAGTTGGAAGAACCAACAGATTGAACTCACCATCAGCAGCCAGGGGGTCCTGGGGGAGGAGAAAGAGAACCAAAACAGCAGATTACAAAGGGTCAGTGATAAAGGACAGGCCTGGCAGAGTGCCCGTGCCCAGGATTTAGAGATAAAGAGGGGCCTCCCCACCCAGGCTGGGACACTTGTGAGGCAGCTGCACACAGGCAGGACAGCCTGTAAAGAAGCAGTGAACGTACTGTGCCGAGCAGCTCGCTCCTCATCTGGCCCGTGCAGCGCGCCTTGGTCTGCAGGTGCACGGTTTTGGTGGCCGGGGTTCTCTCCTTGGCTGTGGTCGGGGTGCGCCCCGGGGCCAGGAACTGGTTGGCCAGAGCCTTTTCTGTGGATGAAGACTGGGAGTGGGGAAAAGCAGTCATGGATGTGACACTGTGCAGTGTGAGGCAGCTGGGGTGTGACCCACAGGGATGGGGGTGCAATCCCACAGCTGCTCCCCTGTTGTAGTGTGCTTTTATACTTTGTAATATTTTGTAATTAGTTTTGGGTTTGTATCCCCCTCCCTAATTAGTATTGTTTTTGTATCCCACAGCTGCTTCCCTGTTGTAGTGTGTTTTTATACTTTGCAATAGTTTTGTTTTTGTATCCCCATATTTTTCCCAAATTGTTTACTCCAGATTGTATCCCCTCCCTCTACCCGTGTAATCCCTTCCCTTCCCCAAATCCCCACCCTGGCTCTCTGTCACTCACTCAGCATCCCATCCTCTCCATCCAGAACTTTCAGTCTAGGACATCAAGTGATCAGCCAGAGGCCAGAGGTCAACTCCCCAAGTGTTTCTCCTAAATATCCATTTCCTAGTATTCACACCTTAATTTATCTTATTGGTTAGTAAAATGTTATCTACTTTAGGTTTCCAGCTCCCTTTAAATGTAACCTTGGCACCTCTCCCGGGGCTATCAGCAGGAGCCCCCTGAGGTGTGGGAGCTCCCAATTTGGATTAATCCCTGCTAAGAGTCGGCCCCTTTATCCTCTACCAATGTCTCTTTTCAAGCTGAACTAGTAAATCTTACCAATTTTTCAGCTTCTAGGAGTCCCTTTAGGAAGTCCACTTTGCGAGAGTATTCATTCAGCAGTTCAGGGGCTGGCTTGCTGTTGGAATTGAAAGATAACATCAAAATCACAAATTATCAGCATTTTCTAGCGTTCTACTTTCCAAGTGAAATAATAACAAAAAGCCACATGGTTTTTCAAAGAAGCAGAAATAGCCTCAGGTTGGGAATACACTTGTAAATCCTCTGCAAATCACCTTTTCCAAAGCAGGGAGGGCTCAAGGAATATGTATTTCCACAGGGAAGACACACTGCTGTAGTGATTGTGAGCTATGGCTGACTTACAGGTAAGAGATTATTGAATCACGGTGTCATTAATGGAAAAGACCTCCAAGATCACCAGATCCAACCTTCCACTGAATCCCCCCATTCCCACTAAACCATATTGCAAAGTGCCACATCTGCTTTCTTTTTTAACACTTCCAGGGATGGTGACTCCATCACTTCTCTGGGCAGCTTTTTCCAGTGTTTAACCACTTTCACTGAAGGAATTTTTCCTGGTCTCCAACCTAAACCTCCCCCTGGCACAAACCCCCAACAGGCACCCAGGGGCTCAGGGCGCTCACCTGGACTGCTTCTTCAGCTCCCGGAGCATGTCCTCCAGAGCAGCCACATACTGAGGGCAAAAACAAGATTTTAAGTGACAGCATTAAGGAGAAATCCCCTGTCCGGCAAAGGCTGTGGGTGTAACACCACAGCGCTCCCGTCTCGGTTACTGAGGGGCCGGACGCGGTGCTGCGGGGCAGAGGGGCGGGCGGGGCGCGGCGGCCTCACCTTCTCCAGCCGCCACTCCTCGGGGTCCCGCCGCTCCGCCGCCAGCGCCTCGCACCGGCTCAGGAGCCGAATCAAGTTCAGCTCCAGCCGCGTCGCCGCCATGGTGGCACCGGAACTCCCCTCAGCGCCGGGCGCCATCTTGGGGCGGAGCGCGGGGAGGGGCGGGAAGCGCTGGGCGGGCTGTGACCGCCCCGGTTTATTTAAAAAACCCAGAAACCTCCCCCAAATTACCCCAAATCTAAGGCGTGCACACGGGCATAGAGAGGCAGCTGCGGCTCGGGGCAGCGCTGTGGCCGAGCTGAGCTCTTCCCTCACTCCAAGATGGTGCAGGCCGTGAGGGGCCGGGGCATGGCCGTGGGCTCAAGGCGCTGCTGTGGGATGGCAGCTCGCCCTCAGGTGTGTTCCCGAACAGAGGTGAGGCGGCTCGCACAGCACACCCAGCACGGGAGCTCCCCTTTGCTCCAGGAGCACCAAAACCCTCCCCTGTGACACCACAGCAGCGTCAGAGCTTCCCTTTCCCCCGTCTTTATTCGCTACTTAATAAAAACAGTACCCCGAGTAAAGGCTTCCTTCGGACTAAATTACTTGTTAGACAGACATCGATCAACTACCACATGTATTTTTTAAAAGTGCAATGTTTTAATAAACGTTTTTATACATGTTGGTCTCAATTAAGGCTATTACCAGCTCTGTAAACCATAGAGAAAATTGTCATAAAACCATACAAAACATTAAGGCAACACACATTGACCTAAACCGACTGTTGGTCCCGTGAGAACCCATTGTAAGGCAAATGGAAAAGGCACAGCAGCGGAATGGGGGGGCTTGGTTCCTGTACACTCGATCCATGTTATTCAACATGATGCTTTACCTTCTTTGCAAGGTTTTAATTTAAAGTGGAGAATATTTGCTTTAAACAACCTTGCTTAACCCTTACAGTACTGTACATTTCTGGGCTGCCTTCCCCGCAGCCCCTTAAAAGACCATGAACAAGCTCACAGCCCTCAAAGGGTTAAAGCCAAAGCTGTGGTCAACTTCAAGAAGAGTCCAGAGCGCTGAAGAATTTCACTTCTCCACACAGGGAATGTGAGAGTAGGGGTCTGAGAACCTGCGCTTGAGTTTTGCTGTGGGTTCGTATTCATCCCCGAGTTCCTGAGCGTGGGCCAGTGCAGACCCTTGTGCAATGTACACCGAGTGGATGCTGTCAGTCCGCCTGGCTGGCTGCTCCCTCCGCTGCACCCTCTGACACTCTTCCTCAGAGAAAGCCTCGTCCTGGGATTCTGTACATTTGAACATCCCGGGAGGAAGTTTTATGTTTGCTGTTGGCATCACTGGAGTTCGACGGGGCACTTTAATCTTGGACAGTGTTAAGGAGTATCTGCGCCTTGAAGCCAGGGGTGCAGAGTAAGAATCTGAAGAGGTTTGCGGGAGAGAAGGCACTTTGCAAATGTCTTTGGCAGGCACGCTGGAGCTCTGAGCACAGCAGTCTAATCCAATAATTGCTTTAAAGAAAGAAGATACTTAGAGACTGATAGCAGGCCTAAAATGTAACTCAATACGAGCCACTGTGACCAGATAATGCTTGGTCACTTGGCTGTATGCAATGAAAGATGTAGAATAAAAAAAAGCACTTACTACCTTAATACTGACCTTCGGTATCCACCCGGCCTGGCTTGTCCTCCAGCAGGCTCTCTGTGCTCGCAGAGGTCTCCGAGTCCACGTTTTCCTCGTCAGAGCCTCGCTGGTCGAGCTCAGGTAAGCGGTAAGTGATGTCCTCCCTGCACCAAACACAGGCTGCAGCACCTCTGACACCAGCACCTTCACCCAGCTCATGCTCAGAGCTAAAGCATGGAGCCATTAACTATTAACGCTCATAGTGCTCTCTCAGTTAATGCTTTGTATTTTCCTTTTTCCCCCTCATCAAGGCCTACAGAACAAAGTTAGATACTTCTGGACAAAAGGTATCCTGCTTTACCTGTGTTGCCCTCAGGTAACAACAAAGGGCATGGCCTGACCAGGTAGAGGGGACTTACTTTTCTTCTTTTATTGACTGTATGCGATCGATGAGAATCTCCTTCTCCCGGTTGGCTTCAGAAACATCCTCCTCTTCGTGCACAGAGTCCAGCTCTGAGGTGCCACTGTCACTTCCTTTGACCTGAGAACTTTTACTCTGCAAGACAGATTCACATTAACACTTGTCAGTCACAAGCAGCTACACCCACTTGCAAGTTTCAGAGTGGAAGACAAATGAGTGGGTCAAAGGAGAGGCTGATGGAATTGATGAAGAGCTGTTAGTTACCCACACAAATGTTTCAAAAAGTAAGAAAATTTCCTATTCACCTGATATCCAGGATTTTGTTCCCTTTTTTTGAGCTGTGAGGCTCAGCTTAGTTTTAGTAGTCACTTAATGAGTAATATTATTACATCCAATGTAAGTTACACACAGTGTTTATAAAATATCAGGTGATGACAGAAGAGCCCAGCAGCCCTGCATGCAGTCTGGGGAGGAAGTTGCACCAGTACATGCAGTCCTGATTGTTCAAGAGTGTTTAAAACTGAGTTACAACCTGTGTAAGTATTTTAGTCATGCAAGAGTACCACAAGAAAAACCCATGCACTGGAGCCAGGCAGTTGTACATACCAGCTTCCCCTCATAAGGGGAAGAGAACCCAAGTTTTATAGGCCAGAGCTAGGGAGAGATGGAGACCAAATTCACTATATGCAGCCTCTGATCAGACACAGTTTGGTTTGTATTAATCAGTACAACGAAAACAAAGAGTAAGTGTATTTTCCCTCCTAGAATCCAGCATGTTTTTGCACCCCAGCCAACTCTGGAGTGAAGGAACTCTTTTGCCATATCAGACACTCAATCTTAGCTCCACTGACAGAATTACATAGGAATAGATTTTGACCAGTACAAAAGCAGATTCCCACCCCTGCACCCTTCATTTATCAGAACTTCAGTGCAGCTGAATATGAGCTCCTACCTACAGCTTTGGGCAGTTGCTTTTTTCTAGCTGATTTTTGACTCACTGAATGGATGGACAGGAGAAGTAGCACTCCCTCCCCAAGAAGTTGGTGGAAGTTTTATTTGGAATTTTGATTTATTTTGGAAGTTTTATTTCAACACTTACCGTGTTCTGCCGAAGCAACGAGAGCCGTCGGAAAGCAAAGCTCTCTGCTGCTTCCAGCTGATTGATTTCTTCCATTTTTATCTTGTACTTCCTTATCTGCTCCTTTATGAGCATCTCTACACACCTGTGAGAAAGGCAAGGTGTTATTGAGCTGCCTCATACCCTGAAGGTTGTGAAACAGCCATGGTGGGGTGGGATGCTGCTCCTGGCTGGGGGTGTTTGTCACACACACGTGGCTGGAGTGTCACACAGTGTCCCAGCCCACCCCTCACAGCAGCACTGCATGGAAACAGGTGAGAGTCCAACACAGCAGGCACAGCAGGACAGGTAATGGTGACAGGTAATGGCACATGTTCCTCCTGGGATCACCAGAGCCTCCCATGCTGGCTGGACACAGTGGTGAGCACACACACATGACCACAGCTGCCTCTACCTGCTGTCCCTGGGCTGGCACAGGCTGGCAGAGACACAGCGAGCCTGCAACTGCCCTTCTCCAGCTCTATGGCCCCAGGGTCAGTAAGAAGTTACAAAAAGCTGCCATTTTTCAAACTCTGTTTCCACTGGAGGCAGAGGTAAGGCCAGCCATGCAATGAGGATGGTGAGGGGCTCTCACAGCCAGAGTTACTGGAGGGTGAGGAGAACAGAGAGGGTCAAGGACAGAACCTTCTTCAATTCAAAGAACAAAGAGACCATCAGGGGTTCTAAGTATGCAGGAGACAGCTTAATTCTATATCATATTGTTTATTATGCCTTGTATCTCAGCAAAATAGATAATTAGGGTCCAAGCCTCCCAAAAAATAGATTATTTTGATGTAAAACACAAACCTGATAGTAAAGACTTATAGATCATCCTACTTCATGCTTAGTAAAACAGAGACAGGTGGAAGGTCTGAGAGGGGTGTATGAGCTGGCAGCACTGGCAGAGCCAGAATTCAACAACTCCTGAACCTCAGCATCTCAGCTTGATACGAATCAAGTTGTAGCAACTCCAGCTAGTGGTGCTGACCTTCCATCCCATTCCAAAACACTGCTTCTCAGCAGCTGCCAAAACTTACATGGTTGTTTTTGAGACATCCTTCATGCTGGTCAAGGGGTCAGAGGTATCAGGACAGCGCAGGAGGCACGGAGCAAACACGATGGCCAAGGCGTTGGGGGACATGCGGTTCACGTCTTCTATCAAAGACACTCTGGAATGCAACGTCCAGGAAAAGAGATTTTAACCTTGCTGGAATACAAACACCTGTGCCAGAGTTCCCAAATGACATAAGGAGGACTCTTGGACACACAGTATGTACAGCAGCCCAAAGAAGCTTTACAATTATTTCATACCTTCTACTATCAGGAAGTCACCCAGGCTAAGCCAGTCTGGCAGCTTCTCAAAAGTATGTTGGTGATTCAGCATCTTCTCTTCAAAAACCCCTTTTGCCCATGTTCAGAGGGCTGCTTGGAAATCCCCAGGTTTCTTGGGTAAGAGCAGCCCTTTCCCAGCACCATTTATCCCTGCTCCTGGGACTTGCCTATGTTCATGCTCAGCTCACTACAAGCTCTCTGTCTAAATCATGGTGCTCATGATTCACCAAGGCTTTGAGATCTACCTTGTCCTCAAAGCTGTTCTTCCCTGGTTTGATCCAAATACACCAGGTGTAGAAGTAACCACACACCTGTTTGTGAGCACAACTACCAGCTTCAATTCCTTCATTTCCAAAGCAGCAGCACAATCCCCACACTGACACTGAAGGTGTTTAACACTTTAGAAAGTTTCCAAGCAGCATTCAGAATCACAGTTTCTCTACAAATGAAGAAATTAAACTCATTACTTGACAAGATGGAAGATGAGTCGTTCCAAGGTATTGTGATTTGCTTGTGGGAGCTTTTCCAGGACACTGTAAATGGCACAGAGTTGCTCCTGTTTCTCTGGCAGTTCTGCACAAAGGGAGAAAACACAAGATATTAATTGCTGTGCTAGGCTAGTGGAAAGCTTAAAATTCCTAAATTCTGATAAGTCTTACTGTCATTTCATTTAGCAACTATTATAACTGACAAAGTCCCCCTCATGGCACTGCAATTATCCTGCATTTTCAGGAGCTGCTGCTGTTAGCAATCATCAAGTGTCACACTGAGACCTCCAACACCATCTAGGGTGCCTTAATCCCACTGAAGTTAAAAGAATCTAGGTATTTAAAGTATCTGTATATCCAGATCTTGTTCAGAATAACACAAAAAAACCCTTCCTGAAAGAAAACTTGTTGACATCCTTATTCTGTCTTTAGAAAGAGCAGCTGTAAGTGACACATTAAAAATAAAAAAAGAATCCAAGATGAAGCTAGAGGAGAAATTCCCTGAGGAGTGTTTCATGTAAAATGTCTAAAATCATTGTTTTAAGTGCACTGGAAGGAGCTGTTCAGTCAGCATGAGCATCTTAAGAATTTCTTTTCCCAAGGACACAATGAGTTAAAGCAGAAATGTTTGAAGAATGGTTTTTAAACCTACCTACAGCTCTGAGAAAATCATTGTACTGTGCTGAGGTCATCAGTGGGTCTGGCAATTCCCTCAGCCACTGCTTAAGGATCCCTGTGATGGTGTGAATAGGGTAATTCTCCAGTTTCACTGAGTTTGGGTCTGAAATGAAATGTTTTATTTAGAGCAGTTCATTCCTTTGATGCACACAATGAGACCCCATAGAAATGAGATTAGGAACATTCTAATCTCCTGTTCACAGAATCCCAATTACTATCTGCTGCCTATTTTTAACTTCTGAATTGAATTGATAAATCTGATAACATGATGGCCAAGGTGTTGGGGAACATGAGGTTCACAGCTTCTATCAAAGCCACTCTGGAATTCAACATCCAGGAAAAGAGATTTTAATCTTGCTAGAATACAAACACCATGATCATAAATTCCCAAATGACATGTAAGGAGGCCTCTTGGACACTCAGTATGTACAGCAGTGCAAAGAAACTTTACAAATATTTCATACCTACTAAGTGGACAATTCAGAAGTTAAAAATAGGCAGAAGATAGTAATTTAAAGGTATTAAACAGCTTTTGGCAGCCAACAAAACTAATACAGCCTGAACAGTCAGCAAAAAGCTGCTTTTAAACACTAAGTGACAGATACTTTCAGGTAGAAGAGAATTGCAGGGAAAAGTGGTATCATGCAATGACATGCAAAGAGTCAACACTGCCTGGACCTTCTTGCAGCATCTGCTTCAGCTCCTTCATGCGATTTGCTGATCCTGACTTCCTGTAGATGCCTTCAGTGTAGAGCCCGTGCATCTCCACGTACTCCAGCAGCTTCTCCATGACCACGGGCACCGAGTTCCTCTCGCTGGTCAGGGCGCTCACGCACACCCCGAAGTGTCCCCGCAGGGACTCGGTGTCCTGCTCGCCCTGGGGGTGACACAGTGTGAGCCACTGCCCCTGGGGTGACACAGTGTGAGCCCTCTGCCCCCGGGGTGACACAGTGTGAGCCCTGGGGTGACACAGCTGTGAGCCACTGTCCCTGGGGGTGACACAGTGTGAGCCTCTGCCCCTGGGGTGACACAGTGTGAGCCCTGGGGTGACACAGTGTGAGCCCTGGGGGTGACACAGTGTGAGCCCTCTGCCCCTGGGGTGACACAGTGTGAGCCCTGGGGGTGACACAGTGTGAGCCCTGGGGGTGACACAGTGTGAGCTCACTGCCCCTGGGGTGACACAGTGTGAGCCCTGGGGGTGACACAGTGTGAGCCACTGCCCCTGGGGGTGACACAGTGTGAGCCCTGGGGGTGATACAGTGTGAGCCCTGGGGTGACACAGCTGTGAGCCCTGGGGGTGACACAGCTGTGAGCCCTGGGGGTGACACAGTGTGAGCCCTGGGGTGACACAGTGTGAGCCACTGCCCCTGGGGGTGACACAGTGTGAGCCCTGGGGTGACACAGTGTGAGCCCTGGGGTGACACAGTGTGAGCCCTGGGGGTGACACAGTGTGAGCCCTGGGATGACACAGTGTGAGCCCTGGGGGTGACACAGCTGTGAGCCCTGGGGTGACACAGTGTGAGCCCTGGGGATGACACAGTGTGAGCCCTGGGATGACACAGTGTGAGCCCTGGGGATGACACAGTGTGAGCCCTCTGCCCCTGGGGATGACACAGTGTGAGCCACTGCCCCTGGGGTGACACAGTGTGAGCCCTCTGCCCCTGGGGTGACACAGTGTGAGCCCTGGGGGTGACACAGTGTGAGCCCTGGGATGACACAGTGTGAGCCCTGGGGATGACACAGTGTGAGCCCTGGGGGTGACACAGTGTGAGCCCTGGGGTGACACAGCTGTGAGCCCTGGGGGTGACACAGTGTGAGCCCTGGGGTGACACAGTGTGAGCCCTGGGGTGACACAGCTGTGAGCCCTGGGGTGACACAGTGTGAGCCCTCTGCCCCTGGGGGTGACACAGTGTGAGCCCTGGGGGTGACACAGTGTGAGCCCTGGGGTGACACAGCTGTGAGCCCTGGGGTGATACAGTGTGAGCTCACTGCCCCCTCCCTGCCCCATGGCTTCCTGCCACAACCCCCTCATGCTTCCAGAAGCTACAGCTGAGTGCTTTATTCTGCCTTGGATCAGAAGGCAGATTTGCTGAGCTGCAGCACTAAAGAGCCTTTATGGTTCACGCTGCAGGATTGCTTTATCAGCTTGGCCAACACTGCACACACACTCTGTGAGAAGGGTTCCTAAATTAGCTCAAGCATCACCTCCTAGGAGAATGCTGCTTCTGCAGAGGGTCCCTCTCTCACTGAGGAGGGAACTGTTTAAGCCATTTTTATTCAGTATCTGGGCATCCACTGTTCATTTACTGAGAAATAAATGCAGGATTTTACATGCAGCACTTCTGGTAGCACAGAACCCCATCCCACATCCACAGGCCTTACCTTTTTCCCACAAGAGGTACAGCTGCTCTGGATTTTGGACATGCACTTCTTGTGACAAGTCAGCTTGCACACTAGAGAAAGGAGCAATTGTTACAAGCATCTAAATCACACTTTGTACCCTAAATCCCCTTTTCTACACGGCCTGTTCACTCACCACTGCACAGACAGGCCTTCTCCATGGGCCAGATGTAGGAGGAGCAGTGCTCACACGACTGCCGGATGCTCACTTGGTAATTTGTGAACACGTGGCCATTGTGCTCTTCAATCTGGTGAGAGACAGCAAGGAACCAGTGAACTCTTCTTGCCTTTTAAAAATTATTATTATTATTTTTATAAAAGCCTACTATTATTAACAAAACCATCCATTTCCACCTTTTATTTTACAATCATTTCACCCTGAAACCAAATTTCACCCTATCTTAAGGAACTTAAGTTTGCTGGAACATTTCATAATTGACTTGCTGCCTTAAAGTTCATCAGTAAAAGAGCTGTAGTAGTTTTGTTATAAATATTTAGTATTTGTTCTAAACAGCCCATGCTTGAAAAAGCCTTAGACTTTAAAAGAAGCTATGGACAAGCAAGAAAATGCTTGATCCCACCTATCACTGCATGAGAAAGATCTCTGCTTTGTGAAAACTGGTTTTGTATTGTCACATCTTCATAAAAGAGGTAAGTGAATGAGCATGCAAAACAAACCAGAATGTCAGTACAAAACCAAGCTCTTCAGAGGGTGTTTGTGTTCTGTGAGTGCACCTGAGGATTTGGGTTATTGCAGAAAGAAAACACTTACTGCACGATCCTGCTTCCGTTTCTTCTTCTGGGCTTTGGTTTGCTGCAAAGGGAAACAAAACTGGCCTTAGCCTTTGAAATTCAGACATCCCATTCCTTTTTTCTCCCTTTATTGAGTTTCCCAGGCTTTACTTCACCTCCAGACCTTGAGACACTATCCTGCAGCTTCAGCTGGGTTTGAGGGTTGTCTGAGCTCACACTATCAACTTCCTAAAAACCAACTGAGCTCACTGCCTGATGACAAAGCAACTCCATCTCTCAAACCTCCAGAGAACTCCTACGTTTTCACCAAAGAAAATGCACACTTTCAGATTCTGAAAATATGAAGTTTAAAAAACAACAATTCCATAAAGGTGTAAGAGCAATCAGAATTTGTTACACACGTGATGTGTTTATGGCAAGTGTTTCCCAAATAATTAAGAATGCCATGGAAAAGGGTTTTGAGACAACACACGTCCTCTAAATGAACAGAGCAACAGTGTTTCATCACACCATAAACCAGCAACAGAACAACTTTCATACCTTGGGCTGCTCAGGTTCCTCTTTCTTTGTATATCCTCTAATGAATTCATCCAGAAGGGATAGAAAGAGATTCAAAACCAGCTTGACTTCTTTCTCTTCCCTTTTTTTGGCCAGGTTTGTAACTAGGAGCTGGTAATTTTCCACCAGATCTTTATAGCCAACATGGATTTGTCCATTCTAAAGAAGGAAAAATACTTGTCAGACATTCCTTTTTAATACTGTTGAGACAGTTTCATATTTTCATGTACTTAAGCTCAGAGGTGAAAAAGCTCAGCCATGATCAAAGACAAAGATAACAGCCCATGACAGAAACAAGTTAACACACTTCCCTCCTGCACTGTCCAACAGCACTTGGCTGACACAAGGCAGTGTCAGAAGAATACTGGAAAAGCTGTTGGCTCCTCTCTTCAGCATTAGGAGGCTGAAGACAGCAAAATCCATCCATTTCTAAAAATAAATTTATGGCTGAGTGAATGAGCAAAGGAAAACAAAGCAGGCTGCTTGAGATTACAGCAGAGCTGTAAAATGAGTCTAACATTCAGCTCTGAATTCTGTGCTGAGAATTGCTGAAGTGCTTTGTTGAAGAGCTGCAGGCCAAGCCTTTAACCTGCACACTCAACTCATTTATTGCCTGCCAACTTCCCTTTATTGAGACTTACTACTTACAGGAGCAGAGTACATGGTCTTGATGTTTCCTCTGAACTTCTCTGTGGCTTCAAAAAACAAACATTCAACACCAGACTTCTGGGAGCGTAAATCATTGATCTAGAAAAAAATACATCTGCATCAGATTTTGTTAAAAAAAGAACATCTGAACAGAGTTAAGCTTCAGTGGCTGGGCTTAGTCATTTGTGACCAGTCCAATTATTTAAAACAACATTTTTTTAATGCCCTGTGCTGATGATACAAAACAGTAGAGTTGGATAGCTGGGCATTAGAGAACTCTCTATTTACAACTTTTGCTGGTTTTTTAATAAAAGTTTTGCTGCCCACTCATTTGTAAACAAAGAACTAACATGAATGCCCTGTATTGTATTTAATGCAATATTATCCATTCAGTGACTTGAGGAAAAGAACAGAAGGGGCCCTAATGCAGAGTAACTCAGTCAAACCATCCAATCAATTCCCTTTTCTTTAAATTATAACACAACTTGCACCTAGACCAGCAGGCTTGAAAATACTATATAAGCAATGAACAAAGGTCTGAATTTCCATGGCTGGGAGCTTTCACCTTGTTCAGGAGGAACTCATCCAGGTGTTTGAGCTCGTTGGCGTTGGCAATCTCCCGCACCATGGACGCGCGCCAGTTCTGGGACGCGCTGGAGATCTTGCTGATCTTTATGGTTCTGTTCTTCTTGGCTTTGCTGCTCTCCTTCCCAGCCTGGGGGCGGCCTGGCTGCCCCGAGGAACCTGCCAAAGAAAGGGATCTGGATGCTCAGGCAGGGTGAGGGAACTCTGCAGGATTTGTTTCCTCACAGGAAGATGCACTGTGCTGAGGGTTAAACCACCAAACTCACCCTCTGAAACTTTCTGGACACCTCCTGTGTCTGTAAAGAGGACACAAGACACCAGGGAGAGGCCATCTCCTTCCTCAATCACATCAGGACTCTCCTTTGCAATTTTCTTGTCTGGCTTTTTCCCCAAAAGTCTCCGCAAAGGGCTTTTGAAAGCAGACCTGAATACAAAAGCAGATACAAGTCTGTCCCATTAGGAATGGAAGCTGGCTCTGCCACAAGAACAGGCTCTTAACAATAACCCACAACAGGATCCACAACTATGGGGAATATTTAAGGCCCAACCTGCAGAAAAACTGAGCAGCACAAAAAAATGGAAAGACAATGTGAAAGCACTCGTGGAGTTTCTGGTATTTACAAGACCAGAGCACACACACAGCCCCTCACATATCCACAACATCACTTCTGGCTCAGGAAGTCTCTGGGCTGCAGAATGCCAGAGGCTGGAGCAGGCCAGGGAAGCAGCATTACATGCTTGCTGGGCTCTTCAGCTTTTCTACTGGTGTTGTATTACACTACATGAACCTTTAATCCCAGCTGTAAGTTGGTTCTTATTTTAAAAAGAACCACTTCACAGAAAGTGTTATGCAAGCAGAGAATCTGTTCCTCAGCAGGCTCAGATATCACACTCAGGGCAACACGAAGCAGCAACACAGCCACTGGTGTAGCTGATCCCAGCTTGTGCTCTGCACAATCAAGGTGTCCAACTCAAGAACCAATGGAAAATCTATTTTTTTCCATTTTCTGAAAGCCAGGCCAGTCACACACACAAGCCATACTTGGCATCCCCTTGCTGACTCGCTGGCTGCATGGGAATGGCCGTGTCCGAGCTGGGGAAGTGGTCACTGGGCTTCTTCTGCACAGGGCATTTCTTGTTGCCTTTTTCTTCTTCAATTGGCTCTGGTGACAGCTACAGGAGAGAGGAGGGGTCAGAAACTGCATTTTGAGTGACACAGATTCTTTAAATGGTTTAAAAGCTAGAATGGTGAAGTTTACTTCATCAAGACTAAACAATTTATCCAATATTAGCTTCCTAACACAAGAGCCAATGCTTTGATCAAGGATCCATTTATTAAAAAAGATATTTTCAAATATTTCCTGATGATTATTTTTACATTGGTATCAAACAAAACCAAAATCAACCTGAAGTCACACAAATACACTACAGACAATTATTCACAAATCTTTAATATTTATAAACAATAATTAAGTATAAATATGCACAATAGCATCCGTACCTGGTTCATGGCAACAGTCTGGGCCAGTGCTGAAAGGTCACTTAATGAAGCTGAACTCCCCTTCTTCCTGTAGTAAGAGAAGTTTCAGAATATATATTTTAATAAAGTCTGTGGACTCTTCACATCTTTTAAATAACCCATATATCAACACTACATCTGAGTCAGCCCTTGCAATTTACTTTTACATGCAAAATGTACTGGAGAAGTGAAAAAGCATGGGAATGTCAGATTTCCTGCCATATCAGAGGGATGATGCTTGCAAGCCGCAGGTCACTAAAACCTTGTTTTCAATGGGTAAAAGACACATGAAAATAAACTCCAGACACTATTTCAACTAATGCCCTGACTCCTTCTTTTAATACAGCCAGGCAGGCTTTGCAGCTTTTGTGAGCTTCTGAAAACATTCTGCCCATCCAGATTCACTGCAGGGCTGGGAGCCAAGGAAAAGCAGGAGTTGCTCACAGCACCAGTGCTCCCACAACATGGCCCAAATGTACAGGCTCTCAGGAGTTCTCTATTGATTTTTAAACATTACAGATACCTGTTTGATAAGTGATAAAAAAGGAAGCTGCCCTTACTCTAGCTGATCCTGAGGAGACTTATCCACACGTATCCTTCCATCCAGAGACTGACTCAGCACATCATTCTGGCCAGAGTCAGACTGCCTCTTGCCTTTCCACTTCTCTCTCTTGTACTTTAGCTTCTCTGGGTCATCCACATATCTCTGGATTGCAGAAGTGTTGCTGTCCAGGTCTTTGGCTGCCCTCTGCCTCCTGTTTCTCTCTGCCCAGCAGTCAGCAGGGCCATGAAAGCTGCCACCAGCAGACAGTGTGCTGTGAACTTTCAGTGCAAGATCTGTTGGCCTTTCAGGGCAGGTAAAGCTTTGGCTGCTTTTTATTTGGTTATTTTGATTCTGTTGTGGTTTTGTTCTATCAGCTGCCCTGTCCTCTGCCTCTGATCCAGGTGGTTGCTCAGGAACAGAATCACTTTCTTTTATCTCACTTGATGGTGGAGTGTCTGAGAGAGTTTTTTCTTCACTTGGACTTTTCTCTCCCTCACTGCTTCCCTGAAGGGCATTATCTTCTTGTGCTGTGGATTTCTCTGTCTCTGGAGCACTTTCCAGGGCTTGCTCAGAAACAGTTTGCTCCTCGTGGCACAGTGCAGCCGGTCCCTCCACGGACAGGAGTGCATGCTTGTTCTGCAGGTCGTTGTGCTCCAGCCCCCTCTGCCGACGGGATTCCCGCTTCTCCCGGCTGTTGCTCACTCTCTCCGAGCCCTCCACCGTGTGCTTCTGGCTTTTCTCAGACGAGCTCAGCTTTTCAGCTTGCTCATTCTGAGCTTGATCTTTATCTTCAACAGCGTGATCTGTCTCTGACTCGTGTTTCACATCTGTTGCTGGCTCACTCTGCTCATCCTTGCTCTTATCTTCATCTATGTTGGACGTCTTGCTCGTATCTTGCTCTTTGTCTTCATCTTCCTGCATTTCCTTCTGCTCTTCTTGAGCTTTCTGCCTTTCTAGAACCATCTTCTGGTATCTGTTAAGAATTTTTAATATGAAAACACAAATCCTTAATGCCCAGGGGCCAAAAAAATCCCACCAACTGCTTAAATGCAGCTCAAATAGTAGCACAGACCCAAACTACAGTTTGGGATTGCAGGGAGGTGGCAGGACTGGCAGCACCAGTGCAGCTGAGCTGAATAAAGCTGAAATCCTGAGCACTTATCCAGTGTCCACACTCCACTGACCACTTGATACTGACTGAAATATCACAAGGCAGTAACTGCCTTAAAGTTCATACAATCCCAGAATGGCTTGGCTTGGGAGGAACCTTGAAGATCATCTCATTCCCATGGGGATGAGACACCTTCCACTATCCCAGGGTGTTCCAAACTCCACCCAACCTGGCCTTGGACATTTCCAGGGGCAACCACAACTTCCTTGGGCAACAATTTACCAAGCTGTTGACTAAGTCACCCCACCACACAAACTGAGCTTGGCAGGTGAAGCCAGGTGATGAATTGATGTTTTCATGCCACGTTGCTCCTTCCCCTTTACCTCTTCCTCTGCAGGTGCCCCCTGACCAGGGCCTGCAGGAGACAAATGCTCCTCCTGAGCTGCAGGAAGCGTTTCCTCTGCCGGTGGCGCCTCCAGGCCGCCTGGATCTCGATGGCAGCGTTGTTCCTCTGCAGGCCCATCCTGACACGGCGCGAGCGCCAGCACGCCTGCAAAGGGACGTTCTGAGCTGAGGGAGGGCTGCCTCGAGGTGGGGAGTGCCCATGACAGGCTTGGTTTGTTTGTTTGTTGTTATTAGGAAAATAACAACAGTTCTTGGTGTTCTCAAAGATACCTGTAAAACAACGGCTGCCTGCCGCATCCTGAGAAAGCGTCTCCTCTCCAAAACCATCCTGAGCCAGCTCTGAAGGAGGATGATTTTCCTGATCACTTCTTTGTGTAGTGTATCCTGTAGTATCTGTCGTTCAGCCTCTTTCATAAAAACCTGTTCAGTTAAAGGAAAGTTCATCAAGGAGTTAACTCGTTTCAGCCCCCATTGGAACTATAATAACAGATAGGGTAATGGTTTGGTACCACTGCACCAAACCTTGCTGGCTGACAGCTTGCCCAAAAGATAAAAATCCTTTTAAATTTCAGAGTTTGGATTCTAAAATTTGTACCTGTCCTTACAGCCTTCAAATCACAGAACCCTTTCAAAATGTAAACATTGATCTGTTTGACAAATGCCAACAGCAACAATTTCCCAAACTATCTATATAACATGGATTTGTAGTGTAGTCAAAAAACCAGGTTGGCATCAAAACCAAGGGGTCAGGGATAACCTCTGTGTCACCACTTGCAAGAGGTAAAATAGCCAATTTGGGTACATAAAACAGAGAAGAGTAACATTTCTAAATGAACTGCACTGAATTTGGCAGTGTACAGCAGTGGTTCTTACTGCCTTACAGAAAGTTTCACAGACCTTGGTCTTCCCTATTTGATAGTAGTTTTCATTCAGCTTTAGTTTATTCAAATAAGCACAGATGTCTTCCTTGGAGGCTTTGGCATTTTTGGGCAGTAACACCTGAAACTGGTCAATGAATTCCTGTAAAAAACAGAGACAGCAAGAGACCAAAGTTAGAAAGCAACTCCCAAGTTTGGAGTTTTAGCTCTAAAATAGAAATCTATTTAAGACAATGAAGCTACAGGGTTCTGAAAATACTCACCTCTCACTACAAACTGAGCTATTTCTCCATGTAAAATGCAGGCTACAGTCAGCCTCTGTTAATGGGAAAGATCACCTGGATGTGATCTCTCAACCTACAGAGTTTTTTACAGAAAACTAATTCCCACATTAGACAGCATGACTGCACTCAGAATGTTTGTTCCTGGTTGTGTGAAGGGAATTTACTGGCAGACAACCCACAACAGTTTAACTATGACTTTTTACCATGCAGGCTCTCTCAAAACTTCAGTGCATTTTTACAGCTCATCCCAAGTGGTCATGAGCCTCATACAAAGAGACACTCAAGATGTGTTTTCAGATATTCCTGTGTTGGGAATTTAGCTGCTAGAAAATGGAAAAGTACAAAACCATGGCTAATTCCAAGTCCGGCACCTGCACAGATAGCAGTGTCCTTGGGCCTGGCTGTGGTAGGATAACAAACAGTGAAAGAGGCATGAGAAAAGAGACATGTAACCCCCCTAAGGAATGAGGAAGAGTTGATGGTATAGTTTAACCAATAGATTGCTTAGCTTACAGAATATTCATAAGCTTATTACTCACTGTATAAGTGTCTGATGCTCTCTTCAATAAACGGAATTTGCTTATCACTCATATTGAGTGTCTGAGTCTCCCCTCACCGACAAATGGCTCGGCCCCAACAAAGGCCCTCATTTTTCTCTGTGACATTCCTGAAAGCACAACTCCCTTCCAGCTCCCACGTACCTGGAATGTGTATTTGGCACTGTAGCCAGACCTCCTGATCCGCACAGTTTCCAGCATGCCCGTGTACCGTAACTGCTGCAGCACCAAGCTCTCATCAAAGAGCATCTCCCTCTGTAAAGGACCAGCAGAAAACAGCAGTGAGAGCCTGAGGAGCCTGAGCAGAAACAGAGACTCCAAGGCTGAGGCCTGGATCTCAGCAGGCAGCTCAGCCCTGAGGCAGCCTCACCTTCTCTGCGTTGGAGCGGATGCAGCGGATGAAGAATGGCTCAGCTCTGCCCAGCGTCTCCAGCAACTTGTTCAGTGAAGACTGAAATGAAAAGTCACAAAAGTTTTTCTTCAGGATAGCATTTTGATGGTGATTTGGTGTTTGACAGCAGGATAGCTTTTCCCTCAGGAATCAGGTTGTTTCAGGTCTCGTGGCTGTACAAAATCCAAACAGATTCTGCCATATTGCTCAGCACATCCCTGTGCTTGGTATTTGCTTTTAGCTTTTCTCAAGAGAATTTCAAGCAGGGTTTGAACATCCTCTCGTGCTCTCACAGTAGCCCTAGATCTGTATATAAGGATGATCAGTGTAGAGAACTGACATTTCATGGCATCAATGGCATCTCAAAATGTACTCTGACTTTCATCAAGCATAAACCTCACCTCAAAAAAACCTCAAGAATAAAACCCACTTGGTTTTCCAAGCAAGACCAGCCCAGATCAGCCCAGCAGGGGCTGTTCCCTGAGGTTTGTCACCCACCTGGAACTGGGCACTTATGCTGGGGGGCTTCTTCTTCTTGTGCAAGTGCAAAAGGGACTTTGTAGTCCGGTCATGCAGAGTCATGCTCATGATGAGCTTCAGAGATTTGGAATCCAGCAAGTTCTACAAAAAAGTTTTCATAATCAACAAACTGCAAGTCTTTCAACTAAAAGGGAAATATTTTCTCTGAAATGAGTCAGAATGAAACCAGCTACCCAGAGTTCCACATTCAGTGACATGTTATATTTCATGATTATTTCTATTTTGGGTCAAAACATTTCTTAGGAGTGAAACTGTTTCACTGCCCTGTCCCAAGAGTGTAAGGTGAACAAGGGGAATCACACAATCACTGCATTTGCTTCCCTGACTTGGAAATTACTTTATACACTAATGACATCTTCACATATGTCTAATTAAACAATTCTTATTAAAGAGAACATTCACCTATTTTTCAGCTTGTCAAGATAAATTACACAACTTTCCTACACTATAAAACAGTGCTGAAGTGAGTTCTGTCAATCAAAATTAAATTCACAGTGTAAAAAAGCCCACACACAAGAGAAATCTAAATTTTCTGATTACCTTGGGAATGATCTGCTTTTGCTTGACACCTTTACTTTTCCTGTGAAAATATTAAAGATAATTTAAGAAAAAAAAATGCACATGATTTTTGATTATTTCAGCAAGCCATAAATTGGTGCAATTTATGAGGCAAGGTAAAGGACAGAAGAAAATGAGCACAACAGCACCAGGGTGTGTTCATGCACGATTCTTACAAGTCATCAATGCAAGAAATGCAAACTGCTCTGCAACAAGAACAATTTCTTTTTCTTAAATAAACTCTGTAGGTATTGGAAGCTTTCAAAAGTGAAACATTACATCTGAAGTTAAAGCTATTCAAACCCGCATTGATGGACAGGTGACTCTAGAGTGAGTTATTCTCTTTAGTATGGTCATTAAACTCATTACAACACAAGGCCTAGCAAATAGAAGTGCTCAGTTCAGAAGTTACAGCTGCTGGCACCAGAAGCTCTGTGGAAGAACCCAAGTGCTCCCAGTTGGACAATGAATGTCCCAGGACAGGGACTGGAATGCCTGAGCAGGACACACACAGAAGGTGAAGCAGGGGAAGCTCTCAGAAACAAAGCTGCAGCTCAAATGCTGGTTCTAAGCACATGAACTCTGTGATACAGGGCAGGTTTCTGCTCTGAGCCACCCAGTTTACATTTACTTGTACAGCACAGATTAATTTCCTTACACACACACAGAACTGCAGATGTAAAGGCTCTAAACCCAGGAATACATCCAGCACCAGCACCCTGAATTTCAGGAAACATTTGTCACACCTTGTGGGAGATCTCACTATTGAATATTTTGTAACAATAAGCTCATATTAGACATATTATAGACATAATATGTTATAGACATATAATAGACATATTTGGAAGCTTATACTTTAAGCTTTAAGTATATAAAGCATATACTTTAACAGCTCCAAGTATAACATGTCTAATATTATATGTCTATAATATGTTATAGACATATTATAGACATATAATATTAGACATATAATAGACATATTTGGAAGCTTATACTTTAAGCTTTAAGTATATAAAGCATATACTTTAACAGCTCCAAGTATAATATGTCTAATATTATATGTCTATAATATGTTATAGACATATTATAGACATATAATATTAGACATATTATACTTGGAGCTTTTAAAGCAAGTTCACATGAGAAATGGGTTTAACTTTCAGCTAATGCAATGAAGCAAGGCGTTCTCTACCAGAAGGGATGTTTGCTTTTTAATTGTCTTGTTTGGCATTTTTCAAAAGACAAATTTGGCACAAGCATCACTTTTAGGGAGTGGAGAAAGTGCCTGGTTCTTGTTGCACTTGCAAAGCAATAGGCAGAGCACTCACAGGAGGTGGGAGCGGTGTTGAAGCTGACTGAGGGACCGAAGCAGCTCGCAGGGATCATCACCCTGCCAGGGCAGGCCTTTAATACTGGCGATGATTTGTTCATGCATGTCTCTAAAATGATCCACAGCAAAACACAGGTGGCAAACACAGATACACAGCCGTGAGAGAGGGGGGAAAAAAGGAGTTAAAACCCCAAAAGGTTCCATCACCAAGTGTGCTCCAAAATGCAGCAGGTCAATCCCAGGCTACTTTTTCCTAAACATGAATGATCTGGATGACAAGTCAGCACTTTCTACTCCATCAGTGCTCTAAATTTTAATTGCCAGTCTCATACTCAACTTACTCTTTGATTCTACCTTCTAATGTAAATTCTTGAGCCATCAATTCAAAAAATGGAGGGAAATTTAGAGAGGTTAATGGTTATGGTTAAGCCAAGGAACCTTTTCAGTTTAATATAAGCTTCTTTATAACCAAGAGTAAACATTTTTACACAGAGATTAGACTACTAAAATGAGGCTACTTAAACACTTACAGCAGAAAAGTAAGTTATAAACAAACTGTTAGAGGGGTACTTGAAGAAATTTTGGGTTCCATTTCCATTCCAAACTTATTCATGTTTAGCTTTTCAAAGTAAGCCTGGGATGGTCCTTAATTCATGGTATGTCCCACTCTTCAAGCATGCACTGTGCTCTTGTGAAGTGCTGTGTCCTGGCACAGAACTTACCTTCTTTACTCTCCAGAGAGGCACAAACCAAAAATAACAGAAGTGTCAGAATCACTTCTGACTCTTAGGTGCTCTCCCCATTCTGAGCTGCTCCCAGAGGCAGCAGCATTATTACACAGGGTTGTGGCTTCCCTGGGTACCTCTGAACTTTTCTGAATATTTAAGACATCCCAAGGAAACAGATCTGGTAAGCTGTGACCAATCCTTTCACACAAATTGGATATTTAGTTCTTTGTTTCCCCAAGTGATGGAGGCTGTCCAGGATGCAGAAATTAGGAAGCAGCATGAAGTCACTACTTTAAGTGCTCCATGGCTTCACTGTCACCCAGAGCACACTGAGAAAGTCACTGTGTCCTGGAAATGTGCCTCCCTGGCCTGGCACTTCAGGCCTTTTGCTACTTACTTCTTGTTCTCACAAAAAGAAATGATGTCTTGGAAAGCATTTATATCGAAATCCTCAGAACAATCAAATGAGAAATCGAGCACTGAGAGGCTGCAAAAGGAACATGTACAAAGCCTAAATATCCATGGAAAGGCAAATCTCCCTACAGAGATACAGTTCTGTAAGACTGGCCCTGCCTCTGCCCCCTCCAGTGACCCAGACTGGCTGCAGAGGAGCACACAATGCTAAAAGCTGCACACAGCAACCACAGAGAACTCAAAAACCCAGTGGGGAATGGAAGTGAGGCTGTCCCCAACATGTGGTGGCTTTGGGTCTCACACAAAATAAGCCAGAGTGTCGTTTGGATGGTATTAAAAAGGCCAAAGAAAACAAGACAGAAGAAATAAAGCTTGCTTTCCTTGTGGAAAGAGCTAGTTGAGATTAGATCTATGAAAATGCAGCTCAGCACTGCAGCTGTTCCCTGCAGGGGTTAGGGATTGTTTCTCACCGATAAACTTTTTCTACCGGCGTGTTGGATCTCTGGAGTTCTCCAAGGGGAACTCTGGGTCCTTGACGTACCACTCCTGTCAGGAAATAACCAAAAACCTGCATTTTGACAAAGATATGAGCAGGCAAAAACCCCCCAAAAACCACCAACTTCAGCAAGCAAAGACTCATCCAAGGGCCTGGAGTTTTATCCAGTCCTCTATCAAGCCACAGTGCTTGGCTGTTCAAGGTCCCATCTACCAGACAGGAAGCTGCAGCTGCTCAAATTTAGTTATTAACCCTGAATACTCATTTGATACTTCTCAGAGGTCTAGGAAGGTCAAAATTAGTGATAAGATGAGAATATCAGAATTACCACCTCCAACTTTCAAAAATAGGCATTCAAGTCTGTCCCAGCCTGCTGGAAATGCTGCACTGACTGGAGGAGGAAAGCTGAATGACCTCAGGTAAGAACAATGACAACGTCCTCCATTATTAATATTAAACCATTTCCACACTCAGTTTGCCTTCAGCACCAAAGATGGTGTCTGGTTGATGAGGTTTTGCCACAAGCTCATTTTGCCATCAGAGCAATTGTAGAGCATTAACCATTTTCAGGGAGCAGTTTTCTGTGTCATACCTGCACCTTCCCAGCCCTACCTGCACTTTCCTGAGCCCTACCTGCAGTTCCCCATTCTGTACCTGCATTTTCCCATGCCCTACCTGCAGTTCCCAGGTTCATCCCTGCCATGTTCTGAGCCATACATGCACTTCCCCAAGCCTTACCTGCACTTTTTGAGCCCTACCTGCCATTTCCCATTGCACACCTGCAGTTTCCCAGCTCTACCAGCACCTTCCTGTGCCCTACCTGCCGTTTCCCCACCCCACCTGCTGTTTTCTGTTCCATCCCTGCCATTCTCTAACCCCACTTGCCATTCTCTGGTCCATCCCTGCCATTCTCTAACCCCACCTGCCATTCTCTGGTCCATCCCTGACCTTCCCTGGTCCACCCCACCACTCCCTCACCCCACCTGCCACTCCCTGGTCCATCCCTGCCATTTTCTGTTCCACCTTTGCTGTTCCCCAGCCTCACCTGCTATTCCCTGGTCCATCCCTGCCATTCCCTAACCCCACCTGCTGTTCCTCGGTCCATCCCTGTCCTTCCCCAGCCCCACCTGCCCTTCCCTCGTCCATCCCTGCTGCTCCCTAACCCCACCTGCTGCTCCCCAGTCCATTCCTGATCTTCCCCGGCCCATCCCTGCCATTTTCTGTTCCATCCCTGCCCTTCCCCAGTCCACCCTGCTGCTCCCTAACCCTACACCTGCCACTGTCTGGTCCATCCCTGCTGCTCCCTAACCCCACCTGCCATTCCCCAGTCCATTCCTGACCTTCCCCATCCCCACCTGCCATTCCCAGGTCCATCCCTGCCGCTCCCTAACTCCACCTGCTGTTTCCTGGTCCATCCCTGCCATTGCAAAACAGTTCTCTGTTCCATCCTTGCTGTTCCCCAGCCCCACCTGCCATTCCCTGGTCCATCCCTGCCATTCCCTGGTCCATCCCTGCTGTTCCCTAACACCACCTGCTGTTCCCCAGTCCATTCCTGCCCTTCCCATCCCCACCTGCCATTCCCTGGTCTATCCCTGCTGCTCCCTAACACCACCTGCTGTTCCCCAGTCCACTCCTGCCCTTCCCATCCCCACCTGCCATTTCCTTGTCCATCCCTGCCCTTCCTTATTCCACCCCTCCTGTTCCCCAGCCCCACCTGCCGCTTCCTGGTCCATCTCTGTCCCATTCCTGCCCTTCCACAGCCCCACCTGCTGTTCCCTGGTCCATCCCTGACCTTCCCTGGTCAATCCTTGCCCTTCCCCAGCCCCATCTGCCCTTCCCTTGTCCACCCCTGCCCTTCCCCAGCCCCACCTTCTATTATCTGGTCTATTCCTGCTCTTCCCTGTTCCATACCTGCCGTTCCCTGTTCCATCCCTGCTGCTCCCTAACACCACCTGCTGTTCCCCAGTCCATTCCTGCCCTTCCCATCCCCACCTGCCATTTCCTTGGTCCTTCCCTGGTCCATCCCTGCCCTTCCTCGTTCCAGCCCTCCTGTTCCCCAGTCCCACCTGCTGCTTCCTGGTCCATCCCTGACACTCCTCAGTCCATCCCTGACACTCCTCAGTCCATCCCCACCCTTCCCTGTCCCACCCCTCCCCTTCCCTGGTCCATCCCCGCCCTTCCCCATCCCACCCCTTCCCTTCCTCAGTTCCCCAGCCCCAGCTGCCATTCCCTGGTCTATTCCTGCTCTTCCCTGTTCCATACCTGCCGTTCCCTAACACCATCTGCTGTTCCCCAGTCCATTCCTGCCCTTCCCATCCCCACCTGCTATTCCCTAGTCCATCCCTGACACTCCTCAGTCCATCCCTGCCGTTCCCCAGTCCATCCCCACCCTTCCCTGTCCCACCCTCTCCTTCCCCAGCCCCACCTGCTGTTCCCTGGTCCATCCCTGCCATTTCCTGGTCCATCCCTGCCCTTCCCCAGCCCCACCTGCTGTTCCCTGGTCCATCCCTGCCCTTCCCCATCCCACCCCTTCCCTTCCTCAGTTCCCCAGCCCCAGCTGCCATTCCCCAGCCCATCCCCTGCTGTTCCCTGGTCCATCCCTGCCTCTCCCCATCCCACCCCAGTTCCCCAGCCCCACCTGCCATTCCCTGGTCTATTCCTGCTCTTCCCTGTTCCATACCTGCCGTTCCCTGTTCCATACCTGCCGTTCCCTAACACCACCTGCTGTTCCCCAGTTCATTCCTGCCCTTCCCATCCCCACCTGCCATTTCCTTGTCCATCCCTGCCCTTCCTCGTTCCAGCCCTCCTGTTCCACAGCCCCACCTGCTGTTCCCTGGTCCATCCCTGCCCTTCCCCATCCCACCCCTTCCCTTCCTCAGTTCCCCAGCCCCAGCTGCCATTCCCCAGCCCATCCCCTGCTGTTCCCTGGTCCATCCCTGCCTCTCCCCAGCCCCACCTGCAGTTTTCTGGGCCCTGTCCCTGCCGGCCTGGTTGAACACGGCCACGGCACGGAGGGCAGCGCGCAGCACGGCCCAGCGGAACACGGCCACCGGGTCCATCCCGATCAGCTCCCGCACGAAGGCGCTGTCGCTGCTGCGCAGCAGGGCCACGATGTCAGGCCTCATGTAATCCATGTTCTTCTCCCTGAAATCCTGAAAAACACCCACATGGAACCACAACAGCTCCCAGAAGCTCCCTGGTTTGACTGTTATTCTGTTTATTCAGAATAACAGTCAGCGTTACCATCCACTCACCATCACCACCCTCCAAAAAACAAACCCAAAGTACCTCTAAGAACCCTTCTGATCCAGCCCATTCCCAAATTTTCTACATCCTGACAAAAAACTCCCAGAAAGACAAGGAATTTCCGTGCCCATCAGATCCACTACGTACTTTGATCTGGTATTTCACTTTGCCAGCAAAGTGGCGAATGATAAAAGCAGGCTCCATCACTGGGGTTCCAACAAAGAACTTGTTCTCCTCGTGCTGCTGTTTGAATTTTGCCAGTAGAGTTTGGTTGGTGGCATGTGGAAAACTGGGAATACAAGACAAAAGAGGTCAGCTATTTCTCAAATACAGGTATTTTTATTAGAATGAACATCTATTGTTGCTTGTGGAAAGTATTAATTGTCCAAGATCTCTCCACCTGCTTTGAATTTTAAAGGTGGGCTCAGTTTCTGGACCCAAACCAAGCAGCTCCACACACAGAATATTCTGAGGTTTCAAGTGTAATTCAGTGTTTCCTCCCACTTCACCAGCCAAATTTAGTTTGCACCACATTAACTATTTACCACACTTGCTACTTAATGCTCCAAAGACTTACAGCCATGCATTTTACTGTAACTGCAGTTCCATGGTAAACCACAAACATGGAAGTTCCTAAGTTTGCATAGACCAAAGTTCAGTTTTAGCATCAATGTATTTCACCGCCATACTGGAGTCATTAGAAGCAAACTCCAGAGTAAATCAGAGTCATAAATAACCCTTTGCTTCCCACAATGTATTTTTGTCCTTTCAAAGTCCTTCCCTCCTCCCTGCCACATGTTTTTGCAGATGTTTGTTCCTTACTTGCTTTCTTCATCCAGAAGATAGAAGAGACCAGTGGGCTTCTTGCTGATTAAGTGAATGCAGGCCACGTTATCAGTATAGTCAATATTGTGCCAAGTGATCCCTTCACTCTTATATTCCTCCTGTGTGGCTCAAGAAAATTCCTTTGTCAGTACAGTGCCCTGACCTTTGATGTCCTGTGGTTTAAGTGCTTCAAACACAGCCTTGGACAGGCACAGCCAGTGGAGTTTGTTAGTTCAGGCAGCAGAGACAAAAATAAGGAGAATTTATAAATAAGAACAGAGGAACAGGCACAGTGGCACAGATCAAAGGTCCTCAGGCACGTCACCCAGCAGGGTCTGCTTGGGGTGAAACTATTTCAAAACCAAAGCTGTGAAAGGAATGTTGTGCTGTGCTCTGCCTTCCCAGCAACCAGCCCAGGAGCCTGGAGTCAGACATTGCATCCTCAGCACTCCAGCAAAACTGGGCACACACAGAGGAGGAGCTTGAGTTTATTTGCTCTTCCATTGTCGGATCTCAAGATCTCAGTCCTAAGATGCTGAGCCTCCGAGAGCACCCTTGGGGGGCTCGGGAGTCCTGGAATGTTGCCAGAAGTGTCTGGTGGCTGGACTTTGATCCTACACAGGAGACGACAAGGATGAGGGCTTCACATGGTGAATGGTGAAGGGATAAGTTAATTAGAGAGTGAGAAACAGGGTTTAGGATTTATGTACAGGGGGGTTTAGAGGAGTAAGATGGAGGAATTGGGGTGTGTCCTGCCCTCCTTCTTCTTCCTCTTCTCCTCCATCTTCTTTGGCCACGGTGGCACCTTTGGATTGGTTATTACTGAGATTACATCGAGTTATAAGAATAGATGGTATTGGGAAAAAATGATAAATATTGTATACGTCACAATGGGTATAAAGATAGGTGGCTGCCCGGGAGGTAAGAGACAGTGTGCCCATGGCTGACTGCTGAGCAGATCTCTGGTGGCTGAAAGAACATCTTTTAGATAAACAATTAATAAACATAAAACCAGAAAGAAGAACTGAAGCCTCTTCTCGTCCTTCGATACGAGGGCTGCCCCAAGGCCACCCCGGGCCTTTCCAGGCCCCTCAAACAGCCGAGATAACCGGACATTCCATGGTTTTTGTAATATGGGAAATGAGAGTAGTTAAATATCAAGTTCCAGAATTTTCATATTGCACACTCAGAGAAAATAACAAGAAGTTTCAAAACAGGCAGTGAAGGCCTGCAGAACATCAGCACCAGAACTTCCCTCAGGAAGCAATGGATGTTGCTGAGGCTCAGAACATTTGGAGCTCCCTGACAAGAGAACATGAAGCTCTCCTGCTGAAATGACAATCCCTCAAATGCTTGACAAGACAATCTTCCCACTAAGATACAAAAGCAAAATATCAGATTTTCTTGATGCTGCAAATACCCACAGGAAAAAGCTAATGATAAGGTAATAAAGTAAAAAAAAATGATAAAGTTAAAATAAGAATCACACAGAAAATTAAGGAAGTTTTATGTTTAACAAAGGACAAAGAGCACCTCTCATGGCCTGGATGATGATGATGATAAATGCATTATTTTTAAGTAGGTGGAATTCAGTCTGCCCAGCACAGTGCACACCGTGTTACAGAACTGAAATGCTATTTTGCACAGACAAAAAAGCCTTTCTTTAAAAAGATATAGAGATCTCCCTGAGGGCCCTCAGGCTGCAAGAGATACAGGAAATGGGTCATTCAAGGATTAAGCTTATTTGGAAAAATGGCATTAGAAAAAAAAAAGAAGACAATGTAACTATTTACTCTGGGCAGCCTGGATAACCAATTCTGTCCTAAGTTACAAAACAGGGACCTCAACATCATGTTTACACACAGAGTTTGGATGTTAGGTAATTTTATTTTCTTTAAAATGCTTGCCTGAAGTTGTTGACAAAGTACCACATACTAGAGAATGAGTCCTTTCAGCAGTGACCTGAGAACCTCACTTCTGCACAAAGCAGAAACAAAACAAATCTGGAGCAAAAAAAACCCTGCAAAACCCAGTCCAGGACAGGATCTGCTGTCAGGTGAGAGCACCTGCAAACCAGTCAATCCCCACAGGCCAGGAGTTCAGCCAGGATCACAGCTGGGCCCCCTAAATGCACTTGGGTGGGAGAGGCAGCAAAAACTGGTTATTAAACACTTCCAGACTGCTAAAAATAAGAGAAGCTGTTTCCCAACCATTCAACCCCTCACCTACAGACTTCCAGTACCAAAGTTCACAGTTTAAGCTGAATTCTGTCTGGGATCACCTGGATGTTATCTTAGTTTTTGCAGTCAAGCAGAAACTTGGTGCCAGCCCTCTGAAGAAAAACCCCATTAGTACAAGAACAAGCAGCAGTGAAAGAAGAAATTTTAAAAATAAAGACTTTCAGAAATATTCAAGCAATTGCAGAGTAAAGGCTAAGTTTGCATAATACACAAACACTTGATAAAAACAGGTTTCACTTCAGCCACTCTTATTTCTTACCTGCTCCAATTTGAAAATGTGCTGATTGAAATAATACTGAAGTTGCTCATTTGCATAATTTATGCAGAACTGCTCAAAACTGTTGGTTTCAAAATCTTCAAATCCAAAAATATCAAGTACACCAATGGACAGACACTAAAAGGAGATGTGGAAATCTAGTTATCAATCTGTCATCCAGTGCTTTAAAACAGATAAACAGCCCAGAAAGCACTGCAGTCTGTGCTGAAAAATGTTAAATATTTAATAGTTCTGTGTACTCTGAAAACAGAGATGATTAAATATTACCAGGAAATTTACCATGAGCTTGAGAAGTATTAAAATTGATCCCAGATATCACAATATATCATGTCTAGGATGGACTGTTAGGTGCCTGCAAAGCTTGGTTTGTGAGGGACTTACTGTAACAGATTCCTCCATGTCCCTCTTGTTGAGGAGTGCATGATTGATCCTCAGAACAATCCAGTCAAACAGAGCACTGTACAGGGACTTGGCCATGGAATCTCGAGCTGTTATTGCCTGCAGATCAAACAATTTTCAGGACTTTGTTTAAAAAATAATCATTTCTGTTTCAAACCAGTGTCACTCACAGGTTACAACCCCAGCAGAGATCAATAAACCACAATTTGCCTTTAATTCAAACTTTTAACTTTCCAACCATCCCTCACAAAATGTGAAAGTGCAAAAAAAAATCCAAAAAAGCAAATTTCAGTTATTTAAAATCACTCCACAAGTGCTTTTATACTCACCTCATTGAGACTATATGGCAAAATAAGCTTATCATTAGCAGTCACAGTTTTTCTTTTTGTTAGCACTTCTACCAGGATTTCACGTTTAACCTTCAAAACAAGAGAACAAAGCTGCTGTCACCATCCTGAGGGAGTTACCTGACTGCAACTTCTCCAGAGAATCTGACACAGCCACATTTATCATCCATCAGCAGCTTTACAAGTCCTACAACTTGTTTAAATTATCCTGTTTACATTCACTCATTCATTCAGATGTTTCCCTGTGGTCACATTCCCACACTGAATCTGTTCCTGCTCACCTCTGATTGGTGAGTCAACAGATTCCATTTCCATGCTGCAGGTTATATTCCATCTCTAACCCAAATAATCTCACTAATTTCATGTTTCCCCTCCCACAGGATCAATTTTTTGGATCACAAAGGAGATTTAGATACAGCAATTGGGATAGCTGAGTGAAATGCAGAACATGAAAACCAGGTGTATTAATTAATTAATACTAAAAAGATCTAGCATTAATCTCACTAATTTCATGTTTCCCCTACCACAGGATCAATTTTGTGGATCACAAATGAGATCGAGATACAGCAATGGGGATGGCTGAGTGAAATGCTGAGATAGAACATGACAACCAGGTGTATTAATTAATTAATACTAAAAAGATCTAGCATTAATCTCACTAATTTCATGTTTCCCATCCCACAGGATCAATTTTTTGGATCACAAATGAGATTGAGATACAGCAATTGGGATGGCTGAGTGAAATGCTGAGACAGAACATGACAAACAGGTGTATTAATTAATTAATTAATACTAAAAAGATCTAGCATTAATCTCACTAATTTCATGTTCCCCCTACCACAAGATCAATTTTGTGGATCACAAAGGAGATTGAGATACAACAATTGGGATAGCTGAGTGAAATGCAGAACATGAAAACCAGGTGTATTAATTAATTAATACTAAAAAGATCTAGCATTAATCTCACTAATTTCATGTTTCCCATCCAACAGGATCAATTTTTTGGATCACAAATGAGATTGAGATACAGCAATTGGGATAGCTGAGTGAAATGCTGAGGTAGAACATGACAAACAGGTGTATTAATTAATTCATACTAAAGAGAATTAGCATTAATCTCACTAATTTCACGTTTCCCCTACCACAGGATCAATTTTGTGGATCACAAAGGAGATTTAGATACAGCAATGGGGATAGCTGACTGAAATGCTGAGGCAGAACATGACAAACAGGTGTATTAATTAATACAGAGAATTAGCATTAACAGCATTAATTAATTAATGTTAAAGAGAAATACTCTACTTTCAACAGCTGGGAGAGAATGTCCAACACTTCAGGAGGTCCCACGTCCAACCCTTCATCCCGACCTGTGGCTTTCTTCTTGTAGCTGACATTGCCCAAATACAGAATAGCTGAAAGGATTGAAAAGATCCTAAGGAAGAAAAATTGAATTATGTCAGAATTTTTCTTAAGAGAGTTCATTATGACAGGTTAGCAGAGCTAATTCTGCCTCAATAATCAGGCTGTAAAATCTCAAACACTCAGCTCTCCTCATTCCCTACAGAACTACTGTGATCCCTACACTGCAAGCCATGAGCAATAAATGCCAGTAACAAAGCTAACAGAATTGCACTTACTGTTTCTTTGTTGCTGAAAGGAAGCCAACCATCTCCATGGCTTGCTTTAATCTCTCAAATTCATGTCGGAGATCTTCCCCATCTTCAATTTTCAAGTTATGCTGCAAAGAGAAATCCAAAAAAAAAAGGCAAAGAGTGAAACCCAAACATCACAAAAAGCCCAGCACAATTTATTTTCCTTCCTTTCATCTCTGACCAACCCTTATCAATGCACTGGTAAAGCACAGATTACCTGGTTGAGGTAGAAATAATCTTCAGGTTGCTTGAGGTGAAATTCTTTACGCTCCTCCTCATTGACTCCAAGTAGCAAATAATAAAAGACATGGTAGTTCCTGCAAAGTCAATGCATTTCTCATGAAAATACAGAGGATTTTCTTTTATTCTGTATAATTCAAATGCTCTCAAACTGCTGAATTGATTTTAACTCTCTTGGAAAACTGCATTTCTCTCTTACCTTTCATCTTTTTCTTGAGAAACCAGACGAGATTTTTCAAGCAGGTATTTTTCAACCACAGCCCTAAGGAGGCACAGCAAATGAAATAAGCATGAGGGCAAAGAGAAAAGACCTCAAAAACATCAGACAGCAACTGCCAAGAGAGTTCAGATAATGAGATCTGCACTAGAATGTGCAAGAGAAGAGCTTGGACACTGCTTGAAATCTAAACCAAGAATTTCAGTAGGCTCTGGAAGAAAGGAATACCCAAGGAATTCCTCTCTGCAGTGCTTGGGTTTAATGGAGATCACTTAAAACAGGCAGACCAAGCAAGGAAAGTGCTGAAACAAGGCCCCAGAGAGGTAACAATGTGTTATCCTGAATTATTAACACTTATCTGACAAGGCAAGCCAAGGCAAAACCCCAGAAATATCCCAGATATCTGCCTGATTCTCACCCCAATAAATCTGCTTTTTTTATTTTTATGTCAGTGAAAACATCAGCCTAGAATGGAAGCAGCCAGCAAACCCCTACAGGGTGACAAAGTAACCTAAACAAGAATTCCAAGTCCTTGACAAGGGGCACAAGGATTGAGGACAAAGTTTGAGCATTTTTTCCTC